>NW_026555338.1:35989214-36169330 GCF_029017545.1 Prosopis cineraria | reverse complement strand
CTGTACTCCATACAAATTGGGCATGACAAAATTCCATGCGTACTCCATCCCGATAACATGCCCTAAGCGGGAAGTCATTAATAGTCCATAATAGTGAAGCTCTCATATAAAATTTTGCTTCTTATATGAGTCATAGGTTAAAGCACCAACCTCCCACAATTCTTTCAACTCATCAATTAAAGGTTGCAAGTACACATCAATTTTTTGCCCAGGGCTCTTTGGGCCAGGAATTATAAGAGTAAGAAAATATATATGGGGTTTTCATGCACATCCCAGGGGGCAAATTATATGATTGTAACAATTACAGGCAACATGAATATGGATATGCAGATTGCCCAAATGGAGTAAACCCATCTGATGATATAAGCCTAACCTAACATTTCGAGGTTCTAAAGCAAAAGAGGGATAACATTGATCAAAATGTTTCCATGCCTCGCCATCACAAGGATGACACATGACCCCTGGCTCTCGCCTTGTTTTATGATGCCATACCATATGCTCTGCTGTTTGGAAGACATATAAAGCCTTTGTAATCTTAGAGTCAATGGGAAATAACGCAGCACCTTGTACGGTATGTCTTTATTACTTCCATTATCTCTTTTTCTAGATTTAAAGCGATCATGGCCACACACCAAACATTCCCTCTTTTCCTTGTTCTCCTTATAGTACATCATACAACCATTTCGACACACATCTATTTTCTCATACTTCAAACCAAGTTGTCCTACCATTTGTTTAGTCTTGTAATAGTCTTTAGGCAATTTTTCATCATTTGGCAACAATTCTTTTACCCATTGTAAAATACAATTATAGCAATTCTCACTCAAGTTAAACTCAGATTTGATATTTAACAATCTAGATATTGCTGATAATGGAGTGTGCCTACTACACCCTTCATACAGTGGCTCTTTAGCAGTTTCCAACATCTCATAAAATTTTTGAGCATTATGGCTTGGAGGATCATCTAACTCTATATTAGTATTAGGATTGACACTAGGACCAATAGCATCTAAAATCATGGTATAATATGGGTTTTCTAAGATAACATCATCCCTTGTTTCATTAGCACCTTCAACTCTTTCTTCAATATCTCTAGCAACCTCATAATCAACATCATCATAATGTAAAGGTTCCCGTGATAACTCCATGGGTCATAATTAGGGACAAAACCATGACGATAAAGGTGAACCTTGACGATTTCATACTCTAAAATTTCTTATTGTCACACTTTGAACACGGACACCTTATTTGGCCATTTGAGACTAGATTTGGTTGAGAAAGAACAAATGCCACAAATTGTTCTACACCATCTATAAACTTTTTGTTGAGTCCTTTTCTACTTTCGTCACGCCGACTATACATCCACATTCGATCATCCCTCATAGTCTTCTACATGATACCATGTAATTATTTAAGACAAAATAACTAATTAACATAACTAATTCAAGAAATAAGGTTTACTAAGTCTAAAACCAGTAAAGAGTTTAATATAGTTAAAAAAATAACACTCCTGGGATGACAATCAAATGGCCTAGCATCCAAAAACCATTAAATTGTAATCTACCAAGGAGCTCTAAAAATAATGGAAATTTTGCACATCAAATAGCACACATGTAGAACTATGAATATGAAATTTCATGGCAAAAATGTATGATCAAACGACCTTTTTTAAAACATTGAAAAACTGCTTGCATGTATAATTTGGTAACTTAATTAATTAGGCTTACTTGATAATAATGAAGTTATGCAAAGCTGCAAGATTTGTACCAATGTACTTCAAAGGACTGCATAAAAGAAAAGAACAAAGAAAGAAAGAAATCACGTTAAAAGCATATGGTGAATATAATTAATCAAAAAAGAAAAAGCTATGATTAAGTGGACATGAATATAATATAATTAGAAGCATATAATTAATTTTTAGCTACAGCAAGGAGGACAAAAAGCTTGACAGTTAATTGTTCATTTTAGTATTACATAAATTTAAAGACAAGAATACTATAAGCCAAAACACACTTTTGGTTTTAACCCCATCTCACTTGATTGTTTCTTCTCCATCCCTGATGGTCACTAGCTAGAGCTAAGCATTACAATCAATGGGAATGAAAAAGTAAGAAAATGAGAAAGGTAAAAACAGAGAAATAGAAGCATGATAAAGATATTACCTCAGCTTTGAAAGAAGAAAAAGAGTTGTTAGCCTTTCAATTGCAGATTCAATGCATAACCTTCACCTTGGAATACATATAAATTAATATACAAATCATTAAAAATAAAATTTCCATTGTTGAACTGACCCTGCGATTGACTACCAGAGCATATAATTAAATTCAATAAATCCCACACCACAAAACAAAAGACTCCAAAACTAAGCACCATAAAAATATTATTAAACAAAACAAGTTGATGTGGTTTCATTCCAAAGTAAGCTAAGAAAAGTCAAAATCCCCTTTTCCTTGGTGGCTTTATTATATTGGTCCATTCAAGTTATTGTATAAATTTGGGTCTCCCGAAGTAAAGCTAAAACTTTTTAGGAAAAGGGAATAAAGTTCATTGTAGTGTTTGGCAACCTATTAAATAATCTCATTATCCCTTCCCATAGTCTCGAAAGAGGAGTTCTAACACTAATAGAATCTATTCTTCAGGCATATTCAACAACTGAGAATACGAAAATCATAATGAGAGCAAGAATACAGACAAAAGCAAAGTGGCAGGGGAAAAGGCTGTGAATTTTTTTTTCAAACCTAGACTATCTAAGAAAGCCCTTTTTCAAACCTACTCTCATGTTGAATCAAGAGAAATGTTTATTGTGCTCAAAGGGGGTCAAAGGCAAAGCGTACCTGAGTGAGGCGAGAAAGAGAAATTGTTGTGCGCCTGATTTCTTCGAGCATCAGTAGCAGAGCACTGGAGATGAACGGCGGGAGCAGAGCGGAGTTTAGTGATAATAGAATTGCAAAGGAGGGAAGGGTTTAGTTTTAGGGTCTGATGGTGACTCTGAAATTATATTAATTTTCATGTTCAATTTTTTATTATATTATATTAGTAAAATTAACCTAATATTTTACCCATCTAAATGCATCTAAAAAGTAATCATAATTGGTATAAAATATTTATAACATTTAAAAGAAAATTTTTATCAATTATTAATAAATCATTTTAACATAAATATATTTTTATTTCCTATTTTTAACATTAATATCTTTATTAATAATATATTTTTATTTTAACAATACAATTAAATTAATTATCTATTTTATATTAACATAAATAATTAATTGTTATTATACTTTCACACTTAGTGACGGATATCCATAGGTTACTATTTATTAGTCACTAATTTTGTGATTGTTTTTGTAAAATTGTGACAACTTTGAGCACTGTCACAATTCAGTGACCGATAATTAGTGATCAAATTATATCCGTCACAAATTATAAACTTTTAAAAGAAATGTGACTGATATTATCATCCATCACTAATCTGTCACTAATCACTATAATTAGTGACGGATATAAAGTTGTCACTAATTATCCGTCACTAATATGATTTTTTCTAGTAGTGTAAAGTAAATTAAATAATTGAATGAAACTCGATAAAAATCAAGAAAAATAATAAAATTGAGACGTAGGGGATTAATCGTTCCCAATTGTTTAATTTATATTGTATATTATAAACTTGACATCATGTATCCTTGAATTTTCTTTTAAAGAAAAATAATTAAGTATTTTAGTTGTGAAGAATCAAAATGAACTTAAAATTTGATAGTGAAGCGGATTCCCGATGAGATGCGAGCAGGGTTCCGTTAATTAGTGACATCATGTGGACTTCAATCCTAACAGCTGAAACCTAGCTAGTCGTGTCAGCTGATAGCCGATGTTGTATTTGCATAGTCCCTCCCTAAATCCAATATCAGCCCCCACTTGCTACTGCAACTACATTACTTTCCCTGTTCCACTTTATTCGATCATTTTTAAAAAACAAAGCATTTTAAACAAAATTTTCCTCGTTTTTATTAATACAAATCATACTTGTGGCGGTTTGCTTAACAACAAAGAGATAGTGCATAACAACCAATGTTTGTTATAGTTGAAATTGAAAGAAACATAGTCATTTAAATACGAGATTTGAATTTAAATTTCAATCTGTGTGATTATAAAAATTATTCTAGCTAACAGAAGATAACTAACTGGAAATTTGTAATGATTACAAAGCCAGATAAAAAAAAAAAAAAAAAAGTTTGGCGATCGTATGACGTGGTCACCGATGCATTTAACATTATTGATTATGTTCCCAATGATAAAATATTGCTACGGATGGAGAACTTCATTAATTAATAATTAAGTTGACAAAGCTTTCCACCAGGTCAAGTCATAATAAGACATGTAATATAACAAGTCAACATGTCTTGTTTCTACTTCTAATAATTTGACGCCAAATATTTAATTCGTAATCAAACCCTAATGATTAGAATGTTACTATTATTTATATAGCAGCCGATGGCATGGAGCAGGGGCTGATCGAATCATGCTAACAAGATCGCATCCTCTGATAACGTGTGTCGTGTGAATAAAGCCCACTAGACTGCTGGTTATATTAATATTTAATGGGTATATATATATATCAAAGAAAACTTGTATGCATTTCAAAACCACCGATATAATGAGCTATCCCTTTACAAACATAATATGTACCCTCCATTTTAAATTATAAAAAATTTTAAATAAAATTTTATAAATTTTATTAAATAAATTTAATAAATTTATTTTTAAAATAAAATATAAAATTTTAAAAATATTTTTTATTTAATAATTTTAAATCTATACTAAATTAATATGAATAGACTGAAGGGATAATATTAAAATAAATTTATTTAATAAAATATTAATTTTTTTAAAATATATATATTTTTTGATGAAAAATTTTCTCTTCAAATCACACACATTGAACTTTTATTAATTAAATAATCTAAACCAAATTGGCATTGATATCACAAAAATGTTGAAGGGGGTAGAAAATTCCAATGATTAGAGTGAGACAACGAGATTCTGAAAAGTAAAAGAGAAAAGGATGAAAATTGACCATTCAGTGCATCGAAGTTGAAATGTTACCGGAAGACAAGGGCAATTATATATGGATGCACGGATCTCCATGTTTATCTATCCAAATGTTCCATTAGTGTTAATGGTTTTATCACTTAAGTGTAAGATACTCAGCAGGGAAAAAGAGAAAAAATAACAAGTAAGAATTTTATAAAAATATTAATATTAAATTAAAAAATTTAGTATTAAAACATGATAGAGGGAGTATTACAATATAAAAACATTAATGTTAAAAATTCCTATGCAAGATTCAATTTGTTATCCTCCCTAACAAAAAATTTCCCAACTTGATTATTTTATTCTTCTACCCATTCAATTAAGATTCTGACCGTTGCTGGTGTGCGGTTAAAGTCACGCGCTCCGCTCTTAAAGATTGACCAGTAATTATGAAGTTATCTCCTTGACTATACTCTCCCTATTTTAAAAACAATTTAGCAAAATTAACTAATTCTTTAATTTTATTTAAAATTAAAATTATGGATTATAATATCTTTACATTAATATTTTTGTATTATTAATTTACTGATATCATTTACCCCTCTATTTCAAATTATAAGACATTTTTAGACAAAATTTTATATACCAATAAACCTCATTAAATACACTTAACAACCTTATCTTTTTAAAATAAAATATAAATTTTTTTAAAATACTCATCATTTAATATATTGAAAAGAAAAGTGATGAAAATTAATTATAAAGGAAATAAAAAGGATAATATCGATATATTTAATGAAATCTTAATTTACTTAAAGTATCTTATATTTTGAGACGAAGAAACTCTTTTACAAGTGCCTATAATTTGAGACGGCGAGAACATTAGGGAAGACAATTTAAAAGAACATAATAAATGCTTTTATATTGTAGTTTTGTTTATAAAAACAATGAAACATAAAATAATTTCTTATATAAAGCTTCTGTTAAAAAATAAAAATCTCTTTCTATGTTGAATGTCAAAAAAATATTAGTCATTTTTAGTTTTTAATATGTGATGAATGTTTTTTTTTCAAAAATACTTTAATAACTAAAAAATTCAACCATTTATCTTTAAGTAAGACACTTTATTAAATAAGGACATGCATGAAAATATAGTGTTAATTAAAAGATAGTTAACTAGCTTATTAGACATGTAATTTAATTTAAAATGTCTTATTTTTAAGGAAAAAAGTAATAAAAAGAGAGAGAGTATAAATTAGGAGCACCAAGTACATTATATCACTCCCTTCATATGCAATGCATAGATCATTTTATAAAAAAAGATATATCTTCTATCCTATTTATAAGTCACTCTCAATAATTAAGGAAAACCTAAAAATTCATTAGTTCTCTATTTAAATTTAATAGGTGTTTTACTTTAGTTTTATTAAATACACATACTTTAAAAAATCATTTTCTCTTACCAACATTTAATGCGACGTAAAAAAAAAATTTGACAACAAGTCAATGATATGCCATAACCCAGAAAAAAATTCTCTTTACCCTATAAATAGAACATGGATAATGTAATATATTTCTTGACATTACCAAGAAACAGAACACGAGACATAAAAATATCGTTATGATAACCAGGATAATTAAATTTCTTACATGAGGTTATCATAACACGGGTTTAAAAATTAGTTTAAAAGACTGAGATTCTAATAAACATTTTTTGAAAAGATATTTGAGATCAAGTTATAATTCAAAATCAATTATATCAGGATCTCAAATCACAATTATATAATTCAAAACTTAATAATATATTCTAGGCTGAAATACTCACAATTACATTTCTCATACAAATGACCTCAAAACATAACATGATACTAAGTTGGCATAAACATATGAATCATTTGTCACAATTATGTGAGAGAGAGAGAGAGAGAGAGACAGAGAGACAGAGAGAGGATAATTAGAATGTAAGCCTCTTAAATTTTAGTAGCACTTTCCTTCCTCTTACCCTTATTAGAGTCTTCACTTATAAAATACAACCACGGGATGTATCAAGGACTTAGTGATCAAATAATCTAAACATATTATTTATGTGTAAGAACAGGTAGTTAGTATGTGAAGAGGCAATAAAATATGTAATTTAGATACCAAGTTTATATAAATACTCATGGCTATACAATGATGATGTGCATAATTAATGCATTGCCATATATCCTCCAAATGAATCTATGAGTTGACAATTCAATAGAATCAAATTGATGTGATTGGATTGGCTCAAGCTCACCAATTATGGGAGGTAACCCTACCCAAAGGTGCTTTCACCCACATAGACCACAGATTCTCCCTTTTCATGAATATTCGAGGTATTGCATGCCTAATATATTTCAAATACTATTAGGATTTCCAAACAATAATGTTGACGGCGCTATCTCCCCCGCTAATCTGAATGTTGGCTATGGTAGAGACATTTGAGATTATAGTAGTGCCTAGATTGTTACCTTTACCTTTTCTCTTAGTCACTGCACCCCTTTAAAAGCGAAAGCTTGGGCTTGCTATAAGGGACTACAATTCACTTGGGACTTGGGTTTCAAAAATGTCATATTAGAATTAGATTTGAAGATTATGGTGGACGCCCTTAATTCTCACCTTAATTCTTGTTCAGCATATAACGTGACCATTTTGAAAATTATCAAGCTTATTAACTCTAACTGGGAGGTTCATGTTAATCACATTTTTAGGAATCAGAATAAAGTTGTAAATAGATTGGCTAAGGAAGCTTTACAAGCTTCTTCTTTTCTTCACAGTGCTCCTCAATATGTATTAGTACTAATTCGAAATGATTGTATGGGGTCTACATCCCTCACTTTAGTTATTTAATCTAATAGGCATTACCCTCTTCTTAAAAAAATAATAATAATTCAAAATCAAAACCATAGGCTAAGTATAGGACACTTGACCAACATATCCAACACATAATTTCACATATGATAATATAAAATTCTATAATTAGGTTATAGCCACCTAATACAATACATGTAACTATGAATACTTTGCTTTGAAATTGCTTGGTTAAATTATATATCATCTCAAAAAGGCTATAAATGTCATAAAAACCACATCATGGCAATTACATGAAAAGTCAATAAAAAATATGGGAGTTACAAGCTTATTTACAAAACAAGAATGTGCTTAGGTTGGAAAATATGCATAATTTAATACAAAAAAAGGCCGACAAGGCCTAATAGTATATACTCACACCAAACTAGTTTCTCGGTGCTTCTCCAGCTAAACATTTTCCTGTAAAAGTATTAACCATTAGGAGTAAGACACAAATGTCTCAGTAACCAAAATTAATATGCAATTATACATGTAATGCAACTAACCATGCGATTGCTAAGTAAGACATATAAAATATTTTTCCATACAAGAATTATTCAAACAAACCAAAAAAATAGTATTTTGCATTACCACACTTTATATCCCCCTATACCCCATACTTAGAACCGAATCTCCTCACTAGAGGTGGATTGGTCTAAGCTAATAGCCATTTATTAAGTCTAATGAGAGCTTACCATGTGATGGATACAAACTCCGAACAAAATACCCATGAACACATATTTCAATACAAACTCAACAAGTCATGTGTATTTCCAAACAAATTTAGACAAAAACATATCCAAACAAATTCATGCTTCCAAACAATATTTATATTAGACAGTATTCATATATAATTCATCTCACTTAGTAATTCATTTATTTCCAACAAGAGAGAGAGAGAGAGAGAGAGAGTGTATGTGTGTGTGTGTGTGTGTGTGTGTGTGTGTGTTCTTTCCAAACATAACATATTTGCCAAACATGATAAAACCACACATGATCAATCACAAAGTACAAAAAATAACACATTAATAATTATTACCTTTACTCCTTGCTATTAAAGCTCCCTAAACAAGTGAATTTTCACCTCAAACAGTGTTTCTACCATAATGTACATACAACACAATACCAATTATCACTAACAAAGTGTTAATTAACACTAATCAAAGTGTTTACATACTAATCACATCATAATCTTACAGTTAGGTTAATTAACCTAATTAAACCACGGATGTCACAAGCATCTAAACCCTACACAATCTTAAAGCCATCAATATTACACTTATATTATCCTTATTTAACCTCCACAATACCTATTTATTATCAAAATCTCTTTATCAAATCTAAGGTTTTGGATCCAACACCTACATTACCATAAATAACCTTAAAATAATTTAAACTACACTTATTTTGCTTAAAAATCACCTTATAATTCGAACCCAAGGGATGGGTACCCCCAAACACCAAACTCTAGCAATAAATCTCTTCACAAACTAGATTAAAGACAAGATTAGAAAATGAAAGAATAGTTAGGAAGGTTACCTTGAGCATTTAGAGCCTCAAAGTCAAGCACAACTAATGCCTTGAATGAAACCCTAATAACATATTTCACTATTTGCATATATTTTAGGATGATATTCTTGCATTATTACATTCTTGAAGGATTAATTCTTGCATAATTAAGCATTTCTATGCCTTTAGAATCAATTAGGAGTCATTCACAACCTAGGGATATTGTGGTTATTTTGACAATTTTTGGGCATTTTTGGGACATTAACTTAGTTTGTGTTTTTTATCTTTTTAAGATCAATGAAACAAATTTAAAATTCAAACTAATTCTAGGTTAAAAAAGGACATCAAAAGATATAATTATAGGATATTCTAAGACAAAGACATAATAATAGGTTACGTTGTCATGTTTTATAACATAGGAGTTTGGAAATAGCATTGTATCTTATAATTGGCTTTGAGTTTTGATTTGAAATTTTGATCACATGCTTGGATCACTCTTATATGTATAATTGTAGATGTAAATAAGGATTTGGATGAAAATTAAATGGCCAAAATATTGGATTACATGACAAACTATAAAGCAAGAAGATCCTATAGTGACACATGTGTAAAAGTTAATTCAAAGAGCTTCTAATGACTCTAAGCATTGAGGATTTCGATCAAGAAGACCTTAATCATGCTTTGATCATCTTTTCATAAGTTTTCAATGAGTTCTAATTAAGTATGAAGCATCCTACAAGAGCTACATGTGCATCCAAGTTAACCTAGCTTGAATGGTGGCCACATTCATTCTTGAACCTTCTAACCAAGTTTGTTAAGTAGTTTTAGATATTTTATGGCTTTAATCACCTAAAAACCATCCTATTCTACTCAATTTACACTATCACAAGCTGAATAGAGGGGTTTAGGTCGTGCACACACCCACTTACCTTATTTTACACATTACAATTCACATATATTTTCTCTCACTTTTCTAAAATTTTCAGCATCATTTCATCCAAATTTTCTCTCATTTTCCTTCACTTTTCCACGCTTTCTTAGCCACAATCCTATTGAAGTTATAGAAGTCATCTCAAGGAGGATTCAAGCTTGGATTCAAGGAGAATTTATCATAAGAGGCTCAATTCTCAAAACTTTTCAAGAAAAATGAAACCACATCTGGAGTTCTCCTAAACCTTTCTCTTGCTTTTAATTGCTTTGAATTCTTCTCTTCTCCTTCTTTAATTCTATAATTCATGCTCTTGATGATTGATTCTAGGTCTTTGATTAATCATTATGTCTTAAATTCATGTTTTAAAGAGGAAAGGATGTGTATTTGATCCTTAAACTAGTTGTGCACTCTAAGTGTTTGTGTTTATGCCTCAAGATTTTGATGAATGAATACATATTTTTATATTAATCTCTTGCTATTTGGAGATACATTAGCTATTGTTTAGATCTTAAACTCTAGTTAATATTATAATCTTGATTGGTTTAAAGTATGAAACATGATCAAGACAAGAGCTAAAACTAGTTTTAATGATTGAATCACAAATTAACATATTTATTTAGGTGATTTGTGTATTGAATTTTAAGTGATTATTAGGTTCTAATCACTATCACCTAGTCTTAATGGTCATTAAGATACTTTCACACACCAATTGAAAAAGGCAATTCTATATAGAACAAGGTGAGGAAGAATAAGGATGGAAGTGGTGAAATCTAATCTTTGAGAAGCTATTTTAATACTTGGTTAATTCTTACACATTTTCTTCACTTTAAATTCAAACATTTAATTTCTTTCTTAAACTCTCAACTTCTACTCTAGACTTTTAACTTGTCATTATCATTGCCTCGATTTGGTTGCAACATACTTTCTCCTTAAGGATAGAATGACCTAGGGTGCTCACACTATTATACCTTAATTTCTTTAATAAGCTTGACACAATTTAGGATGTTTCACCTAACAGAGCACTTATTTTTCACATCAATCCTCATCAAACTCTCCCTTTTCAATTTTGTTTCGAAGCCACAACCATTAAATAGATTTTTCCGTGTTGTACACCATGATGGATGCATCACGCATCGCGGTACATGACACAGAAACGATCCCATTCACTTAAGCCCATAATTGTTGGATTAGATTGGCCCAATACTTACTTTGAACCCTATTACACCCTAATATATTAATCTAGATCCAATTTATGTCATAATTTAATGCCTAAACATTGATTTATTTTCTAATTAAACCTCAAAATACTATTATTTGACAATCTGATTCCTCAATTTACACAATCAAATTATAATCTAAAAATTAGGATGTTTCACGTTGAATAACTCTAAAAAAATGTCTTATAACTTAGGATAGAGATAGATATTATTTTTGTTGAGTATTATTTTTTGACCTGTGTTTTATATTGGAAACTATGGCATGGAAATAGCAAGAGAAAGGAATATTAATAATATGACGTTTTGGAGTTTAGTGTAGTAAGTAAGACTGATGCTGGACGTTGATTCAATTTTATGACAGCTTTAATACTTAAACGATAAATCTTTTACAGTTTCATTGACGTACACTTGTAAAATGACTATGGACATATAAATATAAAAATGCATCATGATCCTTCATCTCCCATAGGTGCACATAGACCACATGATTTCAGTTCTCATTCTTATTCAGGGTAGTTACCAAGGCTGAAGTTATTCAACCTATCATAAAAAACTTAAGGTAATGTTTGGATTGGTATTTTTAAATTTGAAAAAAAGTTATTACTATTAGGTAGTGTTTTGAGAGTGCATATAAAGATTTGAAATAATAAAGATTTAGAAATGATTTTAAATTATGAAAAAATTTAAAATAAAATTGAGATAAAAATCAAAATCTATAAATTTTTAAGTGCCCAAATAAAAAATTTGACCCAAATCCACACCCCACACATATATAACACAACATAACACTCAGAATAGACGGAGTCAAGAGCAGCGTTTTAGTCTCAACTATCCACACAACTAGTATAGGCCAAAGTTGTAACAGCTTGGACAAACCTGAGTGGTGAGGTGAGGATTGTGGTTTGGGTTTTAAGGGTTTAAAATGATATTAGGGAGAGAAAAAAAAGTTGTATATTTTATTGGACAAGTCGATATGACTTGGGTTGGGTGCAATGTATGCAGCAAAGGGAACAATTGTATGAACCCCAGGATACTATAAAAAAGATAACTGAAACAGATGCATGCCTAAGCTTATTATGGATTATTAGATGACAGGTAATATATTTTATCAGAAGCATGTGCCAGCTAAATGAGTGATATTCCAAACTTCTCGTGTCCATAGTATTGAATATGTTCATCCTTTTATGGTTGCTGAACCCTCCATTTCTTTAATATCATCACCCGAGTATGGGGATGTAATTATTTTACAAAATGATTTACAAGTATATAATTTATTATATTCTACAATCTACACTATGAAATGACACGTCCAGCAATAAAAAATAATCATTCAACTGTCAATCTTTGAGATTTTTAAGAGTTCTATTTTCTTCCAAAACAATTTTTTATTTGCCCATATCCATGTGAGATTTTACATTAACTCTTGAAATGGATGTGCGAATATATACATAAAGACAATTCAAAATGAGCATATATGGAAAAAAGCGAACATCACACCTATTCAAGAAAAAATAATAAAAAATCGTTTAATATAACTTGAACATATACAAAGAAAATCACAGGAAACATCAGTGACAAGAATGAAATAGATAATATTGAATTTTGTCAAGAAGTGTGGAGGAAATGCAAAAAGAATACTCTTAAATGTTATTAATCTAGACTTTTTAATTAACAATATTTTTAAAAATTTGATAATAATAAAGCAAAATGATATTGTATAATTTATCTAGCCAATCTTATTTAGTAAGATAAAGTTTCTTGTTGTCGTCGTTGTATGGCCATTAATATTTTTTCCCAATATATTTAGACTAACATTTAAGTGTTTTCTTCCGTGTAAATGGGTCTTTAATTTCTTTTCAGGCTTGGATCAAATGGGCCCAGTGTAACGAAAAGGGCATGTAAATTTTGAGCCTGAAAGCCCTCTGCCAGGTGTTGACCACTTGACGATTCGTGACTGAAGCCCAAATAACCTTTGTTTCTGGGAACTGTGGAGTATAAAGGATGGTTCGCTTACTTGACTAGAGCGAAAAATACATCAAATATAACTGTTTTTTTGCCAGCAAATATAATTGTGTTGGAATATAATTAAACGGAAAATTAATATTAATATAACTAAATCAAATTGATTCCACCAATTGAATGAAATTAAAGCAATACCTTGATTTGGTTTGATTCGGTTTACATCAAAGAAATTATGCGGCCTGTTCCATGAATAAGGAAGGTTCTTAAAACAAATCAGGTCAAACCCAATCTACCCATTCAGAATTTCAGACTATATATCTGGATCGAATGGTCCTATTTTATTTGAACACATACAAAGTAAACCTGTTTTATAGGCATTTAGATATGCCAGAACATGTGTATTTAATGATGATTACCTTTTTCTTTAAATCTAAGAAACCGTTACTTTTGTTCGGGGCATAGGCTGGATCTTCTTTTCCCATCAGCCTTTTGTTTTGCCTTTTTTTCTTCATAACTATTCGACTGAGTATTTATATGAAAGAACTGCGTGTCATTACATCAAAGAATCATTTTTTATTGTATCTCCATTTCTATGTAAAAGTGCTTATTGAGTCGGCACTTATCAACCAGAAAGAAGGCCCCTTGCACAAATGGCAAGAACCTTCCCCACCAACACAATATGCCTAACAAATTTTTGTAATAATAAATCTAAATACATGTGATATGCACTATCTTATATGACAAGGCTATGGAAATTGGAAGTGGAAAATTTATGCAATTCTTCATTGAGGTGTGTTACCTCTATATTTCATGGCTTTTTACATCTATGGAATTCTCACTCAGATCCAGCAGCTTGGTTGTTCTACAAGAAACACCAAATAACGAAAGGAAGAAAAGTTACTAATTATAAAGGAGACCGAGCAAGTTATTAAGTTATCAGAACATGAGATGGTAGTTCAGAATCTTACCATCTAATTTTTAATAGTCTTGCCAGCCAAAGGACGATGAGGACTTCAGTGGCAAGTGATGAATCTATCATGTTGTCCAATGGTTCCAAGCATCCAGCACGCTGCCTCCATCAATTTTCCTGCCATTTCATGCTAACTTGAGTTTAAAGAGTTTATTAAGAATCACTTATATTTGATAAAGCAACCAAAATTTAAGTTCTTCATGTGAATAGCCCATGTGACAAGAGATATTAAAGTATTTGGATATAATAAGTTCGGACAACCAAGGTTGAGTGCTAATAAGGTTCTGCTTGAGAAGTAAGATATGAATATTGACAAAGTCAAAAGATATTGAAGTAAACATCAGATTCATTTTGAGTTGGAGAAGGAGAGCTTTAACAGATTGGCCAGCTATCTGCGTCCAACTGGTGGGCCAATTTTCCTTGAAAGCATGCGCCATTGTCGCCATCAATAAAGCACTCGACATTTCATATGAAATATTACCCGAAAGCAAAGGGCACCACATCCAGGAGAAATTATACAATTTCTATTTACTAATTTCTAATTGATAAAAGCAAAACATGATCAGCAACTGCTATAATTTGAAACGCGCTGCTCCGTAAAGATTATCCAAGTAATTTTGTACACTAATCTTTTGTATTAAGTAACTTGAATATCCATACATGCTTGATGTTACACGATATGCATGCTATGACAAGTCATTGAGAAAAACTGCTTACCGTTTACAAAAACTGATACTCCATTGGTCTTTTTAGTCTGACCTATAATATCATTATGTATTTTGAGAAGAACTAAACATCTGCGATTATTGAAAATCATCTGTTCTTGTTGAAATTCTACATCATGTAGAAGACATAAAACGTATATAAATTTAACCTGCTGAAAAATTATCTTGGAAAAGCTTTACTTCCTATCCTCCTCCCTCTTCTAGTTCAAAGTAGAAAGATGAAGATGGCCTCGGATTTTTCTTTTCAGTTCACAAATCTTCTTTTCGAATTCTTTTGTTACCAATCTTAACTAAGAAGCAACATTCAGTTTGCTCGTCAATAATTATCCTTGATGCAAGTCATCAACTATACGAAAAGAAAAACACTGCAAAAACAATATAAATTACACCGAATGCCATCGAAATCATCATTCATCACCTATTTCTTTTCGATCTTGAAAGAAAGGAGTAATATAAGAACATTCATGATTTTAAAAGAAAAAAAAAGTTACGAAAAGGACCGTACCTCTCCTGTGCTTGACGACGACCTTAGCCGGTTGAACCGTTCTGTTAATGGGTTTCGTCTCCTCTTCCAGTGGGAACAATACGCTATCGATGCCCTGAACCGAGATCCGCCCATCCGTATAGATATCCGGGTCGAACAAATACGCCGACCCATCTCCCTGCCCGAATTTCACTGATCCATCTGCCTCCTGAGCCACCACCTTATGCGGTAACCGTAGGGTATCATACCGGACCTTACCGAACCGTCGGACGGCATTGTACATACTCTCTTCGGTTTGATACTCCGGTATGAGATGGTAATAGATAATCTGTTCTGGTGCGCCCGGTTCACTCAATTGGTCGGTAGTCAATTTAGCCATGGCCTCATCATTGGGAGCCAAAACAGTGAGCACATACCCCTCGGACACTAGTCGACCCATTTCGGTGGCTAAGGATGTTAGATTCACCAATATATCTGCCATTTCATTATACCCGCCGTAATGTAGCAGTGTCTGAATAAAACCCTTCACCTGGGCTTCACCGTTGAAGTGGTGGTGGGCTCCGTCTGGCCCCGGCGCCGGAGCTGGAGCTAGTGCTGGTCCAGGAGCCATTGCATCGTAGATTGGCAAAGCTGGAGGAGCACCGGGTTTAGCCGGTGGGGCGGGTTTCTTGAGCCGATGAGTCCTCGGATCCACTTCCGGTGCTCCCTCTGGCTTCACCGCCACGATGGACTGGAGGCTTCGCCGTCGGTTGAAGTCATCTAGCACGGAACGTGGCACCAAGAGGCGCTCAATCCCGTGGATGATGCCATCGGATCGGGTCACCGCGTCAGGTTGGATAATCTTGGCGTGGTCCACTGTCCATTCCATAGTCCCATTGTTCTCGAGATGCAGATAGTCATTAGAAAGCGTACCGTGACGGGTCAACCCGGCCCGATTCAGCAGCTGTTCCGATCCGATTCTGGTAGGAATGATATGGAACATGAGTAAGGTCTGTAGGGACTTGAGATTACCGGGTTCGAGAAGGAAGCGCTTGAACTCCGGGTCGAGATCGCGTTCGAGAGCTTCATTTCTGGGAGCGAAGATGGTGATATTGTGGCTGCCGACAGTATCCTCCAGAGTCTGCAAGAGCATTGCCTTCTCCACAAGCTCAGCGACTTCCGTGTAATGCGAGTCCAGAAGAGCCACCAGAACTGAGTTGGAGTTTATCTGACCAGAGCTGACCGAAGAAGAGGCCGACGACCTGGGATTTGGCATTTTCGACAATGCAAGGGGGAAACCCAGAAGAAGAAGAAGAAGGAAGGTGCGGAGCTCGGCGACGCCATAGATGCGACAAACCATGGCGACTTGAGAGAATGCGGCGGAATCGAAGAGTCGAGGCTTGAGAGAGTTGGACAGCACAGCACGAGGGGAAGAGGGAGTGAGAAAGAGAAAGAAGGGCCGCTTGGGGGATTGGATTGTGTATTTGGGTTGCTTATTCGGTGGGTTTATACTAAAATTCAGAGCACTGTTTGTGTTTTGTTTGTTTAACAGCCTGTGAGGCTGAAGAATGAAAGAGTATAATATAATTTACTAATCAGTGTGCATGGGGTTCTACTTTTCTGACTTGGGGTGTGGTTTTGTGCTTGTCCATTAGCTGTGAAACGGCAGAGATTACAAGCTAATGGGAATTGGCTACTCAAAATTGAGTGTTCCTTCCGTCTTATTGCACTCAATCTAAATTCTAAACTGCCTCCATTTCCCTCAGTATGCTATTATCCAAAGTGAGACACCTTCCCCCATTATATTTATCACGCGAAATCATATTAACTATTTATGATTAGAAACATGACACCCAATGACACAGATAATCTTGGACAAAACTACTACGTAATTAACCAAATACATATGTAGCGAATTAAGAGAAGCCGAGCCGCCGAGTCTTCTTAACTTGAGTCTATCATGGCATCACACTTATTGATACTATTGTTCACTCATTAATTGATATTTAATACTCCCGTTATAAATGTACCAACTAAATGAGAAGTTTATTTTGGTCTAAACTATAAGACCTTGATCCATTTTATCTTTTAAATTAATATTTTTTCTAAACTATCCCTAATAATTGCACTTATTGAAGATGAGTTTTCATCATTAGAAATAGTTTCCAGTATAAATTATTAAATGCAGTATTTTTAAAAAAACCAATACTCCTTTTTACAAGTGACTAATAAGTTAACCAACTTTTTAAATATCTACAAGTTAATTATATATCCCCTATTAGAGGTGTTCAATTTGTACTCATTTTCATTGGCCTGATTTTGTCTCGTTCATATCGAGACAAGTCTCATCGTAGCCAAAAAGTAATCAAAACTGGATTTTGCCGGGTGAGACACAAGATTACCCTTAAGACGTTCCATCCCGTTTCAAATACTATATATATAATTTTTTATTTTAAAAAATATACATTAAATATATTAATTATATTAATATGATTTATACTTATATTAATTATAATTTTAATACGTACAATTCTAACTTAAAACTAAAATTTTTTTATATTAATTTTAATGTCACAAAGTAAGCAGTATATGGTAATATCTTTCTTTATAATATATTAATTATATTAATATTAAAACATTTTATTATTATATCTATCTATTTAATAGCTTTTGTTTATATCATATTTCTTACTTTATTTTTAAAAGATTAATTAGTTTAGCATGTCTCAACTAAAGAAGAAGGGCAATGACTTGATGTTATACATGACTTGTTTGTTATTGCTCTTATAGCCTAAAAATCATTTGTATTAATTGTTATCATAATGTTATACACGTATAGTTGTGATTAATGTAATTCAATAATTAACTTTAAATTATTGCAATTTATATGCTCCTGTTGTTTTTATTTTAAACTTAGTAAATTATATGATTTAAACTTTTAATAAATGTTATTATTCAGACCTTTCTCTTATATTGTTCAATTCATCGGGACGATAAGACATTCAAAATTTAGTCTTGATCTTTTTCAGGACGGGACAAAGGATAGGGGTGTCCCGATCCCGTTCGATCATATGAACACCTCTATCCCTTACTGTCCTACATTTAATATTGACAATGGGCATAGGGTTCTTTGCTTGCTTTATGCCACCCATCTGTTTAGGTATCTCTATCCTCTGTCCCACCTAAAATGCACCTTTGTCTTATTTAACTCTAATTGTCTAACATTGGATTATTGTTTTGGATAAGGCTACATAAAAGATTGATCTGACAAGATTTTAGTCTAACCTAAAGTTTGGTCATTTTTATAAAAAAGATTGAGTTAGGAAACTTGTGGTCTGGTCTAGTCCTAATATAACCTAAAGCAGAACAATATTAGACTAGTCTAATAGGACTATAAGACTGGTCCCAGTCTTGTCCAGTATCTTACTTTGTTTTTCTTTCATCTATGAGAAATAGTAATTTATTTTAACATAATAAAATTACTTATAGTCATATAAAATTTATCACAATAACAATTATAAATCCACAACAATAACAAAAAAGTATTTCAATTACAATACAAAGGATTCAAATTAAACAACTTTCAGTATGTTTAAGTCCTTTACACCAAGTTAACAACAAATGTTACCAATACAAAGAGAAGACTGAGGTTGGTCAATACTGGATTTGTGCTTAATATTCATTATTTCAAAAGTATAAAACACAAAAAATTACTAATTATTATTATAAATCAACTTATTATAATAATAACTAATAAATTAATTATAATTATATTAAATAAATTTATAGGACTAGACCGAATCAAATGGTCTTGATGCTCGGTCTCTTGTTCAGTGCAACCTGGAGAAAGAGTCTAATATTTTTAGTATTTTTAGTCTTGAAAAACTAATTTTTATCCAAACTAGCTTAGATTGAATTGTCTCGGATTGAACTAGACTAGATTGGATCGAAAGACTTTTGTAAAACCCTAGTTTTGGACACTAGGCAAATTGAAATGCCATTTTTGCCATTGCACATGTCTAATGATAATCAGTATTGCATTATTATTAAGAGAATGGTTAGCTTTTTAGACAGAGTCATAATAATGACTATCACACATCATTATCAAAATGATAATAATACTCATTCATATCTTTCCCTTGTGAATTTTCATTGCACTCCATTACCATCTATCTATTTCAAAATGATATTAAGATTGCATTGTATCCTATTACATTACGTTATATGTTTTCAAAAGAGTGAGAAATTGAACCAAACGGGTAATAAGAGTAATATCACTTACTTATCTCAAGTGTATGATCAAGTCAGTAATAATCATGTCACTTCTATCTGCATATCTTGGCCAATATAGGGATTTTGGTGAAGGCTTTACCCACCAAATAACCATTTGACATGTAGATTGCAAAATAATAGCATCATTGATTAAAGAACACATTGATACATAAAAGACAAGCGGGAGCGACTGGAAACGAAATTCCGAGAATAGGGAGGGTTTGCATAAGAAGAGTCAACCGTTATTGTCAAGTTATTGACAATTTTGGTTTCGATATTATTAAGAGTTTGGTACTGTGTATCCCTCAACAGATAGGTAGAGGCATGGGGTTTCAGGAAAGTGTTACATAATGGTATTCTTGTTTGTCTTGCTGTGTGCCCCAAGAAACTATATTAGCTTCGCTCACACTCCCTCTCACACGGCTTGTCGGTGACACTAATCCATCATTTACATACAGATTGTAATGATAATTTTTGGACCTTGGAATCTTTCAAGTAGTTGGCATGAATCAAGATATTGTAAACAATCTGATCAAGTTACTGAAACACCCTCTTAAAAGAGAGCAGCCATCTCCTTAAAGAAAGGGTATAGTGGACTATTAGACATCCAATCAACTACTTTGCCATCAAAAACGAAGATTTCGTCAAAATCAGTGTGCTTTGCTTTTGTTTTTCCTTCTCTGGTCTTTATTCATGATTTCAACATGTTTGCATAGACACATGAGAATGGACGTCTCGCCTGTTTTTTTAACATGTTGCAGGGTATCTCTATCTTGCGGGATGAAACTTTTTCCTTGATTATGTTAGTATCAACCGCGGATAATGCTTGCCTCATGTGCATTAGAAGATAACCGATTGGGATTTATTTGGTAAATTGATTTCTTGAACCTCTTTATTCCAAAAGCAAGAAAAAGAAAGACCTTAATTGGGACTGGACTGATAGGAATAGATGGAAAGGGAGCACAGAAGAAAGGGGAGAACCCTGAGTTCAAATAAATTGTTTCTACCTTTCAACAATCAATTAATGAATTAAGCACATGTCGAAATAAAGGAGCTTTCCGGGCAAGTCATTAATAAAGAATTGACGATAAAGCAAGTAGCTCTTTTTTAATAAAATAAATAAATTACATAATTATCTTTTCTCTTACTAAAAAATTCAAAATTTTGCAAATTCACAGTTCCAAAAAATTAAAAAAATATTTAAAAAAATAAAAATTACAGTTTCGATCTTACTATTGTGATGGACATCAACATACTTTTTCCCAAAAAAAAATATCAATACAAATAATTTTATCCTCCACAATACAATGGGGTTCATTTCCCTCCTTCCACCCTCTATTAAAATCCAGATTTAATTTGAATAATCAATATTAAATAGATTTATTAAAACAAAAAATTATAACTTTTTATTAAATCTAATAGGCAATTTTGATAATTTAAATTTAATATTAAATTTTTTATAATTTTAACATCAAATATATACTATTCAGAGTATATATGAATAATTTATTTATAAAAATTAAAAAATATTAAATCTAATTATCAGTCTAAATAGTTTAAATTTAATATTAAAAGTTTGTACAATTGTAATATTAAACATGCACTATTCAAAGTATATTTAAATAGTTAATTCATAAAATTTATAAAATATTTTAATATTAAATTTGGACCACATGTCAAATCAAGACAACCCAAATTAACAATTAAACATATTTATTAAAATTTTGAAACAATCACATCCAAGAATTTAGCAAAAAATTTATTTCAAACAAAGATCAATACAAAATAAATTATTATTAAAATAAAAATATAGTTTTTTTTTTAAATGAATCTTATTATTGGTTCTTATTTGCGAATATAATTCTCCCTCCTTTTTTATATAATTTTTAAGTAAAAATAAAAAATTAATATATTCAATTTGGACAGTCAACTCGTACTGCATCAGAGCTCCTTTTAAAACTCAAGTTGCAGAGTGTTTCTTTTTTTCCATATCACAAAGGGAAGCCCATTGAAATTTCATGTTACTTGTTAATCCTCCCAACATATTTGAGAAAAATTATTGCTATTAAAGTATTTAAATGTGAGGAGACTAAAATTGTTATTGAAAGTCTCAAATCAAATAAAAATAAATTTAATAATTAATATATTATAAAATAAAAAAATTCATGAATTTGAGTCTTAATATTAAAATATATTATTTCACCACTTCTGACATGATCACCAAACAGGACTGACCCTAATTACGGAAATAGAAATCCCGACTTTCT
This sequence comes from Prosopis cineraria, assembly GCF_029017545.1. Taxonomy (NCBI): domain Eukaryota; kingdom Viridiplantae; phylum Streptophyta; class Magnoliopsida; order Fabales; family Fabaceae; genus Prosopis; species Prosopis cineraria. The sequence goes on along the minus strand of NW_026555338.1, from coordinate 36,147,115 downwards.
GCCTTTATCCGGGACATCAACTCAGAGTTTATTACTGGCCCCAAAAATAAAAAAGACTCGATAAGTTTATTCGCACTTCAAGATTACAAGAGTTCGCTATCTTCATTGTTCAGAGTTCATTTCCTGGAATTGTAAAACTAAATTAGAATACTTCATGCCCATACACCATATGATCTGTATTTCTAGTAACTTTTTGTAGATTTGCGTGGCCTACTCATATTGTAGGACTAGGGATGACATGAGAAGACATTTGTAAGGTCGCAGTCCCAAGCTGTCCAAACAAGGTAGAGTTTAATAACATTCACATAGCAACAGAATTCTCGGCAAAAGAAGCCATGCCCCCAAGGTTGGGAAACAGCGAATTCATCACTGGCAGGAGCACAGTACTTTATGTTGGGTACTGTGGGAAATATCTACAGGTTTACATGGCGAATACACAACCATATATAGTTTCCTAATTTCTGACCAAGAGACCCCAGATTCTCTCTTTTCTAGGTTCTTTATTCCAAATATGGCAAGCATTGACACCTTCAGCGAGGTAAAAGGAACATCACTTGCCTGGCTTGCACCAGCCAAAAGGCAACGTGCCACATCCACAGAATTTCATATCCAGCAATGGACGGTCCTATTTCTACCTGATACCATAGGAAAAAAAATGAGGATCAGTACGTCACCATGCTAAACAAGGCAAAAGGGAAGCTTTGCATAAAAAGCACGAAAGAAGCTCATATCATATAAAGATTTTACCTTTCAGCCACAGCAAAGCTTAGAATTGATGCAAATCGAACTCTTCTTAATTTGAACTAGAACCCGCCGCAAAGGATGTTTTCGTGTTATTATCTCTCAAGGGACTTTCACCTTCGGCATCTGAAACATGTGGGTCATTTGGTCCAGCAACCAGACCACCTTCTACATGGCCATGAGTAGGATTGCTATCATTTCTATTGTCGTCTCTGGTATCCAGTCGTTCCATCATGCGTGACACAGTTGCAATCCCCGCATTAACCACCTCTTGTCTAACTTCAGACCCAACATCAGACATAGAGCTGTTGCGAGAGAACCATCTCTCCTTCCAACCTCTTGTGCTCCTGGATATCGACTCCTTGTATCTAAAAATAAAGGGTAATAGTAACAAGTAATATCTAAGTTCAAGAAATCAAGGGATAGCTCTTAATTTTTGTATTACACATGCATGCAACATAGAATAGTCAGTTCCATACTACCTCGTTGAAACTGCATTTAGTCTAGACTTCAAAGATTCTGAAAATGATTGGAATTCTGATGGTCCTGCTCTATCCTGACTGCTTGGATAAGACTGACTAGGAGACCTCCTATAAGTAGTTTTGAGATAAAGCAATCAACATTATTATAGCTACATTATTGTGCATTGTGCAATACATATAAAAATAAAATCCATAACCACACTATCCATATTATACGGATAGTACGGCTCATTACTTAGATTCTGTGCAATGCACAGGGCTTACTTCTGATTATGAACTCATCAACATGAAAAATATCCAGAAATAAATGATGAGGAATAATAATTACCTACTGTTGTAAGACGATCCTTGGTTATCAGCAGCAAGAGCAGTAGATCCTGATCCTGAAGCAGAAACATGGTCTGCTTGAACAAGAGGAACAGAAGTTGACTGTGATGATTCTTCCCCGGTGGCAGGAGTTGGAGATACAGTAACAGTGATTGCTGAAGCTGGTTCACCATTTGCCCCATGAGTTGGAGAGGCAGGAGCCATGGGCGGTGAATTAGGATGGGCTGAAAATACCAAAAAATGTGGGCGACCTTGAGCTGATGACCTGCTTCTCTGACTTTCCCTTCTAGCAATATGGCGTGCTCGTCCCATTGCAGCAGCAGCAGCTAAGTGCTGTATAATACGCTCTTCAAGATCCGCATCATTTGCACCAACTGGCAACTGCATGAGATGAGAAATAAAACTTAAATAATTCATAATGAAAAGGGTAAAGTGTTGTTTTCAAGCTAGCAAAAGCAGACTACAAACATGTTGTAACTCAAAGTCCCCCAGAGCTGGATGATGAAATATTGTGGTATTTCTAGGAGGATTCAACCTAATGTTTCTCTCTCTTTCCACTGCTTCAAGTAATTCTTGACTGCAAACACAAAGAAAGGTGTCATAACAATGAAAACAAATATTGGCAAGAATATCAAAATAAAGGGAAGGGTATGGTGAACATAAAGAAAATTGAAAACCTTGTTGGATCTTTGAGACTGATGGGTTGCCAACACATGGGGCACTGAGAGCTTCTCTGACACCTAGAAGAGAAGATAAGCATAAACATAAATTCAGATCATATCTCCTGAATACAACCAAATGCCTCAGGACACAATCGTTCCTACAATGGGATTCTTCCTTGAATATTTTTAAATAAAAGTAAATATTATTGTTAGTTTCACTGGCCAAAATAGTACTTATAAAACAAAAACAGAAAACAACAAAAGAAGCTCATAAACATGAGTGCTGCAGCCAGTAGCTATACTACATACACCCCACCCCTCGCTTGTAAAAGGATTATCAAGATTAAAATAGAAGCCAGGGGACAAGGAGGTGAAGACACCAAAACAAAGGGGCATGTCTTCCTTACACCAGCATTGACTAATCTTCTGCAAAAAGTTTAATGTCTACTAATCCAAGAAAAGTCATCTGCAAGAGGGAGAAAGCATCTGTCCTGAGCAATGGCAGCAAAATCCCACTCTTCACAGTACTTGTGTGATTGAAAGAAGCAATTGGCTCTAAACTATCATATTCAAAAGCCACTGAATCAAAGATTCATGGATTTAACCATTTCTGATTCCTTTTAAAGTGTGGCGGCTTCAGCCAAAAACGAAGAACAAAAATCCATACACACTGCCATCGCTCATGTGATCAGAAATGACACTATACAGGTTACATTTGAAAGTGCCAGGGAGAGGTGTTCAATGCTTGATGATGGTAGAAGTTTGACCCGCTTCATGAATTGGCACATGGGAGTGCATGACTTGCACATTACAAAATTCCAAGTTGGAGGCTTTAAACAATTAGAATATAAGTAGGAAAAATTAGTTCATAGCAAATATAAACCATCAAATACAGCCTGAGAAATGAACCAATAATAGTCCTCCATTTTGAGGATCGCAAGAAAACTTGGACAGCCATGTTATTTGGGATAAATACAAAAAAAGGGGGGGATCCAACCATACCTACTGGATTTGAAGATATTTTTCAACAGAAATGTAATTGATAATATTCTAGTATTCCCCAAATACTTTGGAAACAGTAACTGCAAATTTAGGAAATGCGTACATTAAACTATAAACTACAGGATGTAAATTTGATTTATAGAAGGTCCTAGTCAATTATTGATTATAGAAGGATGTAAATTTGATCTATAAGAACTTAGAAAGTTTTTTCAGCATGGTACCTCACATTAAAGGAACTGAGTTACGAGCCCAGGAAGTTAATTGGTACGCACAAATGCCTCATGAAACAAAGGGTGATAGCCCTGTAACTTGTTAGCACTAGATGCTCAAAAAGTGTTTTTAATGTTTTTACTAGCAAATGACCTACTGTTTTAATGTTCTAACTAGCAATGTTTTAAAGTTTTTGAAAATTAGCCTCATTCACTTTTCAGGGGATCCTCATAGAAACCCTCTTTTCCTCCAGGCTGGTCAGCAACTGGATCAAACAAAATTTTACAGTGCAGAGAAGAAAGAAAAATTCCATACAAAATTGTAACTTAAGGAGATCACGTTGGTCTCCAAGTCATATTGCAGCAGCTATGAAGGCTACACTCTACTGCAATAATCGAGAATGAGATTTCCATCAATACCAATACTGTGATTACTGTCCAATCCTATACTATCACTAATGATTAATAATAGCAAAAACTAGCTCAAAGCCTTAAATAAAGCTACATAGCACTACCATTCTAGAATGCATTGAAGATGAAACTCATGTTTGCAACTTGTCACCTGCAGGAAGAGCCAGAGCAGCTTGTTCAAAAGGCTGGAATATACTAATAGCCAATAAATCTAAAGCACAAAACCCTCAATAAGCATACTGTTGAAGGATCACTGTCATGAAATGCTTCAAGACATATACTGCAGGCATCATCACAGGCATCCTGGATTCCACCCTCCACAAAGGCTGCAGCAGAAGTCAAATGCACTTCAGACTTCTTATTCTCTTCCAACCCCGGAACCTGGAATACAGCTCCTTTGAGAGATCGATAGAAGCAGGTTTGATATCCAGGCAAGTTGTAATAAATCAAGACACGCCGTGGAATGGATTAATTAAATAAGAATTATGAAATAAGCAACAGATTGTTCTATGACACATACAATCCAAACCCAAACAAAATAACATAAAATCAAATCATCCCTTTAAGGGAACCCGATTTAGTCCGGAACGAACACTCAATCATCCAACTACCAGAAGTAACAAAATCAACCATATTATAAAGCCTGAATTGAACATAGTGAAGTACAAATAATTGTTTTCACTAACAAGAAGAATTAAATTCACGAATAGAGAGCATCTCCAGTCAGTGAAATAAAATAGTCAAAACCGTGAAGGAGATTGAAAAAGTAAAAGAAATTGATCAGCGGCACATAAATCCTCAGCAACGTCAATTAGTAAGACATGATGGACGGGTGACAACCATAAACCAAACATACAAAGGTCTAATAGTGGTGTAAGCCATCCCAGCAGAAAAATCCTTCAGTTTGCTGAAGGTTTTTCCCAGCAACCAAACGAACGAACCATGGCAAACGGGAAAGGGGGCGGGACAGTCGAAATTTTTACCTCCATGGAGGATTGCGCAACCTTAATCTATTCGGAAACCAAAACGATCGGGCGAAAGCGGGGAAAGAATCAAGCTCAGATGAAAGAAACCCTAGCAAGTATGATAAAATTGGAGAGAGACGGCCGTCCTTTATCTCTGGTGTTGTCCTTCCTCCTTTTTCATTTTCATTTTAAGACTTAATATGAAGTCATGAGTTTTAAGCCAAATTAAATCTGTTTTTATTTTATTATTTTAATAATTAATATCTCATATAATATGTTTTGAGAAAAAAATAATAAAAATAATTTTTTATTTTTTTATTTTTTATGATAATATTATCAAAATATTTAAAAAAATATTTTTATTTTTAAAAATGATATTTTAATTTTTTATTCTGCAAAATACTTTTAAAAGTATGTTGTCAAATAATTTGTTTTATTTTTTATTTTAAATAATAGAAAATTATTTCTAAACCAGGCTGCAAACATGTCCTCATTCTTTTGGCACTTGAACCCTCGTCCACGGAGCTACCGAACCTTAGCTAGGTCATCTACCCACTACTGTACTGACACGTGACATTATCTGGGTCACATCCTTTGACGAGTCATCCCAAAGAATCCGTAAATCACACACCATGCCGATGACAATAATGAACGTGAAGATGAGCTCATCGTGGTCATCTTCATCAATTTCTACCATTTAGATTGACTTTGAAGTTTGAGCGAAGTTTGATTTAAAAAAAAATTAATAACAGTATTATGTTTTATAAAACTACTTAAAATATACAAGTTATATGTACAGAGATGAGAGAACAGACGTACTCGGCTCTTTAATTCTTAGGCTTTAAATTTCAGTTTTTTAAATTTTGACCAAATCTCAAAGCTCAACTTTCATTGAAAGGCATCAAAACCAAGCCCAAAAGCCTGATTTAAAAAAAAAAAACTAATATCATAATTTAATATTGTTCTTGTAGAAAATAGATTAATTCAACATTATAATTTAACTCCAAAATTTAATATAAATTAAATCAAAATCTAACATTATCTAAAAATACATGTTAGTTGATGCTGTCATAATTTACAATAAAGTTTTAGAAATAAATTAAAGGAGGCATATTGATATAATCTTTATGAAATAAGATGAGGGATTACAATTTTTAAATCGAACTAAAATATTAAAAGCGAGCATCAAATTAAAATCTCGAACAATCATGACCTAATAAAAAATTCATATCAAAGAGGAATTACTTGAGAGTAAGAGAATAAAAAAGATAAAGCAATGGAACACCAAGGAGACACTGAGTTAAGACATGTGAGGGAGAGGCAAGTTGAGAGGTTGAGATAGCTAGAGAGCGAGTAATGATCGAATCTTATTGTTCTTTCTCATTTGCCAAATGATGTATTTCAAGGTAGAGAGGAAAAAAAATAGAATAAGGCTTGGAAGGCCGCTCAAGTCTAAGTCTTTTTTTATGGTTTATCAAGGTCAGTCCTAGAAGCTCAGTTGTTCTAAAAATCTACTATTTTTTAAACCCAAACCTTTATTTAAATAATGTTTTTAAACTCAACCCTTCAAACTCAGCTCTTATTTTTAACTTTATATGTATGTGTATATTTAAATTTAAATTTAAACAGGTATAAATAAAAATCTTAATTACATATGAGATTTACACAAAGTGTAAATACCTAACATATAATTAAAATTTTTAAATTCACAATTATCTAAATTGATATTTTTAAATACATATGATATTTGTTTGAAAAAATTTCTATAATTAACTACCCTTACTAAAATATGTAAAGCTTTTTAATATAATATCATTCTAATAAATTAGTTAACTGTCTTTCAACTAACATTATTTTTTATATTTGCTCTTATTTATTAGAATGTTTCACTTAAAATAAATACTCTATAAAATAATTATTTATCAAAGGTATTTTTTTTAAGAAAATACCACTATTTTCAGACCCGGATCGACCTGGACAGTCAAACCAATCAAATCAGTTTCCTTGATAAGAAAATGATCTGATTCAATCATTTTGGCTTGTTCTAATAGTTGACCCGAGTTGGCTCATTTTGCCTCGAATAGTTCTTGAAAACTTGAATCAAAAACCTGAGCAGTTGAACCACTTTGACCCCTTTTTTAATATATATGTACTCCATCCGTTTAAAAATATAAAACATTTTTAATCAAATTTCACTCCAATAAAGTAGTTACTTACTTTTCAATTAACTCTATCTTTCATATTTATCTCTATAAAACACCCTATAATAAAATATAAAATCATTATCAATAGGGGCACTTTTGACAAGAAAGACAATGATTACACATCAAAAGATTAAAAATGCCTTATATTTTTTAACATCTAACTCCTCAAAAAATGCCTTACATTTTTTAACAAAGAGAGTATTTAAATATTATTTTTTATTTAATTATTATGTTATCAGTTAAATTATGAGACTTATGATCCTCTGATATTTTTGGTTGATTGTCTTTAAAAACATTGAAAAATACCTTATATTTTTTTAATACAATCAATTATTTTTTCGGCAGTTTGATGAGCCGATTCATCAGCTCCAACATATTTTTTTACCCTACCCCATGCGCACAAGAAAAGTCAAGCCAACTCAAGTTTAATCTTCCATTGTAAAAATAAATCAATCTAGTCCAAAAAACCTAGAATTTACATACAATTATCGAGAAAAATAAAAAGGTAGATTGCTACTAGCATATTTTCGCATCCTTTTTTCTATGCCAGCTAGCATAGTTTTGCGCGTGAATCATGAGCATGACTGATTTAATTAATCATCCAATGCCAAGCCAAACAGCGTCTGTGAAAGCAAAGATAAACCAATGGTGATTATCCAAACAAATATCAAGACTGATGCAATAGAATGAGGTTAGCTCGGAACATCTGATGGCAAATTGAATTAATGCCACGCCACGCCTCATCAACGCCTCGAGAGAAAAGTCTGCGAAAGGCACTCCATTTCCGCGGCCCACCAGTTTTCTTGTCCAGGTTTGTTGTCGTGTTTGCAAACCAAGCTTTTCTCATGTTTTTGAGAAACTCTGTCATGGAATTCTTACGACCAAAAGTACTGTCAAAGAAATTGTCAACTCGCCAACCAATTGAAATCAAACGTTTGATAACGTTTCATCATTAAATTACCATTGCAGTAATTCGATCAAGCCTTGAACTATGATTTCATCCCACCCGTATTTTTATTATTTCACTTGATTTTCTTATAATATACAGTATCTTCGTACGGACATTTATCTTATTTTATTCTGCCCTAAATATCGTGGTTGAAAGTATAATAAAGAGGAGTGCAATTTGGGAGATTAATTGTAATTAAACATGCATATATAAAAATATGGGATAATATAATACTTGCTGTGGTTCCTGTAAAACTACCCAAGAAGGAGCCAAGCTTGATTAAAAGATTAGGTTAGACTAAAAACAAATGATTGAGAATTGAGAGATGTAACATTATAAAAAGTTAAAACCCTACCATTGCCGCAATTTAACCGGGTCTTGAAATATGATACCATCCCACTTCCATTTTTATTATTTCACTTCGAGTTTGTCAGATTAAAAAAAAACTAAATAACATATCTTCACAAGAATATGCTATTTTATTTTATTACGCATTGACTATATGGTCATACGAAAAAATTATACATAACACTTAAAATCGTGCAAGTAAAACTACTCGAGTCCCGTTTGCAAAGTCACACAAGCTATATATATTTTTTAAAATATTTTTATCATAATGGTTTCAGGACTGAAACTTTTGAGAATGACTCCTCCAAAACCCCGTTCCGTGGAACGGCGCCCACATTTGTGCGTCCATCTCACGGAATTCTGCGTTCAACTTCTCCTTCTCCGCCTCCGATGCCAGGTGTTCCTCCAGAGTGGTCTCCACGTAGTAAATGGGCCGACACTTGGGCCCACTCCTCTCATTCAACAACACGCCGTCTTTCTTCTTCAGCGGCCGCGGTTGCGGTCTCCCCTTGCACGTGTGGATTGCCTTCCGGCACAGTCCGACCGGCACCTTGTACACCACCAGCACCACAACGTTCATCACTGTGCACGGCAAGCAGCAAAATATCGCCGTGCACTCCGCCGCCGTACCACCGGCAACCTCGCCGGCTTCACGCGCCCCTCGCGGCGCATTGTTCAGGACCTGCCCCCGGGTTTTCTCCGGCGGGGAACGCGGGGAATTCATCGATTTAGATAATAATCCTAATCCAAATGAAAGTTGAAAAAAGAAAAAACGAAGGAGGGAAAGCTAGGGAAGGGATTGAAGGAGAGATCGTGGTTTTGCGACTGATGGTAAATTTCGGGTATTTGGGCTATTCATTTCTCCGTTTAGCTTGAAACGGAGAATTGTCCCGAGAAGTACCATTAGCGAGAAAATGCGAACGAAGCAGCAATTAAAATCTAGAATTTAGAGGGGTATGGATTTAGTTAAATTGAGATTAAGGAGGTGAGGAAAAGGTGTTGACGAAGAGAATTAACTGGTTTTATGAGAGGTGGAGGTTATGACTTGCGGCACGGCCCGCGCTACTTCTTTCGCAGGGAGGAAAATACGGCCAGGCCATGACACAGTCCTTCCAATGTATATATATATATTTTTTGAATTGGAGACCATGGGAAAACCGTGTTAATTGATAAAATGAGTCATGTCAACGAATAAGATATTATAATAATCAGGTGGTGAGATATTGAAGATACGAATATAAAGATTGTCAGTATAAGTTTGATGAGATAATCAATCAACACATTTGTTTGCCTCTTTGAAAGTGTGGTTGAATGTGATTGTCCAATTTCGCATAGTGAGGTCTTTGATTCTATTAATGATTGCAGCTAGTGGGTAAATAGTAGAGAACTCATTATAGATTAGCGAGAGAGTTTTTATAGAGTCAGTGTAGACATTAACTTTCTTGAACTTCTTTACCCAGCAAATGTTTGAACCTTCCAAGATGCTCATGAATTCGGCAGCTGTACTTGGATAATAACCAAAGTATCTAAAGTAACCTTTGATCCAATTTTCTTGGTTGCTTCGGATAAGACCCACACATTTGGTTGCACTATGAATGTTGACGGAGCCATCAGTATCCAATCTAACCCAACATTCTTCAAGAGCAGTCCATCTAGTTGTTGCTTCATTGCCCTTCTAAGCTAGAAAGTTAATCTTATTTTAAAGATACTAGTTTCTGAGAATATCTTGGTTGCTAGTAAAGGCAATGTTCTTGTTACAGGTGTTTTCTTTTGTAAGATTTTGTACCTTTTTTTTTAAATGTTCCAACACACGTGGGCATAAAGTTTCTGCCAAGAGGTTTTCCTTAAATAAGCATTACTTGCATCATTTCTTGCATTCTAACTTATCCAATCCTATAAAGAAAGAGAAAAAAAAAAAGTGTCAAGTTTAGAATGATTAACTATTTTTATGCAAACCTCTTTAATTTTTTTACAATCTCTTAAAATATGAATAACAGAATCTAAAAAGTTACAACTAAAAAAACATATTTTAACACAAGAATTGCCTTCATCAAAACACGAGAAGTCCTTCCAATATTTGGCAAGGGTTGCAAAAGTTCTTGGACTGTTTTTTTCTGTGTATTCTCGAACACGAGTTGACCAGCTAAAGGGATTTTATGTTACCGTCATCGAATTCGACTTTTATTATACTCCCTTCTCTCAAGTTATAAAATATTTAGAGGTAAAGTCTCACTCATCAGTAAATTTAATAATTTCATTTTTAAAAATAAAAATAATTTAGAATGATTAACTATTTAATAATTTCATTTTTTTAAAAAAATAATCTTCATTTAATATGTTAAAAAAAGACAGATGTTAAATAGAAAGAAATAAAAGATAATGTTAAAATAAACTTACGTAATAAAATCTTAATCTTCTTAAAAAAATTTTTTATATTTTGAAATGGCAAATTTATATCAAAAATATCTTCTAATTTAAAATAGAAAATAATATATTGTATCTGTTTGAAATTAAAGATAATTTAAGACAAAATTATACATGCTAATAAAACTGAAAAATAACACTTTAGTAATTTATTTTTTAAAATATATACATATATTTCCAAAATATTATTTATTTAATATAATTTTAAAAATATAATAATTTCAATTTTCTCTTCAGTAATATTAAAAAAGCATTATTAATAAAATTTTATTTTTATTAGATTGTTTTATATTTTAAAACCACAAAAAACCTTCAACGTTATCTTATAATTTCTGGCCAAAAAAAAATGTTATCTTATAATTTGAAATTGAGAAAGTGGCTATTTACTTCAATCATTCAACTAACAGTTATGTAAGTCCCGTTATATCGTTGGCCCAAAAAAATTCCCATTTTATGTTATCATTATTTTATATCCATTGAATGAATGACTTAATCCCGGGCGATGGTCGTTAAGAGCAAAGTTCAGCTAGCTAGGTCATACCAGGCGATTATGGTTAAGAATAAAATTCAGCTGGCGTCTTTTTGACTTACATGGATGGAAGGATAAGGATGGGAGCCTTGCAACGGGGCATCATCATTGCGGTCGTCACCATTAATACTACTGATAATGCATATGATTTGTGTTGAATACAGTTAGATTAACGGTACTATTCCACAATGGAAGAGCAAACCCGAGATCATATATGCTGTTTAAAAATAATAGTAATTACTAATTTTAACAAGGAAAATTAATCATAAAAGTTTTAACTTGATTATAACTTTATTTATAAATTTTAACTCAGTAAAATTTAATTTTTAAAGTTTTAATCATTTAAAATATTAATCTTTTATATTTTAGAAAATAAAATTAGAAAGATTATATATATATATTTATCAAATTGAAAGTTTTAGTAACTTAAAATATTAGTCTCTAAATGTCAACATAATTTTAATTTTTGGAATTTTAATTTTAAGACATAGAGACCAATATTTTAAATGGTTTAAATTATAGATATTAAATTGTAGTAAATCAAAATTTACGATTGAATTATCACCAAAACAAAAATATAAAGATTGAGTTATACTAAGTCAAAATTCAGAAATTGAATTACAACTAAATTAAGATTACAAGAACTAAATAATTAACTTTTTCTTTCAATAATATTAAAAGTTTAAATTTATTATAATTTATTGCTGTTGAAAATTTGATAGATAAAATTTTTTTGTTTCACTTCGTTGTCTCAATCAAACTCAGCCAGCAGGTGCAAAATTGAAAGCGCAGTGGGGGATTGAAATGAAGCTCTGTAGTCTGTACTCTATACATCATTGCATCTCATGTTGCACAAAACATAAATGGGATCAATTACATCGAACCAACAGAAGTTTGGTTACTTTACAGTAGCATAAATTAATGAAAAGGTCAATGTCAGAACATGTTACAAATTAAAAGTGGAGGATAAGGTAAGTCATACTGTTAGACGGTTTAGGCAGCATGTGAACTGCCTTCTTCCAACAACAATTTTGTCTCCCAGACAGACACCTTTACATTTTGCATTTCCTCCTCCATCTTTTCAAGCAAGCATGAACTAGACGTTGAGGCTAGCAGATTGGCTTTCTTGCTAGAAGCTATGGCTCTAGCTGTCTGTAACTCTACGATTCTTCCAAATCCCATCTGTAACTCTTCCTCCAGGATCTTTATCTCAGCCTGCTTCAAATCTGATTCAAACACATATTCCTGGAACTCAACGATCATGGACTCTATTTCAGTCATCCCATTGTTTCTAAATTCCAAGAGCATCTCCTTTTCACTCACCACTCGCTGAAGTGCTAGCTCCTTTTCCTCCGTTTTACTCAAAATTTCTTGTATTTCCAGTTGAACAACCTGTATCTGCTCCTCTAAAGTTGAATTCTTTTTCTTTAGATTTCCCAGTTCCTTTCTCGTGATGCCAAGTTTTTCCTGAGACAGCCTTATCGCTGCTTGCAGCTTGGTTATTTCTTCCTCTGATTTTAGTAACTCAGTAGCTTTACCACTCATATGCCAGTTTTTCTGTGAAGAGTCTATGTTCTGGATGTTGTCAATCGCAAAGAGAACCTTTTCACCCTCCCGCTTGCGGTTCTCTTCCTCTAATAGGGATTTGGTGAATGCAATGTTTGCCACTAGTTCAACTTCAGATTCTTGGTTCTTCTTTTTGGCATTCTCTACCCCAAGCTTGCATGCTTGAAGAGAAGCCAATTCCTCTCTCTTTTTGTCAATACATCTCGTCAATTCACATACAACGGCCCTTGCTTGTACTTCCCGTTTCTCAAAATAAGAAAACGATGAGGCAAAGTTTGACAATGAATAGTTAACTGCAGAAAACTTCTTATCAACTAGAGTTCTTCTTTCTTGCGCTTCTGACAGCAGGAGTTTTAAGGATTCTATCTGTTGATGCTTAATCTGGATGTCGCTTTCTATAACTTCAATTTCCCTGGAGAGCTTATCAACCTCAATTGTTGCCTTCTCAGCACAATCTAGCGCTGCTAGAGTTCTGACAACATTTGAAATCTGTTCTTCAACTCTCTCAAGTTTCTTTCTAGCTTGACTTAATTCACATGACAGCCCCTTTGCAGTCAATACTTCAATATCCATGTCAGAGTAGACAGCAATATCAACCTCATGATTCACTCGAGATTCCTTGATTGAAGCACTCCCCTCCAGTAAAACTCTTTCTTTGACGTGGCCAGGAAGTTCACCTGATTCAAGATGGTCATTTAGCTGGGGGCTGGTCTGACTTGGCACGTTGTGTTCATCACACACTATACACAAACTAGAACCAGACAAAGTATCCAAGCCTTTACTTTCAATTATACCCTGCATTTCCTGGAAACCAGTTTCTATACTTGAGTCTTTTTCCCCCTCATCAACTTCAACAAGCTTTTCTGGGCATTCCATTTCCCTTTTGGATTCAGCTCTTTCATGCACACAAGATGAAAGGACTATTTTAAGATCATCCCTCTCTTGCATGGCTCTTTCATACAAGCTCATCAGTTTTTCATTTTCCTCATTCATTTCCAGTAGTTGATGCTGGAGATTCTCAATTACTCTTTTCATCTCAGTGTCCACTTCTCTTGTTCCTTCAGGAGAACAGCCGCCATTAACCCGGGCAGCAACTGCTCGAGCATCCTCAGCTTTATTTACAATCCTGTTATTACTTTCAGCAGCAACCTGTTGATGCAGGAGATCATTCCTCTCTTGCACGGCTCTTTCATACAAGCTCATCAGCTTCTCATTTTCTTCATTCATTTCCAGTACTTGATGCTGGAGATTCTCAATTACTCTTTTCATCTCAGACTCGGTGTCCTCTTCTCTAGCTCCTTCAGGAGAACAGCCGCCATTAACCTGGACAGCAACTTCTCGAGCATCCTCAGCTTTATTGACAATTCTGTTATTACTTTCAGCAGCAACCAGTTCGTACAATTCAATTAGCTTGCTATTATCCTCGATCAAAACTTTAAGCTTCATCTTGAGCTCATCATTCTCCTTTGATAAAATAATTGCTGTCTCATGAGCCTCTGCCTCTCTTTGACTTGCAGCAGCAATAGCATCTACCATTGCTTTCAATTCCAGTTGATCATTGATGCTAATGATGGGCATATTGCATGATGAGGGAATCTCCATCTCCCGGCTTCCCTCTTTCATGGCTTGGAGCTTCTCTTGTTCAAGTTTTGCTGCCAAATCATCCACTTGCCTACAAGATAATAATGGATGGATAATTTAGAAACATCGATCTTCAAGGCAAAAAATAAAGAAAAAGAGCAATACGAAGAAAATATTATTTCAAGAGTCACTCTATGTCAAAACCAAAGCCATTGTGGGGTCACTGCATAAGGAATTGAAAAATAAGAGAGAGAGGAAAAGGGGAAGGGAAACTGGGAGAAAGCGCAAGTACCTTTCCAACTTTGCTTTCTCTTCAAGACAAAATTCTAATTTCTTACACATGGAGTCCATTTCTTCTCGCCTTTGGATCGCCTGCCATTGATAAATTGATGTGATGTCTGACTTGGACAACAGTTTGACCAATAAAGAAAATCAAGTTCAAATAAATGAGATTTATCTAGACCTGCATTTTGAGAAACTCATTTTCCTCACGATTAGAAGACTGCAAAGGTGATTTTGGTCCTAACTCCTTTGGTCAAATATTAGCAAGAAATAAATTAGTCAGACAACAAAATGACTTCGAAAGGTAGCTAAAAAACTGAAGGGTTTTTTTCTAGCTCAAAAAAAATGAGCAGGTTACACAAGAATGTATTTCCGTTAAAAAAAAAAAAAGGGACTTTCCCAGGTCTAATTTTAGCTCAGATAGTCTAAATCAATTTTAATGGATGGACATGTTGACAACACAACAACAGGAGACTTCATCTTACCTCTTTGGAAATAAGATTCCCATCCCCATTTGCCCCTTCCATCACCGAGTCAGAATTTGTTTTCTACGACATTGGCGTTCGAGTAGGTCAAAAAGAGAGTACCGACCACTTATAGACATGTAAAAGAAATGAATTCACTTATTCCTAAAAACACAGAAAATATGAACCAGTACCATATCAGCTTCGTGCATTAGTTTCCAATCTAGTGCTTCCAACAACTGCACACAGTGGCAAACAGAATCAACACAGAGGACAGGTTGGATGAGAACTTCAAGTGAATTTTGAGGACTTCATATAAATCGCACCTTGTTTTCCAGTACAATGATCTGTTCATTCATAACTTCCCTTTCACCCTCTTCAAAAAATGACTTCAACCTATGGAGCAGAGATATATAAAAACTTAACAGAAAAACATACAGACGACACCTTTAGAGCAGAAAAGGTGATAAAAAATATTATAGCAATAATTTGTTTCTGCATATTTTGCGCATTGGCATAGATAACGAGCAATGTATGCATTAGAACTATATCATGTATTTAAAATTGATTTTGGTCCGGTAATTAATAAGAACTTGCTTTGTTTCACAAGAAAAAAAAAACTAACAAAATTGAGGATTCACAGTGTACAAAATAAAGACATGCCTTCTAATTTCTTCTTTCAGTCGCAAATTTTCCATAGCAAATCTAGTCACTTCTTGATTTCGGTCCACCTGGGCTCGCAAGACCTCAATTTCTTTCAAATGCTCCTCTTTCTCTTTCAGCAAGTGTGCCTCAGCAGAGATCTTTCCAGAAGCAATTGCTTCTAGTCTCTTTATTCCAGCTTCTCGAAAACGAAGCCTCATCTTGAGACCCTGAATCTCATCTTCCCTTTGTTTGGCCTGATTCATTCGAGTCACAGCCATTTAATTTCCGTAGAATAACACCATTAATGAACAAGAACCATGAGTATTGCAACTGAACATGTCGATTACTCAAAAACCATACAAAAGCATGACTATAGAGCAACATGAACAGATAACAAATGGCAAAAATTTCCCAAGCTCATTGCTTCATGAAGTATAAAAGCCGACCTATTTGTTTTTCCACTTCCATTCTAATCAGATAGAAAACTGATATAGCTAACCCATAATATACTGCATTTTTGCACATACAAGTTGCATGGCTGCTTGATTTTCAGCTCGTAGTGCCTGCAATGCCATCTCTTTGTCCTTTTCCCTCCTAAAGGCCCCAACGAGTGCAACTTCATAGTCTTTTTTCTGAAATAGAGACAAAAAACCTCATCAGAGTATACAAAATAATGATAAGCCTGAATATTTCTTAGATATCAAGGAAATAAAAGTGCACCTGAGATATCTTTTTACCGGAGGTTAATGGGCTAAATAATCCATTATTTCCCTCCCATTTGAAGGATCCTGGAGATCCTGGAAAGTTAATGACTGAAATGTCATTATCCTGAGCTTCTCCACCACCTAGACCTTGTAAACGGGATATTTCTTTCTGAAACCCATTAAAAATGAGCAAACATAATTAATTTGATAGACTCCCTATTCAACAGCACATATTTTATCAAATAAATCAGCATTGCTTTATATTCATAGTGAAAATGTTTTTGAAAGTCTACTGCCAATTCTATAGTAAAGTCCCTCTTATGAGAACTAAATGAAATCAGTTCTTATAAAGAAATTGAAAATCAACTATTAAGTTAAATATATTCATAATTAGCAAAAAAAAAAAGGAGAAAGCAACAACAACAAGCCTCATTCCATTAAGTGGGTTGGCTACATAGATTGCACAATGTCATTATGCTATATCAACAATCAAATATTTAGATATATTGTTAACTAAAAGGTCTTATTTAATGATTTCGTTGGAGTTTATTTTTATCTTCCTTTACCCCTCTTTATAGGACTGCAAACTATCCATTCAACCCTCCTCACCGACATCTCTTATGGCTATTAGTGATACTAATTAAGGGATCTAATCCCTTTTGTTAAATAAATATTTATATTTAAAGAAGTACCCCAACTACATCTTCCGCAAGGCCATTCACGCTTTCTGTTATGCTCAGAACAATTAGTCCTTGGTAATGTGCAATCAGTTAGCCGTGTATTCATTTTCCCTTTTAGTATAAATAATGAAAAGCAAAAATGCTCTCGCTTTCGATTTTGTGCCTACTTGTTGTAAAAAGTGCATTAATACAACTTTAGCAAGCTCTTCTTTGAACCAAATTACTTACACATACCAACCTGTGCGCAACCAATAGTCAGAAGCAGAAGGGACAAAACTCATTAGTATGCAGCAAAAGAATTTAGAGCATAACTAAGAAAAGATGAATGAAAATCTGTCCAAGTACCTTTAGTTGTTGAATTTGCATTCTCATGGCAATGACATCTCCAGATGCATCCTCATTTACAATGGCCTGAAGGAAAAATAGAAAATAGTTAGGCAGAAACTATAGCAATAGCATGAGAATCTTACTGTCATAAAGAGGAACCAGATGTCAGAATCACTCTACCATAGCTAGTAGCCTTTTAGCATGTCATCAGCTTTTCCCACACAAGCATAATTAAAACAATTAAGTAAAACAGTTTCTACTTCCTACTACTAGTGTATTGCAATCAGCTAATAACATAGACTCTCAATTATGACTGCCATAAATGAAGAAGTGCCAAGATAATTTTAAGACATACATTATTCTTAATAAATTTGGCACGCTGAGCAAACTTTAATGTGCTTAATGTTTCCAACGAACAACTGCAAGAAAAGCCATATATGTCATACAAACTTGTAAAATTGAATGACAAATATCGAGGTTGACATTCACTTATTTTTTGCTACTGGTAGGTACTTTACTGAAGAAAAATAAGACTCTTGTGTAAACATATTTTGAACAAGAAAAGAAGTTCACTAACCAAGTGGAGGGGCTAATATTTGCTATTATTATAGTTTTGGAATTCCCTCCGAGAGAATCCTGAAAGGAAGAGATGAAAAACTGATCAGGCAACTTGATAATTTGCTTCACCTTATTTATCTATATAATTAGGATGAAGTAACTCAAATTGCGTTAAAAAATCAGCATAAGAAAATCATCTTTCTAATGTTAAACCTTATCAAGAGGTTTCGAAATATTATTAGGGCTTGAACCATGAACGTCTCTTTCTTATACTGCCTTGATCAAGTTGTCCAAGATTCCAAAAAAATCAACTTGGAAATTTAGGCTCATAAAAAATTGGATACTGGAATGTCCCATAAACTACAATTTAAAGTGCTCCAACCTTTTGGTGCTTCAAGCAAATTTTTCAAATTCAATCAACAACTTCTAGCTTGGCAACGTAATCAACCAAAAAAAACCCCCATCTCTGTCTTCATGTTTGTTTGTTTGCATGCATTATAAAGTATTTTGCTTCATGTGGTTGAAATAAGAGCTCCTTTGCTGATAATACAAGGCTTTTTTTAATGCAACGTCATTGCAAAAGAAACTTCCAATTTCAAAGTCTTTCAAAGAACTACCTAATTAAAGTTTGATGCTTATTTAATTACTGAAGTTTCTTTCTATACTTACAAAAAGAATTAATAAGTGAACCTGTTAAAGGCTTTGGCTGAAAGTCCATTTGAAAACAAATATTGTTCTTTTTAACCTTATAATTCTCATCCATTCATTTCTAAACCACTAACATTGGAGACTGTAATATGGTTTTGAAGTTTGAATGTCAATTTTGGCAACCTAATTAACTCGATTCTAAATCACAAAGATACCTGAAGCAGAAATGTAAGCTTTGAATCACGGTATGGAACATGGAGTGACTTGCCATTGGATATACTCACTAGGTTCATAATTACAAGGCTGCAAAAACATATCACCATCAAGTTAATTTTATTGGGAGGTAACACCACAACTGAAATGCCTAGTAGATATTCCTATATTGAGAAACAATAATTCAAGATCCTTGTAAGGATAACCAACCCCAAGGTTGAAAGAGACTTATTGATATTAGTAGCTTCCTTAAGACGTTCTCCTTCTGCACCAGAGCTCTTTTGCCTATTATTAAATGGGTACAACATATTAGTCGGATGGCATATTCTAAATTATGAGGTAAAGATACTTGATACTTTTAAACTATTCTCTCACCTAACATGCACAAACAAACACATAATTGTACACACTATTGGAATTTACCTCTCTGATCCAGCCAAATCAACAAGATTGAGTCGAGCAAACCGATGGTGCGTTACACCTTGAGATTCCCACTAGAATCAAGTAGTTAAAATAATTGCTTATCAACAATAGAACTTGGAAAGAATACGAAAACATTATTAAATTTACACAAAATAACTAAGGAAGCAGTAATATTTCTACCTTACTTTCAATGATGCAAGTAAAGACACTATGAGAACGACTACTAGCACGATTCATATTAGTGGCAGCAACCTTTCTGTTTGCAGAACCCTAAAATAATTATTAAAACAACAACATCAATGCTGTTGAAGTTAAAGCCATCTAGAAACAAAGAGCAATCTCAAAAGTGAAGATGAAGATGAAGACGAAGGCATTACATACATGCAAAAGTTGTTGAATAACATCTCGAGCACTTGTAACCTCCACTTCCTTGAGATTTTCTACGTAAATTCCTTTCTTACTATCTTCTCTTATCTGCCATGTGATCAACCAAAATAAAATAAAAAGTTGTCTAAACAAAGGTTCAAGGGATGCAATATAAATGCCTCTCCTCCTTTAAAACACAAAGTAATTTATACATATTATTCCCATGATTTAGAGAGAGAATTTTCAAGGGTAGATTAATAATGGAATTTTCAATGGCAGATGAAGCAATCTTATTGCCAACGTAAGTTTTCTGAAAAGGAGGATGGATATCATAAATGGAAGGAATAACTAAATTATGTAAGAAAATAGCTTCTCATACCTGCAAATTGTTGAATGATGGTTCTAGAAGATCAAGGATCTGTTCATTGTATATCTCCAAGAAAGAACATTTGCACGTAAATTTTAACTTCTCATCTCTCCTGGCCTCTTTTTCCTATTGTAGCAAAGGGATTAAACACAGAAATTATATTGGGAGAATTACTTTAAAGTCTTACACAACAAAATTAATTACTATAATGTCAATTGACAATTGAACAAAGGAAAATGACAACACATTGTGTTGTCAATGTATTTTGTAGTAATTGATTGTATTGAATGAAAAATTTATGTAATTCTCCCAACTATATTCTTGTATACAAGAACTGCGACAGTTATTTCTAGTCCTAAATCGTGGGTTTGCAAAATAGTCCTATTTCAGCATGAAATGTGAAAACGTCAAGTTTCATGACAGGAAAGCTTTGTAAAATAGAAAGAGTTCACAAAAACAGAAGTAGATAAGTGTTGGTGATATTAAATAGCATTCTCTACCAACATTGTTTATCACCCTTGTACCAAATAAAAAAAAACATTGTTTATCACCCAAAAAAACTCCCATGAGCAAGATCACAAGTTATTCAATTATGACGCAAGTTTTGTTTGAAAATTAGATCAAAAGCAGTTCCGGAATGCCTGAGGCATCTACATATTAAAAGAATACCTTCTGGATTCTAGAAAATAAGTGCTCAAAAACTCTTGGTGTCATCCCGCAATTCACACTGTGTCTTCGAGTACCACCCTCAATGTCTCCAAGCATGGTGTGAGTCTTCCCACTTCCAGTCTAGGAAAATGATAGTAATATAAGCAAAATTAAGTTAAATGATCAACACATCAAATCACAGAAGTCTTGGTCCCTTGCACGTTGTGGATTTTAAACAATAAACTCTAATTGTTCAGGATATAAGACATATAAATACAGAAATTTTCCTGTCATTTTCTGTGCAGGGATAACATGTGGAATAGCTAACGAAAGACTCACTTGGCCATAAGCAAACATGCAGCTGTTATAGCCTCCCATACAATTTTCTACCATTGGCAAACCAGCTACTTTAAAAAGAGTCTCCTGTTACAATAATAATGAAGGATTACAAGTTTAATGATCAAAGAAGAAAAATGTAAAGCCTGAACCATAAAAGAATCAGTCAACAACATACCTGGCTAACGTTCTCATCTGCAACAAGATCAAAGGTAAATCGAGACTCAGGAGGTCCAATCCAAGTAATTGCCTGAGAACTCTCTTGCCTAACGCATTTGCTGTACCCTTGCAATGAGAGTTCGCCATTGCTAAGGGGGCGGATTCTAATAATAACCTAAGCTCATAGAAGAGAACCAATGTAAACTTGATTAGCTTACATCAAGTTACAAATAAACCACGACCTTAAACTATAACAGTGTTGATGATGTGTGTGTGTGTGTGTGAGACATGATGCAGTCCATCGACTTCTGATTTTAATTTTACTGCCAGGCAAATGTACTGCATAGCTCAAGGGTTTCCATTACAAGGCAAAATTCTTGCTGTCAGTCACTTATTTGCAGGTGTAATGATTTATTCAGTGAACAAAATTTACCCCTATACATTATGAAACTTTGTATTAACTATTTATACGCTACCAGCCGGAAGCGGACCTCTACAGAAATTAACAGTTCAAAAGTGACGAAATTACTTGATGTAAATAGTCGTAAATAGAGAAAAGAAGTACCAAAATTATGCTTGATATGAAGAGTTACTCTATAATCGGTAGTAAGATATAAATAATCGTGAATAAACGTAATTACGATACTTGATATGAATAATTACTCCATAAGCGTAAATAGAGAAGGGATTCAAAATGCAAACAACAAAGCCTCTCTCCACCTGCACGTTGTGATCCATCCAGAAAGAAGGATCCTCGCAGAATTCGAAGCTCTGACTCGCCGATACGGCGCTACAGTCCCCAACTCCATCTTCATCCAAATCGTTACTACTTCGAACTGCAGAGCTGTGCACAATATTCTCTTTTGCAGTAGATTTCAGAAGATCTGGAGTTCTCTGAACCAGCGAAAAAGTGTCGGAGGAATGATCCTGGAACCCGAACCTGCTCTTAATAGCACTGGCAGCCTCCGATATGAATGGCATTGTGAAATACTCCAATCAGTTTGGAGAAAACCTACCAATCCAAACTGAAAATCTACTGAAACAACGCGAAAATTAGGGCTTGGAGATGAGGAAATAGGGAGAGTAAGACAAAATTCAGATTACAGATCCACTGAGAAATTGATAAGGGAAATGAGAATCTGAAAACCAAAAAAATCGGGTGAAGTAGAGTAGCAGAGGGCAAGATCCACGGTGGAGAGTTGTTGAGATAAACGGTCTGTATACCTTTTAGTTCAAAGTTTCGGACCGTTTAAGTTCAGAATTTCAAATTTTCGATGGGTGGAGTGGAGCCAACTTTTCCGTAGCGTCCGCATTCGGTGCGCTCAGAAGCAATCCTCACTCTCCATTTCAACCTAAATGGATCTCTGCCATTTATTTAAATTAAATTTTAAATATTTTTAATATTATATTTATTAAAATAAAAAATATAAAAAATTTTAACATTAAATCTGAATTATTTAAAAGATATTTAAATAATTAATTTATAAAATTTATAAATTCTTTAATATTAAATTAAATCATATAAATTATATTAGAAATATTCAAAGTTTATCTAAACAGTTAAATTATAAAATTATAAAATTTTTAATATTAAATTAAGTTATTAAATGAATATATTTATTAAATTTTAAATTTTTTTATATCTCTTATATTAATAAATATTATATTAAAAATATTTTAAAATTAATTTAAATAAATAGTAGAAATTTATTTAAATTAAAATGAAAGGTTAGGATTGCTCCTAATTTAATAAGCACCTGTGCTTATCACGAGGAGCACCGTTTGCAAATCGCTTTTCTGTACGAGTAAAATAACCCTCGAGGTCAAGGCACACTATTTTATTGATCAAGAAAAGCCCAATGGGCTCTACCCTGAGCTGCATTCCATTCTTTTGTTTCATTGAACCTTAAAAGCTGTCTTGAGTATGAAAAAATCGGATGAGGTGTTACTTTAAACGTTAATGATTTGATCATGGTTGAATCGTGATCGAACTGGATATAATTAATTTAATATTTATAGATAATATATATATATATATTACAAAATAAATTCATCCAAAATTATAAAAAATAATATTTAAATTAAAGAAACTTTCTAAATTATCTATAAATTTATATTTTAATATTTTATAAGAATAATATTGTAATATAATCTATTTCATTCACTTCATTTTAAAAAAAAAATTAATATGATTTTTTTACTACCCAGAAAACAATATTTAATTGTATTAATGTGAATTTTTTATCAAAATTTTTGCATTAATGAAAAAATAAATAAATATTTATACTCCCCCTCTCATTTCAAATTCTTCCGCTGCTCCTCTGTACACCTTTTACTGCTTTTTAATATAAATAATAATAATATTATTATTAAAAATTATTAATATAATATTATAATATATTATAATATAATAATGGATGGTTCTCGTGGGGAGAGAATTTTTTATCCCAAGCCTAATACCCTAACTCCAGTCGTCACCTTCAATCCTCCTTTTCTCCATTTTCCTTTGCTGTCGTGACTGTTTCTAAAGTGTAGTATATCGTCTTCATAGCAATAGATGATTTTATGACCGATCAGGTAGTTTTGTTGCTAGAAAGACGCATTTAAGGTAGTGGTTTATTGTAAAATACATTCTTTTCTTGGATTTTAATGAATATCTTTCATTTCTTTCCATTTTCACCTTTTATGTAGCCTCTCCTATCAAATTCCTTTCCTTTTTTTCCTCAGATCAGGTACTTAAACATGAATGGTTCAGACCAATCAACCACTCGATTTTTTCAGTTTTTTGGTTTGTTGATCAGTTGGCCAATTTTTAATCTGTTCATTGACCTCATGATTTATCTCCATTAACCGAACCAAACTAGTGACTGGTTCACGATTGAACCGGCGGTTCGATTCAATTTTTAAAACCTTACTCGAAATATAAGCTATTATTTTCTCATCTTTCTTTCCCGTCCCTTTCCTTCATTTTCCTTTTATAACAATAAAGATTAAATTTTGAATGGTTTGGATTTTATTTTTTATAAAATATTTTTATTTTATTGTTATTGTAGTTTTAAAGTATTTAAATTAAATTTTAACATTTTGAATTTGACTAAGCATCTTTTCTTATCATTTGACATTTTAATAATAATTTTACAAAATATCAAATCTAAACCACCTAAATTTTGATCTAATAGTTAAAAAAAGAAAAGAATGGAAGAACATATGAAGGGAATAGGAGATAATCCTCCATCATCGTTAATAGCAAATTGTTCTAATAATAGTATCACTTCCCTCAGTTGGAAGATGTTTGGGTTAATAATTTGTTTTGTGATTATTTAAACATTAATTTTTAAACAAATCCTTTTGATTCACCAGTTAACATAGGAGCTATCATCTTTCAAGGTTCACTGGCTTGATATATAAGGGTCAAGAATCATTTTTTCTCTCAAACTTTTTTCTTGAAATTTATGGATGATTGTGAGTTCTTTTTGTTTTTAAACATTTGAACCCCCAACATCAATGTGCTTAATGGCCATTATATGGGTCCCATCAATTGCATTTTTGAATATTTTTTATGAGGTTAAAGGTTAATTTTACTCTGTCGAACTTTTTTTTTTAGAGTTTGCAAGTATCTTGGCTTAATTTTGAGTTATTTTTATCTTTAAGTGTTTGGATCATTTTTTCTACTACCTCGTCACCCTATCATCCACATACCTAATAATTCTATTAGTAGGCTCACACTTTATTTAGATGGCATCTTTAATACTTTTTTTATAATAAAAAATTACATGTGGGTCACAATCTTCTTCCTCTCCCATCTCTCTCCTCACCCACGCTCTCTCCCCTCCAATATGTCTCTCTCCTCCAATCTTTTTCTTCATGCTTTGCAACTTCACAATCACAAATTTATAATTTTTTTTAAAATTAATCATTTGATCAATCTACTTTTAATTCAATTATAAATTAGTTTTTAAGTTTTAACTCAATAAAATTTAATCACTATAATTTAATTCAGTTATAACTATAACCTTATTTAGTTTTCTCACATTTCACTCTAAGAGTTCTTTTACACTTACAGAAAACAAGATGTTGTTTAGGTATTATGTTCTACCTTAAATTAACTTTTAAAAAGTATTTTTAAAATGTCCTCGAATGTAGATCTAGAGAAGGTCATGGGGTGAAACTTTTGAAATGTAATCTCTCTAATTTTTTATATAATTATTATTCCAAAAGTTTTAATGATTGTTATCCAAATGTCATAAAGTGAGAAGAGTAACTTATTAATTAGATTTAGTGATGTTGTTTGGGTATTAAATTCTTCACTTTTGGAACTATTTTTGTATCATTATTTTTTATTTTACTATTAATATTAATTAATCTTTGCTTAAAAACATAAAACATACAAATCTCAAATATAATTAAGGATTAAAGAATTTTGTTAAAATTAGGAAAAATAATATATAAATCTCTCTAAAATAGAGAAGTGACAAATTGGTCCTATGAAACATGATAAATACAATGAGATTGAAAGAGACTTTTTTAATATTGAACTTCTGTGTGAAATTATTTTGAAATTTTTTTACAGTTTAGAAAGTTGTAATTTTTAAATTATTTTAATAATTAGTAGAAGTAAATTTGCGGATACTTACACCAAACTTATAAATGATATAAAATTAGTTAGACTTTGTTAATAAAAAATTGTGATTTTTAAAATTATTTTTTGTCAAATGAAACTATATTTGCGAATACTTATATTAAACTTATAGACCATGTAAAATTAGTTAGATTTCATTTATTGAAGAAAATTATTGATAAAAAATTGTGATTTTTTAAATTATTTTAATAACTTGTGAAATTAAATTTGTAAATATTTATACCAAATTTGTGAAAAATATAAAATTAATTGCAAATAGGTATTAGAGTAATTTCACATAAAAATCTAATTTTAAAGAAGTCCCTTGACACCTCATTGTGATTATTGCATCTTGTAAGGTTAAATTGTTATTTTTTTATTTCAAAATAATTTATCTATTATTTTTCCTTGAAATTATGTTGTTAGGAAATTATCAAAATGATGAACTTCGTTTTTTGAAAATTCAGTTACCGCACTAACGACCAAAGAAATGCTTCGAAGTCGCATACATAACCACGAAACTATTTTTTCTTTTTAAATAGATAATACAAAATGTCATATATAAAATAAATCAAGTTTCCAAATCAAACATGAGTGAAATTGTGATTTCAGCAAGCGTTTATTTATTTTTATAAAATTTGTTAAAGCTTGCAGGACATGACTCACACACCAAAATGCACCACCACATTCAAATAGCAAGGGAAAAAGGACAGTAAAATATAAATTATAGACTAAAAAATTAATTATATTAGTTTTTATTGTAAATATATGCTAAACTATTTATATATTTTTTAACATATTAAATTTTATGTCATTTAAAATTTTGATCACATATTTTTTACATTTCTAATATATTATAATTGTATAAAAAAATCATAAATTACCATAAATCAATATTTTTTTGGTAATTCTACATTTAAAATCACTTTGTATATAATCTTAACAACTTTTAGTTATCAAATTAATTAAAAAATATATTCCAACACAAATTTTATTACAATAATTAAATTTTACTAATTAATTTTTGCCGAATGAAGGTTTGACAAGTTGGTGTTTAATTAGTGAAAAACTAGTCGAGCTCATTCCACATACTTTAACTTTGGGTAACTCAATTCATATAGTTTTATAGCCATTTAAAACATTAATTCATAAGCTTTAATAATAATCTTGTTATTTATAATATTATTTTCTAAAATGCAAAGGCTAATATTTTAAATGGATAATTGTAAAAGTTAAAATTTAAATATCAAATTTTAA
Organism: Prosopis cineraria; assembly: GCF_029017545.1. NCBI lineage: Eukaryota > Viridiplantae > Streptophyta > Magnoliopsida > Fabales > Fabaceae > Prosopis > Prosopis cineraria. The sequence goes on along the minus strand of NW_026555338.1, from coordinate 36,120,020 downwards.
TTGAGTTAAAATTATAAAAATTAAATTATATTAAATTAAAGCTCAAGAACTGAATTTTAACTAAATCAAGATTGCATAGATCAATTGACTAATTTTTTAATTCAGTGCATGATTTTTCGGTCAAAAAAAATTAGTGTATGATTTTTTGGCCTTAACAAATGGTATTGATCTACTGACATGGACACTATTATCCAATTGGGAACGACTTTTCTTTATTCAGTGGATGGCCTAAAACGGTGCCTCTGACCTTGTTGGTTCAAATATAATACAAAAAAATAATAAAATTTATCTTAATTATGTAAATAATAATTTAATCACTCAAAATGTTATATTTTTATTAAATTTTTTAAGAATCTCTTTATCAATAAAGTTTAAATTAAAAAAGTTATTTTATTTTTATTAACAAGTTGTGATTTCTTATTCAATTTTTGTGATTCTTTAAATAGAAGTTATGAATAAAGTTTATTATTTTGAAAACTTATTTTTTAATAATAAAAATTATACTTCATAAATTGTGATTTTTTATACAACTCTTATGACTCTTTAAATAAAAATTGTGATTGAGACTTATTTTTCAATAATAAAAATTACACTTAACAAGTTATAATTTTTTGTTTAACTCTTGTGATTTATAGAACAAAAAGTTATGATTATTCAAATAAAAATTGTGATTAGGCTCGTTATTTTTAATAAGAATAAAATAATTTTTACTTTAAAATTTATGGACATAGAAGACTCTAGAAATTTTATTAAAATTATGATATTTTAAGGATTAAATTGTTATTTATATAATTTGAATGAATTTTATTGTCATTTTTCAAATAATCTAATATTTAATACATTAAAAAATTAAATTAATTAATTAATTAATTTTTTTTGGGTTCAAAGTATCCTCCTGTTGGAGAGTGGAGCATTAAATGTGACTCTCCCAGCAAGATTTAAATTAATCCATCATTTTTTGACATTTGATCCAAACACCTCAGAATTATAATTGAGGGAGAAATGAGAAACCGTATTGATATGGATGTCTTGGAGTAACATTTCAAGACCAATACACACATTGGCCTTATTGCTGGCCGAGACTGAGTCATCTCCCTCACCGAGCACTATTGGTTGTATTGCTGGAGAGAAAATTTCTTGCAAAATGGTGGTTGGTTTCGTAGTCAATTCCCTCATTTCATGGGCGAGGTGATCATTATAGCGGACGTCACAGCAGTCGCAAGAACAACGCCATCTTCCTTAACCCCCGCATCCTTTCTTCCATTCAACCTTCCTATTTTATCAACATTTATGGCGTTTGCTCTCGCTCAGTTTCTGAAGATCTTCACCACTTAGTGCATCCTATATATGCTTCCATTTTGCTTGTCATGATGTGTGAAGATGTTACCATCGTGGGTGCCCTTCCTTTCTTAGTTTTGATCTGTTTACTTAATTGCCTTATTGACCTATGCTTCCATTACATTGCTTCATTACCTTGATTGCTTTTGAGGCATTTAAAATGTGGCTACACAAGTTATACTCAATGAGAGTGCCCGCCTGAACCTAGTTTTCTCTCTCGAGTTTTCATGATGTTGCCCTTCAAGATAGAAGAGAAAGGAATGGTAAAACTAGCCTTACATTTACAGATGATAAATTTACATGTGAAGCTTAACAGATTACTTGTTCATTGAATTATTTAGATACCTCAAGAACCAGGATGCTCAATTCTCACAATTACATATCATCTGAACGAACATAAACTTGTAAATCATGTAACGCATTTATCAATAGAAAACGCTTGGTAATATCAAAACTGAAATAAGCTGTAGCATTTTAATTTAGTATTTTGGTTACAGTGGTTGATAAAGTGAGAGCATATCCTTTTGGACAGGTTGTGGCTGGTGGTTTATTAAGATGCATTGTTGCATTCTTGATGAGGAACTCCAATTAGGATGTCATATGATCTGTTTTTTTCCTTATATCTTATCGTTAGTCTCTCTGTATGACCTGCCAAGAGAGACAGCTTGGATAGGCAGAGAAGCCTCCCATTGTTGCAAGCATGTGTGGAGGGTTGAGGAACGTTCAACTTGTTGCTGGGATTTCCCGCTTCCTGGCCAGCCTTGTTAAGAGTCCTTTTTCTCAAAGCTCTTATAGCATATGAGTTCATTAACTGACCATTGAGAATTGAGACATTTCCATTGAGTGTGACTGTTATTATAATAATGATGAAGTTGCAAGCCATATTTTATGTTTATATTAAACCCACGCACTTATCTAAGCTTATATTGTGAGATTCTAAAACTTGTTATACCAATCAGTCACCTTCTTGATCAAGCTTGATTCAATGATCTTTTACTTTATGGATAAATTTGTATACAAGCATAATTAGTGATTAATTTTCAGGAATGCCTTATAAATTTCGCGAAGCATTGTCCACATAAATCCTGATTAGTTTATAAAGCATAACCTGATATTTGATTAAAAGTGAGTTCTCCAAATTGGCTAAGAACATAATTTTGGCCTGGACATTTAATGGCAGTCTTACTAATGCTCTCTGCTTTCATATGGTAGAGATTGGGGCTTGCCCGAAATGAGAAAGGAAAATGTTTTGGGGATTAACATAAAGGAAAGACACATATTTCTTGAATTATAAATTCATGAATAAAAATAAATAAATCCGATCCAAAAGTCATGGACTTTCAACTCTCAACATCATAAATAAAGAATGAATATCAAAAAATAAGCCAATACAATATGTAAGCATGTGAGAACTCCTTCCTCACTTAGACATAGATTTGAATCTTCTTAAAAGCCATAAAAAATTCCATTTGGTAGGCATTTCACCTAAAAAAGGTGTTACCGCATAAAGCCTAATTGAACAGTTCTAATTGAATTAGATCATTCATAGTTTATTTAAATTGTATGCAATAATATGTTGGATTAGGCCTCTGTTAGTATTCTTATCATATTAACGGCATCGTGTTTATGAGAAACAGGGTACCTCTTGTTGATAATTTTTTTAAAAAAAATTATCCACAAATGAGATTTGAAATGCAAGGGCTTTGAAAGCACGGATACTTGCAAAATCTTGATGTGTTCGTGTCAGATACATATTCAACATGAACACATATTTAGGATGCAGAAGTAGGGCGTCTGATTTTCTAGTTTCAAGCAGATATGTTCGGACATAGGCGGAGACGGGTAGTACCCGAAACTTAACTTTTTGGCCTCTTTTTTTTTCTTGTTTCTAGAAATTGGATGCTCTAAGCTTCCTAATTCTACCCAAATTGATCCTTTCCCCTTTCTCACATGAGCTTCGCTCTGTCTCTCTCTCATCATCCTTCTTCAATCTTCAGTCATGAGCTCTGTTTGAATCACTAGTTTGAACTTTGTTTGAATCACTTTGAGGTCCGAGCTCTGTCTGAATCACTCTAGCATTCCTTTAGTCATGGGTCCAAGGTCAATCTGAATCACTCTAAGGTCCCAATTACTCACTTCAGTTATGACTCATGATGCATCTTTTCAAGGCGCTTTGTCTCTTTAGTTTGCGATTTCATCATTCTACCTCATTCGAGGTCAGATCATCTTCTTCTCCAAGGTTGTAATTCTTGTTCTAGACTTCTAGGTATTATTGAAGTGAATGTTTAATGGCTGACTGTTAAAAATATTTTTTAAGCTCTTGACTCGTTGATTGATTTAATTTGCTAAGTTAATAATTTAATTTTTTTTATTTTGATGGATTATTTTATTGAGTTAAATATTGATTTGTTTTAAATTTTTATTAGTTCTCTTCATATTAAAATTGCAAGAAATTGTTTATAAATTTTCAATATAAATTAAATCTGCAATGGCCTCTAATTCTAGACTCGGTAGTAGTTCAGGAAGTGTGAATTCTTGGTTTCAATTTAGTAACGAAAGACAGAAAGAGAGTATTCCTTTATGGGCTTATGTGACTTTGGTATCTCAAAAAAAAGAAGGGGAAGGCGGGAATAGAACTTGAAAGTGTAACTATTTTAATAACTAATATAATGGCTCTTATTCCAGAGTTAAATTTTATTTATTGAGTATATCTGGAGAGGGTATTGTTATCTACTTGAAAGTTGATGATAATTGTTTAGGTAAAAGGCGAAAAGTTTAAGAGGAGGCTAAAAGTATAACAAAACTAAGACAAGTGCCATTGTCAACTACAATTAAGAGCTTGTCCCCTTTATGTCAAAAGGGGTGATGCTCTTATTTAAAGTGAACATAATCAGGAAAAAATGAGGGCAACAAACACAATAGAAAGATCTTTCCAACAATGAGTTAGAGAAAACTTAATTGCTGAAATTATTAGAATGTTTTATTCGGCTAACTTGTCTTTTAATTTGGCACGTAACCCATATTTTATTAGTACATTTTAATATATTGTCAATAATGTAATTTTTGATTTTAAACCTCTTAATTATAATGCACTAAGATCCACTTTGTTGCAAAAAGAAAAGGCTAATGTTGAAATGTTACTGGAACTAATCAAAGAGACTTGGAATTATAAGGGAGAAAGTATAGTTACAGATGGTTAGACAAATATATAAAGAAAGTCATTTTATTAAATTTGTGGCTGTAATTGATGGGAGTCTCATGTTTTTAAAGGTAATTAATGCAACTAATAAGCATAAAGACAAATTTTATACAGCTAATTTGATAAAGAAAGTAGTTGAATAAGTGGGGCGTTATAAGATTGTCCAAATAATCATTGATAGCACACTTGTTTGTAAATTTGGAAGTAAGATGATAGAAGATGAGCATCCTCACATTTTTTGGATGTTATGTGTTATGCATTCACTTAATCTTGCCTTGAAAAATATATGGGTAGCAAAAAATACAAAGGCAAATGAAATTATTTATGGAAAATTTCATTGGATCATTGAGGTGAGGGATAATGCAGTCTTCATCTAAACATTTATCATGAATCATTCTATGAGATTGGCCATGTTTAATGAATTTATGCCATTAAAGTTGCTTGTCATAGTCAAAACTAGATTTGCATCAAACTTATCAAAACTTCTCTTTGTACATTGGTTATTAATGAATAATAAAATGCTTATAAAGATGATAATGTTGGAAAGACTGCTATAGTTAAAGACATAATTCTTGATGTACTTTGGTAAGATAAGGTTAACTATATCTCTCTTTCACTAAATTGATTTATGATATGCTAAGGTTTGCTGACACAAATATACCCACATCTCATTTTATTTGTTAGATATAGGATTCAATAATAGAACAAGTCAAGGATCAATTTATAGTCATGAGAGAAAATTATTTTTTGAGTACTCTTCATTTTATGAAGTTATTTACAACATCATCATTGATTTGGACAAGGAGTTCCACTCCATTTTATTGTCTTGCCCACTCATTGAATCCTAGGTGTGTTATTATTTTTCTTCATGAGATTTTTTTCTTTACCATTTTTACATCGCAACTCCAATTGATGTTATTATATTATTATAAGTATTATACAACACAATGGCTTTAAGGTTCACCAAATAGAATCTCTCCACATAGAGATGCTGAAATATCAACTGAGAAAAAAAGGTGCCTTAAAAGGATGTTTCCAGATGAAAAAGAGAGGAAATTGATTATGAATGAGTTTTTAAAGTTTTTTGGATGTTCAAATGAGTACTCTTTTGTTAATTTCTTACAAGATAGATGGCTATTAAAACCTAAAGTTTGGTGGAGCAATCATGGTGTTGATGCTCTTAAATTTTAAGAGATTACATTAAAACATCTCAATCAACCATGCTTATCATCTTGTTGTGAAAAAATTAAAGCTCTTACCCTTTTGTTCATTCAATAAAGAGAAATAAAATGCTTTTAAAAAGAGCAGAAAGCTTAATTTTTATTCATTCAAATCTTCATCTTTTTTTCAAGAAAGAGTAAAAAGTATTTCACTAGAGAAAGTAGATTGTGGGATATTAGTGGAGATTTTTGAGAAATAGATGGTGCTAAAAGTTTGAAGTTACAAGTTTATCTCTAGATGAGCTAATTTTAGAGAGAGAACTTATAGGAGAAAATAGTGGTGTCAATAAAGATAGAGAAGGTGAGAATTAATTTAGGTTGATCATCATCTTTTACCATTTGATAGTGCTTAATTTCTTATTGTATTGTATTTTGTGATGACATTGGATATCTTGAAATTGTATTTTTAGACATCTAAATATTTAATGTTTAATGACTTATATAGCCGTACCTGTATCCTAAAATTTTTGAAAATTATTGTGTCTGAGTATCATGTTGTATCATATTCGATACTCGTACCCGTATTGATGCTTCTTTGGTGAGGGCATATGTTAGTTACACTTTCATAGAGAAAAATGGATACTTTGAATTGGCTTTCCCTCTACAGTGAATGAAGTTTACATGTTGGCATACTTTTTCCACCTTTAAATAGGGGTAGCCAATGTATTTCCTTTTATAAATATCTTGCTTCTTGAGACTGCTAGCATCTCAAATCATTAGCTGAAAAGTGAAAAAATAACATACAAGGAATACTCTTGAGACTATGGCATGTTTGTAAGCAGCTTGTGTGAATTCTCGAGATTAGGTATAACCGTATGAGACTTGTTAACCCTTTCTTTTCATCATTTTTTATGGGCTTTCAGTTCCCACAATGTAGTGATTTTTTCTGGGTACTATTAAAATAGTTTTGCTTTCTCTCTAGTTTCTTCTAATATCTCCATGACTCCATCCCTGAATTAAACTTGACTGCTTCCTTTTGATATTGAGACATAACCTTAGTTCTTGGCCTCATGCAGAGTTACATTAACTTGTTGACAATATTTTAAGCTTTTTGCTTCTCATTGCTTTAGATCATTTCACAATAGCTCTGCAACCTTTTCAATATATCCATTCATCTTTGTGTTGTGTTTCACACAATCTGCATAATAGTGCAAATAACTTAGACGTTAAATAAAAAAACACCAAGAAAAACCTTAGTGTAATGTTACAGTATAGTTGTTTGTAACATCCTAAATTTTAATCTATAGGCTGTTAAGGGATTAATCAAGTTTAATTAAGTAAGAATAGTGAATAGAGTGGTTATAGAGGATTAAGGAACATTTTAGGTTTGATAATAACCTTAAAATGTAGGTCCGAGGTTGAATGTGAGCCATGTAGGCTAAAAAGGGAGAGAAAGTGAAGATGTGTGGTTCTAGACCATAAGTTGTGATATGTGCATGATCTGCCATGGTGTATTGGACTGAAGCAGAGAGGAAGAACCTTTCTGTGCCACACATTGTGACATATGGCTCATTTTCTGTAGATTTAGACAAGAATTGATGCAAAAATCAAAAGAGAAAGAAAAACGAGCACGAAAAGAAACATATGGCTTTGATAGGGTTTATTTTTAGAAGAAGATTGGAGCTTTTTAAACCCACTAAACCCCAAGATGAGTCCCTTAACTTGTTCTTCTTCCTTCTCAACCAAATTTCTTAAAACTTCTGTTAGGGTTTGATAATGGAAATTGATTTTCAATCTATATAGGTTAAGGGTTTGAATCCATTAACTTAAATAGAGCTAATAAGAGTTATTTAAGGTATTTAAATAAGAGATTTAAGAGTTTATATGTTTTTAATGGGTGGGCTTGATTAATGCTCAAAAAATAGGTGATAAATGTGGAGTAGGAGGTTTGTTGTGACATTAATGACCCTATATAAGTGAAATGATTGTTAGTTTGAAGTGATAGGAGTTAAAATACTTAATGGGTAAGCTCAATGGTGACAAATGAGAATTTTACGTGTTTTGAAAATTGGAGGATTAGAGTCGAAGCATGCTTTTAACAATATTAATGAATTCAGACTTGATTAATTATAGATTAATCATCTAAGCACTGTATTTAGCTTAGAAAGGTAAGCTTGGAAGCATATATTGAAGAATAAGCCTTTAATCCCTTAAAGGTTTGAGGTAATTGGAGAAACCATATCTTAATTGTATTGTAAGGTGAAATATGTTTATTTGTATGTATATTTGTGATTGTGAATGTGTAAACATGTTATAAAGCATGTGATTGTGTATACGCTTTGGTTTAAACTGAAATGCAAAGGTGAATTTGAAATGAATTTCAAACTATAATATTGCATTGAAATGAGAAATTTATAATGTGAGATACATGATATGATGATGATATGGTAGTATCAATATGTGGTTATGACGTGTGAGGTTAAATGAGATTTTGAATTGGGTGTAAAATTGAGAGTAGAAGTGGATAAGGTTATGAAAATAATATTGATGCCCACTTAGATAGCATATTATCATAAACCTAACGTGTTCGCATTGAAATAATGAAATTGTGAAATGAGTGAGCATTGTATATTACATGATCAGTGGCAAGAGTTTACTTAGGGAAAGGAATAGATAAAATCTATATGGTATATATGACTGCCTTCTGGTGCATAAAGGTATAGTCTTATCCCACTATTTATTAAGGGATTGCCATATAGTTTGTCGAGAGACTAAAACCTAACTATCTTCACTAGTTTGTTAAGGAGGTTAGTTTAGGGTGTACAACATCCTAGAGATTTGAGAGTGGGGGAAGTCGTGTTTGAGAGCTAGTGTTGTGATCTTTGACCAAGTTACACTTTATAATTTTATGAGCTTGGGCAGTCCAGTTACACGGACTGAGCTCTGTTTGATGTTATAGCCCACAGTTTTAATTAAAAGATATAAGGAGGGTATAAGGATGGTTTAATCATGCATATATATTTATCCAACGTGTCGCATAGTTGTTAAGTTTGTGGGAAGTCATGATAAAGATTGTGCCATTATAGTGGCAAAGTATATTGAGATGATGAGTTAAGTTATTGGCACATGTCTGTGTGTCTTGTGGCAATGTACTATTACACTTGAGATGAGGAAGACGATTATATATATCGATTGTGAAAATATAACTTATATCATATATAATTGATGCCTTTGAATAGCCAACTCATATTTATGTGTGTTTATTTCAATTAATATATAATTGCATATGGTAGATGCACCTTGGTTATTGAGTGGCTAGATTCACTGATTTGTTTCAATATTTTACAGGCTCTAACTTCAGTGTGAAAAGGAAAAAGGCTCTAAAGGTTTAGTAATTTGAGTATTTCTATTGTAAATGCTTCCTTACTTCATTTATACTGTGTAATGAACAAGTTTATTGTCAATTAGGTTACATTTTGCATATACTTACACTTTTGATGTTGATAATTTTTAGGAGTGTATTTTGGGCACTGGGTTGTCATTTGCAAGTTATTCAAGTATTTTATAGGGTTAAAAAACTAATGCAAGTATAGGGTTATTGCTTTGATTTCAAGTGTGAACGTTAATGGTAAAGTTGCAATGCTAAAAAATAAAAAAACCCATTCTGTTTTTGGTAGGTTGAGGAGTAAAAACTTGTGATGTATATGTGCATATGGTGTGCTATACAAATAGTCCTAAATTTATTGATTTATGATCTGAGTGTTAGGAATGTCATTTGATTTTGGACACCTTTGAGATGTGAAATTTGCGAATATAGTTGAAAATGTGTTTATGACTTAATTTGAAAATAAAACTCATGTTATTAGCTAATTTGTGAAAAGAGCTTTTTGTAAACGCCTGAATTATCTCATTCAAATGTCGGATGGAGAAATGAGGCATATTAAAAGTTGCCCAGATTTACTATCAAATGATAACAGAGATGTTGTCTGATAATTGCAACACGTCGTAGCAAGTGGCATAGAAAAGAAGCCATCGCGGCACATGTGCACATGCCGCAGTGCACTGCTCTATTTTTTAGAACTTGATGTTTTTCAACTATTTTTGTATCATTTTACTTCTTTGAGGTATCTCATACTTTCAAAACATTATTGTACTTTGATTAAAAGTTTACTAGTTATTTTGACTTGTTTTAAATTATGAAAACTTATGATCCCATTTCTATAAAATACAAACTTGATAATCTTATTTGGGTCATTTTCTTGATTACCTTAGATTTGAAATGTTAATTATATTTAGTAAGAGAGATATTATAACTGTGGCGTATAGGCAAATGAAAAATTTTAGCAGCCTTAACAAGTGGTGGAGGAATTAAATATATTATTCATGTTTTTCACTAAAAGAAACTATATATATTATTCAAGTTTAAAGTTTGCTGTAGCATGATAAATCGTGAGGTAACAAATTATTAGAGTAGGTTCATGTTAACATAAGAAAGATATTTTCATAATTTCATCCCTCCTACTTCAAGACTTTCACTTCACTTGGACAATATATTATAGTTGCCTTGTAGAGAAATCTTCTTTTTCTATCATCATAAAAAGCTTTGATAAGTGTACGTGTGTAGGATAAGATATAACTTAATATGATGAATGTGATAATTTTCAAAATTTTAGAATATTGGTATGGAAATATTTATCATATATATTTCAACATTTATGATATAGGTGTAAATAATTTAATTTTTAAATAAGAATTTTAAGATAATATGAGGATATTTGTATTAATCAGTCAAAATAGTACGTTTTTTTTTTAGTTTTTAAGTAATACAAAAAGATTATAATACAAATGTTAGAATATGTAGTAGATATATTGAAATATCCTATAAATATTATATCAAATATGTATTAAATGCAGATATGTTTATTTTTTTAAGTATCCATACATCATATCAGCACCCAAATTTTGTTGGTAGTTTTATGAGTAGTAGAATGTTACAACACAACACACTGCCACAAAATGTTTAAAGAAGCTATCCTATTCATAAAGTGGGAATGCAAAATTTTCCTTTCTCTATATGAATTATTAGAAATTTTTATGACCTTTTTATACAAAAGCAAGTACAGACCAAAAAGTTAGCAAAATAAAAAGTAACAGAAAAAAAAGGAGTCTTACTCCTGAGATTGAGAGGATAGGAAAATTTTTTAATTAAAAAGAATAAAATGAAGTGAATTTAAAATATATTTATCAAATGAAAAAGACAAAATATAAACTAAATGCACTCCATGTCTCATATGTATTGCATAAAATTTGAAATATGATTTTTACAACACAAATTGTCTATAGATGTTATATTACATATTTGTTGATTATATCAATTAAAAATTTTCAATAATTACTTTTAAAAATTTTAAAATCAAAGCTAAGATTATATATGAATTTGTGTGTGAATCAACGTTTTCCCAAGCGAAAACGCAGCGATCTTTCTTGCCGTTTGCAGACTGCCTTTCCCTTTGATCTGGCCGGTGTCGTTTGAGATAGTTTCATGGATTTTCCTCTGGGTTCTGCGGTGATATGCCGACAAGTGAATCTAATTGCTTGTTCATTAGTGTGAGAGAGAACGAACGAGAGCAAAATCGAAATCCAATCCTGGACAATGGCGTTTGAGATTCCACTAGATCAGATAAAAGAGTTAAAATTGTTGCTCCGTAAAGAGGTCAATCTATCTTGGTACGAACCCGAGAAAGAGGACCCTTTTACGCTTCCTAAGCTACCTTCAGTTGCAGAGACAATAGCAGGGCTCGATCCCTCGCCTCCCTACCTTCGCTGCAAGCACTGCAAGGGCAAACTCCTCCGCGGGGTGCAGTCAGCTATCTGCGTTTTCTGTGGCACAAATCCCCATAAGGATTTGCCTCCTGACCCTGTGAAGTTCAAAGACACTGTTGGATATCGCTTCTTACTAGACTCCCTTCAACTAGATGGATCGGTAAACTCAATTTATATATATATATTTTTTTTCCTAGCATGATTTTCCCCCTTGTTTCTTATTTGGTAAGCTTTATTCTGAATTCAATTCTGCTGTCCAAACTATTGTTAACTTCTTTCGTTAATGCTGGTGATGGTTGGAATTTTGATATATGATAAATGTTTCCTTCTTTAGTGAGAGAACTACATTTTTAACATCTGTAGGTATTGTCCTGCTTCTTAATTCTGATCATGCTTGATTATAAAAACTGCTACGTTTACTTGATACGTTTTGTTGCAGGAGATGGTGGAACCAGTTAATAAAGGAAATGACTCAACCAGAGAGAGGAGTGCATCAAAAGAAGAGATTCCCTTATCTGAACTGTTAGATTTGGAAATTATGCGGCCTTCTGAGTCAGATGGACCTCAAACCGGTAACTCAGATGAGGCAGCATTCCAGAGCAAAGGTTCATTAAATTTGGCTGCAGTTGACCTTGATAGTTTTTTTGCTCGGAGGAAATCTGCTTCTGATGCATTTGAAGATCAGTTGGCTTCGAAAAAGCTAGTGGATAGCGCTGAAGTTAAGCCTCTCCAAACTAATGAAAATCTTAGTTTGTTTCAGAATGACCTGATTCCAGAAACAACCACGGGGCCTTCAGAAGGTCAGAGTGGCAATTCCTTTTCTGGTTGGGAGGCAGACTTCCAGGCTGCAGGTTCTGAGGCAGTTGATAAAGAGGCCAAATCATTTGATCATTCTAATGTTGATCTGGATGAGGTATTTGGATATGGGAATGCTTCTCTGGGTGTAAAGAAGAATGACAGCTTGAACCCTTCAGCATCTAAGGACAATGATTGGTTTCAGGGTGGTATACAAAGAACTTCCGAGCTAACCAGGCAGACTAGGAAACCTGAAGTAACGTTTGATCTAAATTATGCAAAAATGGCAGAGAGTGCTCGCAGTTCTGCTGGAAATTTAGACTGGATGCAAGATGACCAAGGGCAAGAAAACCAAAACAAGACAACTGATAATGTGATTACTGACGAAGCTGCTGATTCATTGGATGCTTGGGATGACTTTACTGGCTCGGCCATCACTCAAGATCCCTCCAGTAGTGTTTCAAACTCAAAGATAACTAGCCAGACTTGGGACGCTAAAGTGACTGCTGATCTTAATGATACAAAAACAGCAGAGGGTAATCATAGTTCATCTACGAAGAATTTTGATTGGATGCAAGATGACCTTTGGCCAGGAAGCAATGACAAGACCGCAAACACTGTCCCTACTGATGAAGTTACTGATTCAATTAATGCTTGGGATGACTTTATAGGCTCTGCTGGCACACAAGACCTTTCCAGCAGTTTTCCCAACTCAGTGGTAGCTAGCCAGACTGAGAGATCTGAAATTACTACTGATCTTAATGATGGAAAAGTTGTGGAGAGCGATAATAATTTTGACTGGATGGCAGATGACTTGTGGCAAGGGAGTTATAGCAAGACAACTGACGCTGTGACTACCGAAGAAGTTGCCGATTCCTTTGATGATTGGAATGGCTTTACTAGCTCAGCCACTGCACAAGATCCTTCCAGTTATGTTTGCAAACAAACTGTAAATCTGGCATCTTCTCCGCAGAGATCTGAAATAGATATATTCAGCTTATCAGGCAATTCAAATGGTATTAATTTTGGCGGGTTCAAACATGATTTATTTTCAGAACAATTTAGCAATCCATTGAGTTCTGCTGGAGCAAACGTTCAGACTGGGGCTTTCTCTGGCAGGTGGGTTGATGTTCTGTTGGCTGCATCATTTGTTTTGTTTTTTTACACCTTCAAGAGATTGCGTTTACTAATACAGTCATTTAGTTTACAATAATGAAATTCTTGAAACTTCGGAGGAAGTGCTGAAATGAAATTCATGCATTTAGAGATGTAGCCGATTAATGATTAAATTAAGGGTGGGCAAAGGGCATCTGTTGCGAGTAATTGCGTGTGCGTTTCCCCAAAGTAGAAATATGCTATTTTCTGGAAATCAATATTGATGCAATGGTTGATATGTGGTTTTTAATCGACGATTCAAAGTAACTTATTGATCCATGTTTTATGGTTGACATTTCTCTTTTTAAACAAAGAAACGTATCTCATAGACTCAACACCGTAAGTTGCATGTTCAGGGTGGCGTCTGTGGATGCAACAGGAGGAAACTCGGGAGATGTTTCCAGTGCAAACTTAGGGTCAAATATTGATGATGTAGAGATGCTGTTGTCTCAAATGCATGATCTTTCGTTTATGCTTGAGAGCGAGCTTTCGTTTCCTCCCAAGTGATGCTGACGTACATTATTTTCCAGATTGATGCTAAGTTGTTGTTTACATGTGTTACGATTCATTTTTCAATTTGTAGCGCAGGCCTTCACCCTTCCACTTTTCTGGTATTTGTGTTATATAAAGATTAAAGAATAGACAGACGGTTGGATATCGAGTTGGTAATTTTGAGGAGCCTTTGAGGGCTGTAACCTGTAAGGATGAAATTTTTTGCAAGTCTTCTTCCTCTTCCATGTAGCTTCTTCAGAAGAGATAGTACAGTTTAAAACAGCACTACGTAATGGAGGCAGTCAAGGTTAATTCCTTTGATGAAATGTCAGAATTTCGACTGACTTCGGCCTCAATGTGAAACGGTCTTCGCATCGGAAGTTCACAAATGTAATTTAGTCCAGTGGAACCCCTTTTTTAAGTATTATCTTATTTTTGTTTATTCATCTCAGACAAATTAATTTATTATAATCATTTACACCTAACAAGGGATTTTTCTTGGTTAACATCTTGATCTTTTTCTCTCTCTGTTTTTAACGAGGGACAAGGGTTTTTTTTTTAATAAAGATAATCATGTTTGAGATATGATTGGTAAATAAATGTGGACATCTTTTTTAAAAGGAATTTAAACTTTGATACATTGTATTATAAGAGGTTAACTCTTTTTACTATATCCAATCCATTAATCAATTATTTTTCTCTTTTCGATTAACATATTGAGCTTTTTTGGTCAATTATTAAGATAATGAGTTAGCCTATATTTTTATTAATGTTGTGATTAGGATTGAGCAGCTTAAATTTTCATATTATTATAAATAAATCAATATCAGTATGAAGGGGACTTGAGAGCTAATTCCTGGAGGATGTACGGGGTAGATATTAACCTAAAAGTTTCTACAAGGTTATGCTTACTCACTCAATAATGAAATTTCTTATAAATGTTACATTTTATAATGATATTAAAATGGATAATAACGTAAAATATTTTGTAAGATTATATTTATTTTATAATATTTGATTATTGTTTTCAAATCATTTCAAAAATTTAAAAAAATATATGGGATCCACAGAACTAAAATATGGAGAGAAAAAATTACCTCAAGTTTGCATTGGATTTCCCTATTATTCTTGATTTATGGACAACAAATGGATGATATTTGAATTGAATTATTGACTATGCAGGTGTATGAACCCACTTTGAAATTTCCCTATTAAATTCAGGCTAATGTACTTCATAAATTAATATAAAAGAGGGAAGATTAATTTACCAATCCCTATAGTTTTGTTTAATTTTAAATTAAATTCTCATAAATATTTTATTTTAATTAAGTCTTTATAGTTTGAAGATTAAATATATTAATCCCTGGAAATTAGAAGAGAAATCAATCCAAAAGCTTTGCTTTTCCTTACTCTTTTGCTGTTGCTTCTCTGGCTTTTCCATCAATGTCTTATGTTATATTTGTAACAAAATTGCCTTCTGTTAATAAACATTAAATTTTTTAAAACAATTCATTTTTTAAATTTATAAAAAATTTGATTTAATATTTTTGAAAAAAATATTATTTAAAATATTTTTTTGGATTTTTATTAATTTTTATTATGAAAATTTTATATGTATAAATATTATTTAAAATATGTAATTTAATTATATAGACATTAACTTATAAAAATGACCTAAAGTATACTTGTATTCCTTTAATTTTATAAAAAGTTTTAATTAATTTAATCTTTTAATTTTGTGAAGTATTTTTTTAGTCATTTAACCTTAACATTATTAGTTTTAAATATTTATTTTTTATATTATCATTGTCATTTTAAAAAATTAAACTTAATATGTCAATATTTAAGAATATTTTATCAATATTTAAAAGTTTAATATAAAAATTTATTAAGATAAAACTAATAATATTAAAATTAAAATTTTAAAAAATATTTTATAAAATTAAAATATTAAAATGAAACGTTGTTTAAAATTAAAGTATGAAATGCGTACTTTTGCCTATAAAAAATTATAATTAATTTTAAAGTTATATAATCTTTTAATGAGAATATAACAGTTCTTAATTTCATTTTTTAAAAAGAAAAAAGTTAAAAATTTTAGTTTTTAAATTAACATATTTAATTGACTAACTTGCAAGAATTTAATTAAAATAAAATAAATTAGATTCACCCAAGTCAAAATTAAATAAAATTATGATGACCAATGGATTAATTTTCGTATAAACACTGCAGATGTTCCCTCATCACCCACTTGCTGCGGGCAGACTCCTCTATTGTCAACCCCCCACAGTTCTCTCGCTTGTCACTCCGTTTGATGGCTGGCGCTGCTTCATCTCCTTTCAAGAAAATCCAGATTCAAAGGGACGACACTGTAAGTGTGCCTCTTTCCTGCATTCTTATAATATATTTGCATTATTGCTGATTCCAATTACTCTCGATGCTGATTTGCAAAGTCTGTCATGCACTCGTACGATCATCTCATTTTTCCTGGTTTTGGCTTATTGATTACCCTATCTATATAGCGTAATCCTTCCATTTTTAACGAAGCTACAATCTTCTATCTGAGCTTTACCGGCGATTTCAGCTGTTTTCCCCACTTGAGTTGCTCTTGGAGAATCTTTATTAAAAGAAATGTTAACGAGTGTGACACTGTCCTCTGGGCTTTTAATGCTACAGTGCTTTTCCGTTCGGAAAATATTTTCTGCAAAGCGAACGAGCCTCTGTTACAAAAAGCGTTTTAAATTTTTTTCGATCACTTGGTTGCGATTATGATTGTTCTTGGTAGCTGTTTTAGCGAGACTGAGCCACGTGGTGTCACCTTCTAAACCTATTCAGAAGGCCACGCCATCCTCCTTTGCTAGCATAGATCGTGCTTACTGCTTACTAACTGCCAGACATACTAATAGTGGCTTCCTAACAACTTGTAACAAAGCGATTGTTTCATGTTATTCTACTGACCATCACTCCCAAAAGCTTACGGTATTCTATCTTTAGTATAGTCCGTGGAAACAAATTTTGTTTTTCAAACCGAAGTCATTTTAATAAAATATCCCATTTTATGGTTTGAAACATGATTTTCCTATGCAATAAGCCATCTTCATTTTTCATGTTTTCTACCGCTCGTGGAACTTCATTTTGAATTTAATTATTCAATTTCTTTGAATGACCAGACATTTGATGCATATGTTGTTGGCAAAGAAGATGCTCCTGGAATTGTTGTGCTTCAGGAGTGGTGGGGTGTGGATTTTGAAATCAAGAATCATGCTGTGAAGATTTCTCAACTTGGTTCTGGATTTAAAGCTCTTATCCCAGAGTAAGATATTGGTGATTCCTAAAGATATCTAGATCATTGTCATTTACTTATTATAGAATATCATTTTCAGTATCTAAATGGCTAATGGCTTTGCCTTCTTTTCCAGTCTCTATAGAGGAAAGGTTGGTCTTGATGCAGCAGAAGCACAGCATTTGATGGATGGTCTTGATTGGCAAGGTGCTGTAAAGGATATCCGTGCTTCAGTTAACTGGCTTAAAGCACATGGGTCAAAGAAGGTTTGCTCCAGTTATGCTTTGATCAGATTAGTGATGCTATGATGTCATATTAAGCTTTCTGTTATGGTTATCCATTCTGAAGACTTCATTGTGCTACTGTCCTGCAGTAGTAGCAGAAGTTTCTTTTTGTTCATCAGCCCAAAAACTAGTCTTAGGTTTAAGGCAAATTAGTTGGAGACTTTCTTAAGATGTCAGGCACTATATAGTAGTTGATGCAGGCCGTGGAAAATAGCTTAAATTGTATTTTACTTGCAAATTGCAATATTGTTTTGTTGGATGCAGCTTATTTGCTGGTTATTCCTAAACGTGCTTTGTTCTTACATTTACATATATAATTCAGGTGATCAACTAACAAACACGTGTGGTCTTTGGAGCCATGTCTCTTTCTTTTTTTATTTGGGGAATTTGAGTATCATAAAGTTGATTTTTTTTTTCCCTTAAACAAAATGTGGCTTGTTGCAACAGGCTGGCGTGACTGGATTTTGCATGGGGGGTGCACTCTCCATTGCAAGTTCTGTATTGACTCCAGAAGTTGACGCTGTTGTAGCTTTCTATGGAGTTCCTTCTTCAGAGCTTGCAGACCCTAGTCAAGCCAAGGCTCCAGTTCAGGCCCACTTTGGAGAGCTAGATAACATAGTTGGCTTTTCAGATGTTACGGTATTGATTAATTTTTGCAATGTCAATAGAAATATTGCTGATCATTATTATCTACTTGTTCATATCTAACTGGGTAGTTCAACCTGATATGACATCAGGTTCTGGGGGCAGGGGAGTTGCCTAGCTTCTAGAGCTTGTATTAAATTGTTTATTGGTGAGTACTAAAGAGGGGCTCTCTCTCTCCCACACTTAGGGTGTGCTTGATGGGGAAACGAAGGGTTGGGTTGTTGAATATGAGAACTGAAAGTCATTGCATGCTTGCTTAATAAATATGCGGGTTTAATGACTTAGGAGTTAAGGCTGTGAAGATTGGTATTTTAACTGATTAAAGAGCTAAAAAGATTTATTTATAGGGTCGGATCAAGAATTGGGAGATCCTACCTCTAAAGAAATATAATTACCCGAATTACAAACTAGAATAACCTGTCCCCATAATTGGAAGGGCTTATTCAAACTTTTAAAAAGCACAAAAATAAAACATATTGTAGATCCAAAACATGATATAGCAGAGTTTCTGAAATAACAAGGGGAATTACAGCATAAAGTCCGCGAAAATGTTAATGAACCAAAAATAACACCAAACGTCTCTTTAAATGTGTAGCATCAGTGAAGGGCTTGAGCAAGTTTAACGATCTTCTTCCCATCCCACTTGCCCCAAGAAGTCAAGTATTTAGGAAAAAGGGAAAACTATACTGTAAATCCTAAAGTTCATAGGAATAACCACCATTTATATTATAATGTTTGCAAATACTGTCATCCTAAGTTAAGGGTGACTGGTTGAAAAGGAAGTGGCGCCACTTTCTGCATTCCATCTTCGGTGTTTTTTTTTTTTTTTGGAACAATACAAGTAACAATTTCGTTTAGAAAATAATACAAAGCATGGCAGTACAGAAATTACAGACAGAGCAAACTACAAGCTAAACAAGAACGAATAAAGCAAAACCCAACCCCTACACTCACGTGATGGGAGGCTGGGAGAACAAGATAAGATTGTTTGCAGGGGTATAAGCTGACTTGGCCAAGGAGTCAGCCGACTAGTTTTCCTCTCTGTAAAAGAAATAAAATCTAACTTCCCAATTCCTACTGACCAACTTCCTAGTAGCTTCAATAATATCACTGTAATGGTGATAACCATGGTTTTCCTTTGTGATCATCAATATAGCATTCGCACAATCACAAAAGACATTCACAGTCTTAGCTCCATGTAACCAACAGAGTTCAAGCTTTCAAGGCCTTTATAAATGCCTTGAATTTGAGAAATAACAGGGGGCATTTTCCTCAACTTGCAACTGAACCCCTGTATCCAGTTTCCCTCTGTATCCTTCAAAACCCCTCCGCACGAGCCATCACCAGTAGGAAGTGTGGAACCATCAGTCTCCAAGACAAGAGCACTCCCACTATTTTGGGGAATATTATTACGATTACCCCATATTTTTCCTCCAAGCATTTGTTTCCTTAAAGCCATATCATTCATAGCCTTGAAGAAAGAATCAGTGGGTTCTTCTCGAATTAATTCCTCCTCTTCTTGAAAGACCTTTTTATACCTGCTTCTCCAAATATTTCAACAGATGCAAGCAAAAAGTGTGATCCAAGGTACCCTTTGCGTGATGGTTCCCCAACGTTGTTCTTCAAGTTCCACTCGATCCACTCATTTCTATCCAAGCTTTGGATTTTCTCCCAAAATGCTGCGTTCATGAACTCTCTCCGCCATGGGTTGGCATGTTTGCAATCCGTATCAGATGCATGGTGTCCTTTGTCTCCGAACATCCAAATGGGCAAGAGCTCTCAACCTGCAGCCCTCTTCTTAGTCCGAGTGATGTGGTGTGGATCCTGTCATTTGCCATAAGCCAAACGAAGGATTTCATTTTTTTCTAGGACCTGCCACCGTCATATATGCCTCCATCTTGGGTTCCTCGATCCAGCATTACTTGCAAAGATAACAGAATAACCAGATTTTACAGAATAAATACCATAAGCAGAATAGAGCCAAATTTGTTTCCTCTCCACTCTCCTCACAAGGCACTCGTAAGCTGGTTATCAGGTCCACCACATGGTCCCTAAACCAAGATCTTATCTTATACACATCCCACTCACCAGACAGAAGAATATAATCAGTCACCCTCTCCTTAATGTCAATAAATTCTTGCCCTGTTCAACAGAATCAATCCAGGGTTTATTTGCTGGTGATCATCTTTCAAACCAAAACGAAGTTTAACGACCTGATTCCAACTTTCTTCCTAGACCCTCTTGGAATGATTCCCAAACCTTTGTAATACTCCTCCAAGTAAAAGAAGCCCCAACCATCGTTTTCACTTCTGGAATATCTTTTTCGCCTTGTTTATATTTGGCTTTCAAAACTCTCGCCCACAACGCTTTTTCATCTGTCACCAACTTCCAACATAGCTTCCAAAGAAAAGCAATATTTGGACTCTTCAGGTTGTTTAGGCCCAAACCACCGATAGATTTATCTCTTTGTATTGTGTCCCAAGCCAATAAGTGTAACTTCTTTTCTCCTTCATGTTCCCCCATAAGAACTCCCTGCTCACCTTTTCTAGCTCATCTTCAACAGTTTCAAGTCAGTCTTGAAGTATGGCGCAAACTTTCAAAGTAGACCTCACCTCACGAACCGAGAACTATACCTCATAACGTGCATTGTGAAGTTTCAACTTTGACCTTTCAATTGCTCCTTTGTTGCTTGTGAATGCTAGATTTTAAATTTTCCATTTTTATTCTCTGTTTTATTGATCCTGAGTTGTAGTGTTTGGAATTTGATAACTGCCCGTGGTTTCTCATTTTCTATATAATTCCCTTTGACTTTGTCAAGTATATTTTTTAAGCGCTTTCCATCATTGCTATTAGTTACTACTAGAGCTCCATCGTTTTGCTCAAATATATGGGGAATGGAAGAAAGAGCACCTGTTGATATTCTAGAATTAGAAACCTATATAATTCAAGCAATAGCATAATGCTAGTTAGGATTATTGTAGTTTATAAATCCATTGGATCAACCATGAGAATTTGACCGATGTGAAATTTTTTGACTGAGGATGATATGCACAAAAGTTCTTATCTACTTCCGCCGTCTTTTAACATCATTTGATGACTTAGGCTGCGAAGACCTTGGAGGAGAAGCTGAAGGCATCTGGAGTGCCTTATGAGGTACACATGTATCCGGAAAATGCACATGCATTCATGAACAGGTCTCCTGAAGGAATTAAGAGGAGGAAGAGCATGGGATTACCTGATGAAGATGAAGCTGCGGTCCAGCTGGCTTGGTCACGCTTCCAATCCTGGATGACCCGTTACTTGTCGGACTAATTAATTTTCTGGCTGGCTAAACGCTGACTCGTGAGCTGTGAGCAAGCTTGTTTGTACTCTTGGGTTGTTTCTTTATGATTGGATGCATTTTCAAGAAACTTAACTTGATAATAATCTTAAAATCTTGTGGTTTTCCTGTAATTACGTAAATATGGTGTTTAGCTAGTGCCGAGTGGTATACAAAATTGAAGCTCGGACCTGTGAGCACTGTTGTTTTTTACGTTTGTTACTTTGAGAGCTTGAGAGTACATCTTCGAGAAATTTCACTCGAGAACAATCTGAAAAGGTTATGGTTTTCCTGTAATTAAGTAGGTATGGTGTTTTACTAGTGTTGCCAATATACTGTTCGCTGCTTTTCTACTTCTATTTTTTCTTCCTCTGTAGTCTGTTCTGTGTCCTAATTATGCCCCCTGAAACTTGTTTGCCGTTTCGTCTTTGTTGCAGAAGCATTGATAACTTCGCATTATAAGAGTAAATTGATGGCTCACTCTTAATTTGCTCTTTTTATATTCTGTTCTTCAAAAAATATAATATTTCAATATGCTTCCCTCAAATATTTTACTCTGGTGAAAAGTTATCCACATTTTTCTGATTACTGACGTGACGTAAATATGTCAGAGGTTTGAATTTGGGATTTCTTTTAAAATAGAAGATGGCATTATTATTAAAATAGTTTGTTGTTAATTTGTGAAAAACTTTTTTATTATAAAAAGTTAGATAAGTTAGATTTCAAAAACTCATTAAAATTAAAATATGTTTTTAAATTTGAAGAGTGTTTATAAAAATATTTATAAATCAACAACTGATGAAATTGTCATCAATAATAGGATTTAAATTCACAAATTTATAAATTGTGGTTGAAATTTTTACTGACCAGTGAACTTTATTGGTTCCACCTTCAAATGCTTTTGGTCGTTCGGACGTATAGAATAGGTTTCTCCACCGATGAAATTAATTAATGTGGCATTCCGAACCTTGTTTTGGCTTACTTGGATGCGCACATACAGTTTACTTAAACGTTTCTATTTTGAGGGAAAAGGTATTTGTGTTAGCTCAATTGATTAGTTCTTTACTGCATGACTTTTGTTTGAATCAGATAATTAATAAGTACTAGGAGTTTGTAATTTTTTTCTCATAAAAGGATACGCTCAAAAGGCAGAAATGGGAGAGAGGACAAATAAACAAAAATAGTAGAAAGATATCACATATTAACTCAAAACTCTAATGCTCAAGTTTATATGTCATTCTCTTCAATTCTATTCACAGTTAAATAACCTAACAATATCTTTTAAATGTGAGTCTACAAGCTCAAAAAGAGGGTGCAAACACTAGTCACTTGTTGAAAATGGAGAGAAGCCACCTGGAAAATAGAATGGAGAGGATAAATGAGCAATTGTCAAAATCATAAAGCTCAAGTTTATTGATTTCTTTGTTTTTATTATATAAATTAATTATTAAATTTAACTTTACTTGATATATGACCTTTCACATCAATTCAAGTCAACTAACGTTTAAACAACCTAATAGTACTTTCATATGTGCCAAACATTGTATAGTGAGTAAATTATAGAAATTAAATGATACTTCCTTTGTTTCTATATATAAGAAAAAAAAATTATATTACACAGTTTAAGAAAGCCGATTAACCATAATAATTATATTTGAAAATAAAAAAAATTGAACTAAAATACTCTATGTTCATCAATATAAACAGGCATTAATTATTTTTCGTTAATGTAAATTATGAAGAGCAATTTAAAAAATGTATAATAAATATTCATTAAAATATGTGACTATGCTTATATAAAAAAAATAAATAAAAAGTAATAGTTTCTTTTACAAATTTTATAAAGTATTACTAATTTTAGCTATATAAATGAAGCGCACCATTGGATTTCATATATAAAAATTCTTAAATGTCTTTATTTTAATCAATTTTGTGTGCTAGTGTTGAAAATTTAAATTGAATTGTCTTTTATTGTGCAAGAGACTTGGAAAACAAAAATTGAAACGAAAAGTGGCGGTGAGAGAGGGGAGACTATAGGATGGGTTCGTTGGTGTGAAGAGAAGTGGAATAGACTGGGGACAATGGAGTTCAAAGGGTTGATCAAAAGAGAAAAGTTTTGCTCATGTCCCAAAAAAAGAGGAAAGGAAAATTAAGAGCGTTTGGCATCGGATTAATTGCATACCCTTACCTTACCAACCCTCTCTTTAAATGCCATCCAGCCTAATGAATCACACCTCCTACCAATTTTCTGACTTCAACGTCAATTAATTGCAAAAAGTGAAAGAAGACATGGAGTGGAACATGTTCGTGTCTAGTTGGCATGTGCGTAAAATTTGACGCAATTACTAATATCAACAACTCGGTTTCTCCACGAATACTGGTTGGGAAAGGAAGAAGTATTTTTCACAAGATTCCATATATACTCCCTCGGCAAATTTTTAAAACTTTTTTTTTAATAAAAAGTAGAGTTAAAGTAGTTAATATTTTTCTAATTACAAGGCAAACTTAACTATACCATGCCAGACGGCTCATTTTAACTTTTTTTCCTTTTATTAATTTTTTTTGATTGACTTTTTAATGGCACACAAGCACAATCAATCGAGATTAGTGTTAATGTTGAAATGTTAAAATGAAACTAACATAAATTAAAATTAATCTTACAGTGTGTACTGTAATTTTATTATATAATAAAATACTTTTTAAATTTAATCGAGACAGTATTTAACTATTTACGGATATAAAGAAATTTTTACAAAATTGCACAGTAATTCAAGGTTATTTTAATTTTATTTTAATTTGGATACAATTCTGAAATAATGATATAGAATTATAGATTGTATATTTGATTAAGTGCCTATGATTATGTTTTATAAAAATGTAACAGAAAAATAAATAACATAACTAATTAATTAAGCATAATGTGACATTCGAATCAACAACAAATATATAGTTTTTTTTAAAAAAATCAAGACTTAGAATTAATGTGTTACACACACACGCACGCACACGCACACAACTTTGTCGCGGGATCCCGTTCAATTAATACTGTACTTGAGATTGAGAGAGCACCTAATATATTGTTTAACCAATGTGTTTGTGAGAGACCAACACGAGTTGCGCATAGTAATAAATTAAGGACGTATTTCACCCACAAAAAAAAAAAAAAAAAGAAGTAAGGACGTCCTTAATATGTAAGATGAAGTTGAACAAACTTTATACTTACTTCTAAGTTAATAAAAGACATTTTTTAAAAACCTTACTTGATCCAAATAAAAGGTATTGGATAATTTTTATATTTGTCTTTCTAAAACTACGCTCTTACTTCATTTATTATTCTTTTTAAAAAATTATACATTAAAGTTTTAATTACTATTATCAAAACTCTTATATAAAGTATTTAATGAGGGTATAAATTTAAAAAATGTTGACATTTTTAGAATTTAAGATTTTAACTAATATTATTCATAAACTGTAAATTAATTAATTATGACTTATATTATGGTTTGAAAAGAGTATAAAAAATGTTAGTTATAACTTTAAAATTGAAAAAAAAATAAAACTTTTAAAGTTTACCCTCCTTTATAATTAATGGTAGTAGTATAAATTGTTGTTTAATAATTCAAATGACAATAAATAAATAAAGGGAAAAACTGATTAAAAAACATCAATTACTCTAATTTCATATTATATTTAAGATAAAAAAAATTCAAACTTCCAAGGATTAGAGGAAGTAGCTGATATAGGCAAAACATGGGAGATCCAACTATTCAAGTATGTCCACATGTATGTATATATCTCACATTGAAATGTGCAGAATGGCGTCACGCAGCTGAGGGGACAAATCATTTTTTCTTCGAAGTCTATATTACACGGAGAGTGGCCAGGATTAACATTCAATAAATTGGGGAAACACTATTGAAACACAACAACAAAACATAAAGAAAGCACATTGAAATATTTAGGATTAAAGTATAAATCTGCTTTTAATGTTTCTAATCAAGAGTATTCTATATTTTAAAGTATTTTTCAATACAATTTCACATTAATATTTTTTAAATTAGTGCAATATTGCCTTCACCTAATGGTAAGAAGTTGTTGACCGTTAGTTGACTTAAACTTTTTTAAGTTGGCTTACCACATGGCATTCACCTCTTTTTTTTAATTAAAATTCAATTTTTTCAACTCTGAAACCCACACTCACACATATGAACACCAACCCAAATCTTCCAACTCTTAGATTTCAGCGCCACCACAACCCCCTAACTCTCAAATTTTGATAAACCCCTCCAGCTCTCGTGGATTCTAGCATATCTCCCTTATGGTTGCCGATAATTTTAAAAACAACAATTATTAAAGGTTCACTTCAACAATTCAGTAATTAGAATAATTCAATATAAAAAATCCTACAGTAAAAGTCCCAAATCCACAACACAATAACATTCCAACCAAAGAATACGCAGAACTCTATAAACACATAAAAATCAGACATGCACAGTGGAATTTAGGGCTTAGATTTCACGAAGAATAGAGAAAGGCGTGTTTGATTGTGAATGGTGATGGCTGAAGAGCGATGGTATCGAATAGGTGACGATGGCATCAGAGAGGTGGGTATGAAAATTTACTAGAAATTCTTGAACCATGGTCAACTTCTGGTCTGTGCTATGAGTGTTTGTTCCCTCCCAAAAGTCTTTCTCACCACCATTCTCTCTCTACACTGTTCTTTTCATTCACCCTCACCACAGAAGAAGCACCCACTCTTAATGGCAACCTCTTGGATCGGAGACAATGGCTCCACCGCCTCAACATCAAACAGGATTCTAGGCTCAATGGCCTCATCAAGATGGAAGATCTGATCTACAGACAAGGAGAAAAGAGAAGGCGACGAAGGGGAACGGGGGTTTGGATTGATGGGATCGATCGAAGAAGAGGAGGAAGGAGAAGGCTGATAAAGATGAGAAAGGGGTTTGGTTCAATTTGATTGATTGGAGAAGAGGAGGAAGGAGAAGACTGACGAATACGAGAAAGAGGGAAGATGGTTTGGCTCAACTGGATCATTTGGAGAAGAGGAGGAGAAGGCTGACGAAGATGAGAAAGGGGGAAGGTGATTTGGTTTGACCATATTGATTGAAAAAGAAGAGGAAGAAGGCCAACGAAGACAAGGAAAGGGGAAAGGGAAAGTAAAGAAGACAATTTGGTTCCATGAAAGACGTATGGGATTTGAGTCTTTTTTTCTTTTTTTAATAAAATTTGCCATGTAGGTTGCTAAATTGAAATTAACAATAAACTAATAATTAACAAGGTCGGAGTTAATAGTGGGGCAATATTGAACCAAATAAAAAATGTTGAAATAAAATTGTGTCAAAAAAAAAGAAACTTTTATATACCAAATTAAGTAAATAATTTTACATTTATTATATTTTATATTATGACCGATTTATTATATTTTTTAATAATATATCATTATATATTAATAATAAATTCTTTATAAATTTTTAAATTTTTAATAATAAATTTTAATATATCAATAATAATCATCTTATATATTAACATAAATCGATTAAATTTTTAAAAATTTGATTCATATTTTTAATGTAGAAGAATTTTTCAGTCAATAAATCAATGAATTCTAAAAAAAAAAAAACTTAAGAAGGTAGGTTGCATCAATTGAAATTTTTTTTAAAATAAGTGCATGAAACCTCATCCACAAAAAAAGCATAACAAGAAACAACCACCTAAAAATCTATTGAAAATTTCGAGGACAACCTTAACCGAAATATTTATTAATGTCCGGATTTATAAAGAAACGAAACACATGGCTATTGAAATGACAGGTCTGGCAAGCGATTGATTGAGAATGTAGCGTGGAACAAGACCACAAATTCAAAGTGCATGAGTTACGATTATTAATATTAATATTAAACCCGAAAGTCGTTGTGTTGAATCGTATTCGTATCAGCCTTTACCCAAACCCACACAACCCTGTTAATGTGTTTTTGGGCAGAGTCATTTTATTTCGTTGGGACCTATATTTTTCTTGTTTGTTGGACGTCAAGCGGAAATGTTTGAGAGGAAGGTATTGGTAATTGGTTAGTTAATAGTTATACAAAATTAAGAAGCAGTATACGACGTAAATAAGTAAATAGCAACAAATTTATGAGCGAAAAAAAAAACGACATTTATTTACTGGTATACTATGTACTGCGTTAATAGATATATTAAATTTGAGGGAGCCAGAAGTGGAGGAGAGCAGAGAGAGATAAATGGCAGACAGAGAAAGACGGGGACACGTGGAAGACTGGCCGTGGACCCCACTCTATCGTAAAAGCTTTGACCGATGGTTATCCTGCCTTTTCGCCAGAAGCTCAGAACCTTTCCCCATCTTTTTGGATCCATTTTCTAACTTTGCAGAATCTTATCTTCCATGAGTTTCTTAATATAATAATCATTTTCCTCCCCCAACTCTTGTCAACCAAATCAACCTCGTTTTCTTCTTCCTTTTTTTTTTTAAAATAAGATCATCTAATTAATGTTAAAAAATCCTTCCTATTTTCACTTTATCAAAAACCCTATTTTTAAATAGAAAAATCTTCTACTATTTTCTATATAAAAAAAAAGCTCGGCCGATCGAAACAATAAAATAAAATAAAATGAAGCCCGTGTGTTATTTAAAAAGAAAATTATGGGACGGTGTTTATTGTTTTAAAACCTAGTTGACGCGACATAAATGGCATTCCGTATAACTGTTAGTAATTTTAATTTAATTTGTTCAAATGTCACTTCGTCTCAAATCTCATTTCACTGTCTATTTTTTTAAGACCAATTGCTCCAACGTGACGCGTGACAAACTCACCTTCAAACATATATTTGTGACGGCCCACTGAGTCAAAAGACCTGTGATTTTCGAAGCCATGAATTGTCAATTTATTTAAATGACATTAACCTATGCATATTAACTCAGTAATAAATTTTTTCTGCTATATCGTAACTTCCCTCGGGTTTCGCTTATTTAAAAAAAACTATTAAAGCTGGAAATGTTTATTTTAAAAAAATTTTTATTTTTTCATGATTATTATATAATTTCCATTAACCACGGGAGCATTGTTATGTAACCCCACCATTTGTTTTTTGTGTTGAATGTAACCAAATGATTTCTGGAAATCAATGTTACATTGTATGATCTTATATATGTTAATTTAAATTACTGTTGCAGCATTTATATCAAGGATTTTTCTCGAAGCATCGCTCAGACATGAGCTTCAATGATTTAATTATTGAAAACTTAAAACAATTTTAGGGGACCTATTAGTGATTAATTTGCTCATGCGATCAACATATCTTATATGACAAAATAATTAAAGGATGAAAACTCAAAATTTAACTTCTCCGTGAATTGCTAGAGTGGGAAAACACGTGTGAGCATGTATGTTTATATATAAAAGAACAGCTCGCTAGATATATTTTCCAAGTATATTAATGTACGGATTATTATTCAAGAATCAATAATTTAATTTAAAACTTCTCCATGGGGCTGCACAAAAGATTGAACGGCATTAGATTTCAACCTAATCTGAAATTCAATCTCTTTCATGAAAAGAATTAGGTTAGACAGCTCGTGATCTGATCATATTCAGTGATAACTCAAAGTTTAATAGGACCGAATTTGATCTATAGGATTGAGAGACTGATCTTATTAATTCATTATTCACTTAGTTTCTTTCCCTCTATGAGAGGCAATAATCTATTTTAATCTGATAAATACAATTAAGATGATAAAAATACTTATAATCAAAATAAATCTATAATAATTTTTAATAACAAGAAAAAATATTTTAATTACAGTCCAAATAATTTAAATTTATAATTTTAACAAAAACAACAATAAATAAACTTCAACAACACTACATTACAACAAAAATTTAAAAATAATTTCAATAAATCTTCATACAATCATCTCCTTAACATCAATTATACTTGAAGAATTTGTAAAAAATTAAATAAATTATAATTATGTTAAATAAATTAATATGACCAGATTGGATGAAGTAGTTCAAATGTTTAATTTTCTGTCCAGTCTAACTTAAAAAAATAATCTAGTTTTTTTAATTTTTTTTATCTTAAAGGATCATTGTTTATACAGATCGAATAGAACTAGATTATCTCAAGTTAAATTGAATTAGATAAAATTGAAAGACTTTTACACAATCCTACTTATCGATCTTAAAAAAGTTTTAAAAAGTTATCCTCATCTGACTCTGTAAAAAATTTGTATTGATAATTTTTACTGGTGTGGACTATGTTTGGATGAGAATACGGGATCAATGGGTAAGGTAAAATTAAAATTAAGAAAAGTCAAAAATTGAGTCCAATCGTACGCATGTGATCGTTACACACAAGGCAAACATAAAGGACTGTTCTCCAAGTATACACATCACTTGAATAGGGGTCGATCTTCTTCCCAAGTCGACTGAGCTTTCCCCTCTTTTATCGCCGAATCTGTTGCATCATTTGCAACAATCTGAGTCCTTCATTGTGTTTTTATCCTCTCTCGAGCCGTATAGATATTGATGGCCCGAGGGGGTGGAATCTCCATTGAATCAGATCCACTTGGGAGCAGCTTCTTCCTCGACGAGCCCTTCGTGTTAAACTCTTTCCCTGAAGATTACTCCACCAACCTCACCAATAAGTCGATTCTCGTCAGAGATCCCATGGATGGCGGCAAGAGGTCTCCCTTGCGGGTGAACCTCAATTATTCCCACCACGAATCTCCCGCCGATCACGAAACTGAACCCTCTCTTCATCCTGACGACCTTAGAGCCCACATCGACGAAATGGATTTCTTCTCCAACAAGGACGACAAGTTCTCCTCCTCCTCCTCCGCCGCCTCCGCCCTTCCCAAACTTGATTTCTTATCCCCTCCGCGGCTCTTGCCCTTTAATATCAATGTAAGTAATTGTCCCCTCGATCGGCAAATTTTCCTTTATCAAATCATTTCTATATGATATGATCTTCCTTAATTATCGCTCTTGCTATTATATGCTTATGAACTTCTCCTATTTACTTTTAGACTGGCTTAAATCTTCTTACTACTAATATTGGTAGTAATCATTCTGCACTACAAGATGGTTTATCAACCTCAGTACATAAAACGCCTCATGAAGAGGTAGGACAATTAAGTTTTGCAACATTTCACAGTTCAAATTATCTATTTATTGTTTTCATCCATATACATGTCTCTTTTGCTGGTTCAGTATGACGCTCTTAAAGTGAAGTTTGTGCAAATGAAAGATGAAAACAATCGTTTGAGAGAAATGCTCAATGAAGCGACTGACAATTACAGTGGGCTGCATACGCAATATATGAACATGGTGAACGGTAATACTAAAGAAATACTCGACGACAAAGGAGGAAAGAAACAAATGGGAGGAGCATTGGTGCCAAGACGCGCACGGTTTATAGATCTTGGACTTGCCACTAATGCTAGCGTGGATAAACCTTCTGTTTCTTCCACGTTGGCAAGAGGTGCATCGCCCCCGCCGGCACAGGGGGTTTCCAAAGATTTTGACCCGGGAAAGAATCAAATCAGTGATGCTAAAGAATTTGGTAAGGTTATTAGAAGAGACGATAGCCCCCCAGCCCAAGCTTTCTCTGTTGACAAGATTTCGAAGATCAGCACTCCTCCAGATAGTGTTGATCAAGCTGAGGCCACCATCAGAAAGGCTAGAGTTTCTGTTCGAACACGATCAGAGGCAGCCATGGTAGAACACGCTGTATTTAATTACAACATTTCATGCCTTCCATTCCAAAATAATAATTTAATTAACTAATCTAATATTAATATTTATTAATTAATATCATCTAGATCACGGATGGATGTCAATGGCGAAAATATGGACAAAAGATGGCTAAAGGAAATCCGTGTCCTCGTGCTTACTATAGATGCACCATGGCGGCTGGTTGTCCAGTCAGGAAACAGGTATTTTCCATCATATTTTACCCTAGCTAGTAACATATACTATAAGGATGTTAGCCGACTTAGGGGCTAATATATTGGATTTCTAATATCTTATACACACAGGTACAAAGGTGTGCTGAGGACAGAACGATCCTGATCACAACCTACGAAGGGAATCATAACCATCCTTTGCCTCAGGCAGCGATGGCAATGGCACAAACAACCTCGTCAGCTGCAAGAATGTTACTGTCAGGACCATCGTCGAGTACGGATGGCTTAATGAACCAAAATTTTCTCACACGGACTTTGCTTCCTTATTCGTCTAGCATGGCTACTATCTCAGCCTCAGCTCCATTTCCCACTGTTACATTGGACTTAACCCAGAACCCTAACCCCTTACACTTCCCTAGAACTCCCACCCAATTTCAAATCCCTTTCGCGCCTCACACCTTGGCCAATTCTTCTGCTTCATTACTGCCTCACATATTTGGTCAGGCGCTTTACAACCAGTCAAAGTTTTCGGGGCTTCAACTGTCTCAAGATGCTGACACTTCCCAATCGTCTCAGGCAGCGCCGCAGCCACTACACCTGGCTGACTCGGTGAGTGCCGCTACCGCTGCCATTGCTTCTGACCCCAACTTTACGGCAGCCCTGGCAGCGGCTATCACTTCCATTATTGGCGGTGCTCAGCAGAACAATAATAGCAACAATAGTGGTAATCTTCCGCCTAATAATAACAGTGGCAATATTACGACTGGCAACAACAATAGTTCCAGCTGAAGCGACAAAATTGGCGACTCGAGTCCGGCCAAAACATCGGTTCCTTCCACCTCACCCTCTTTTTTTTTTTTTTTTCTTGATTTACTGTTCGGGTAATATTTTCATTCTTTTTCCTCCGACTTTGTGGTGTAAGAATTAGAGATACATCTTGATTAGAATTCTTCCTTCAGTTAAAATTTTATATACTAAGGAAAGCGCATTATTAGTATGCGCAAATTTTGTAATGATACTGAAATAATGAGTTTTTTTGGTCGACATTGTAGAAGTTATTATTTTTTGTTATCTTCGTTGTGTTATTTTTTTTTGTTCATGCAAGAAAAGGTTAAAATAATGCTAGGGAACATAACAGGAAGCCTAAAACAAATTGAAATAATTAATAAGTGTTTTGGAGTTGCATCTCACCGCATGTCCATCGTGAAGAATGCAATCAGTGGAGGTGAACACTGGACAAGTTGTTATGATATGTTATGTAACTTAATTGAACATCTAAACTATAGGATGTTAAGTGATTGACTCGAGTAAAATCACTAAATTTTCTGAGGACGGTGCGAGAGATAATCGTGAGTAGGATATGGCGATGAAGTGTGATCAAGAGAAGAGAAGAAATTTTTTTTTTTTCCGAGAAGTAATCGAACGAAAAAGAAACTATTTCGATAATGCTTAAGATTTTTTTTTTAAAGATAGTAGGATATATACAGTCAATTGTTTTCTATAAAATACCTGTACTATTTTTAAACTTTTTGTTAATACCTCAAATCTTTTCATATCATGGAATTTTCATGTGTTAATTCACCAGATATAATTATAGATGAATATCTTACAATGTTTATCTATATTGTAAATGTGTGTGGTGTGGCTTAGCTTCTTTTGAGGTTTTGTTTCACTCATCCTACAATATATTTGGGTTGGATTATATTGGATCACATTTTAAAATAACTATCTCTGGAAGTGCCTATCCAAATGTTATATCTCGTGAAATTATCTCGATTATACTAATGTGGATTGAGTTCGGTTAAAGAGAATAGTTACTCACCACGTGGCAAATAAATATTTGAATTCTCATTATGAAAATTGCTGACATTTAGTATCCGTCTATGTCATTCTTTCTGCAAATGGATTTTCAAGTGGACAAATGGAATAACAAAACATGCTTTAGAGGCCTGGGCTTTGACCTTTTCGGTTTCGATTTTCTGGGCGTGAGATGATCTTGTCTTCTGATCCACTTATCAGTTTGCGAAGATATTTGACCAAAAAAATGAAATATGCAATAGTAACAGTGACTGACAGACTAATAAGTAATACTAATAATAATAATTTCTTTCAGAGCCTTTTGTCTCTATGCTAGTCCATCATATGAAATTATTTAAGAAGAATCACATTAAGGACCCTAAAAAATACATTATTGTATTTTAGATTTGAAAAAATTTGATATTCCACTGTAGGTCTTAGGATTTTTATTACAATTTTTCTTCACACCAAAAATACAATTTTACCTTTTATAAAAAGAAATGAAAATGAATGAATAGAGAGCTGTGGGATTGATGACAAATGCGGGAAGGCTACTTCGTTGGAAGATGCAAAGGTTTCTCAACTCTAATTGCGAAGAGTAACTTTCAAGGTGCATAGAATTCAAAAGTCCTCCATTCTAAGCAGTGCTTCAATTGAAAATTTATTTATTGAGCTTTGATTAAGGATGATATCCACCATTTTCATGCTGAAACAAGAAAGAACTGACAGTTGAACCACAAGCAGAGAGTGATGTAATATTTTGTTGGCTTTTAATATTTGTTACTGTTGATTGCTTCTCGCTTGGCCATGTTTCCTTCATTGAACCACAAGTAGAGAGTGATGAAACAAGCTTGTTAGCTTTTAGCCCCATATAATTAATGAAAGGATTATCCAAAATAGTTGGATTTTAACTAAATATTTAATTAGATGGGAAAGCCTTTGGTTGGAATTTTAGTTGTGATCTTACTACTAATATAAGCTAAAAGTTGTTGAACCATTAAGTTGGTCGTGAAAGTTTTAGAATGGATTAGTTGTTGTACAATAATGATAGTTGACTTGTTCATATTGAACTTTAACATGTGAATTGAATAAAATATGCCCTAATATAAAGAAAATCTAATATAGAAATGTTGAAATATTTGTTCTGCAAAAACTAACTTGGAGTTATTGTTGTTAAATGTTAAGTTGTGCATTTTGTTAAGTTTAGTCTAATGATAAATTGAAATCATATGGACTTTCAATTGAGAATACATGAACCTTGTGTTATATATAGTAAATATTGTGTTGTATATTATTTGCCTAACTTGAGAATTTTGTTAAGTGTAACCTACTGATAAACTGAAATCATGTGGACTTTCAAGTGAGAATATATGAACCTTGTGTTATGTATGATGGATTTTGTGTTGTATATAGTAGATTGCCTAACTCGAATATTTTATTAAGCCTAGCCTATTGATAAACTAAAATTATATGAACTTTTAGTTGAGAATATATGAACCTTGTGTTGTGTATAATTGATATTGTATTGTATATTATTTGCTTACTTATGCATTTTGTTAAGCTTAGCCCACCAATATAGCAACATTGATAGATAACTTATCACAAACTTTTTTGTAATTGCCTTTAACCAGCCGTCTTCTTGGGAGGCCACAAATAAGGAAAATAGAATCTCAATTTTAATATAAGAAGATTTATTATTGTTCAAGATATGAAGTGGTTGAACATAGTTGTAAGACATGCAAGAATCCTAACCTAGCATAAGTAGTTATATTATACTTTTTTAGTGTATATAGGCAACTATAATTATGTATATTAAAACATTCTCAAGTAATATTTTTTGGATAATTAAAAATCACAAATATTTTTTGTCTGTATCTAGAGAAGTAACTGTTAGATATTTTGAATATAATTGCTAACTTTTTATATGTATTAGACTTGAAATATCATATCAAAATTCATATGGGTACTTGTTTTAGTAGCAAGGCCAGTATTAACATAAAATTATTCATATATAATGTAATTGTTCTTTTTAATACTGGAAAGGCATGAGCATATGTAAGCATTGTCTTATGTATAGTGAATGTTATGTTGTGCATGATCTACCTAAGTTGTTCATTTTGTTGAGCCTAGGCTATTGAAATACTGGAAAAGCATGAAATTTGAATTGAACATATGTGAGCATTGTTTTGTACACAGTGGATGTTGCGTTATGCATAATATGCCTAAGTTGTCCATTTTGTTGGGTTTAGGCTACTGAAATACTAAAAAGGCATGATCTTTGAGTTGAGCATATATGAACACTGTCTTGTACATAATGGATGCTGTCTTGTGTATGATTTCGTGCAAATTTTCTGAATTCAAGTCAAATAAAAGGTAAAAATATATTTTTAATTTTAAGAAAAATTACAATAAGGGTCCCAAGACCTATAGTGTAATGTCAGACTTTTTCAAGCCCAAATTACAATTATGTGTTTTTTAGAGACCCTTGATGCCATTCTCCCAATTATTTATGCATATGTGCGAGGAGATACTGTTGTTTAGGACCATTTAAGGTCCATTCATGAAGTGACAAAAGAATGAATTTTGCTTTTGCTTTTGCTTTTCCTAAGCAATTATAATCATAATAATTTGTTTTTTTTTAAGATATTGCAGTTTAGTTATTTACTTTTTATTTTAAAAGAAAAAAAAATAGATATTGGTATATTGCAGTGACTACATCTACGGTCTGTCACGGCGAATTACAAAAACGTATCGTGTAACTATTAATTCAAACTCTGTCGGCTAATCAAGCCCATCATATTTTGGGCCACCCAAATCAAAACAAAGTACCGCTGTTTTACTTTTTGCACGTTAAAAGCACCCATCAAAATCTAATAATGATAATAATTTTAAAAATAAAAAAGGCGACATTGTGACCATCCAATGGCAATCTCTACTCTGTTTCCTTTAATTTGAACTGGAAGATAAGTTAATGTTTTCCCCTTGTATTCTTGTTTCTTGTTTTTATCGATCAAATGGGTGAATGATTTAGAAATCAGAATGCAAAGTACGATCTCTCATAATAAAATGGAAAAGAGATGCAATGTAATGCGAATAATATATTATCTGAATTAAAGGATTTTATATTTATTTTGCAGGTCATAACCTTGGTCTGTTCCTACGTTTAGTGTCTCTTACCAATTTCCAAATTTAGGGATTGGACTAACATGTAAGACCTGCGTACAGCGCATACACTTTCATGATATTTACTCACAAGTTAACGTACAGGAAAAACCACATGGAAATTTGATTTTAACCAATTTCATAAAGCTATAAGCCCCTCGTGGCTTCTCATAGCAGACAATTGAAGATTTATTATTACCTCCATTTTAAATTATAGGATACTTTAAAATAAATTTATTTTAAAATATAAGATACTTTGAGTAGATTAGAGTTTTATTAAATACACTAATTTTAATATTATTTTTTCTCTTTTTATAATTAATTTTCATCACTTCTTTTTTTAATATATTAAATTATGAGTATTTTTAAAAGTTTATATTTTTATTTTGAAAAGATAAAGTTGTTAAGTGTATTTAATGAGGTTTATTGATATGTAAAATTTTATTTAAAAGTGTCTTATAATTTAAAAATGAGAAATATTATTTTTTCTTCCCAACCCAGGGACTCTCAAGATTTTGTGTTTTCCTTCTGAAGAAGAAGAATGATTCTATGCATGTTATACATGTGTGTGTATTCTCGGAATCTTATTAATTCCAAGCAACATCAACATCATGATACAATTTGACTAAGTGATATTGAAGATAGATCAACGTCGACTTTCCTTGACTTTTGGACCTGATAAAATGGTTTAAATCAATCTTCAACATGTAAATATATATATATATATAGTGAGGAGATGAAAATATATTCGACCATCACACATTGTATGTTAAAAAAAATGGTGTAATTAATTAAAGAAAAATATATTAAATTTTATCCAAATAATTATTCGGGCCAAAGCTATAACAATCAAAGACAAGAAACGAACGTACACGTGCAGATGAAGAATAAAATGAAAGTATATTCCGCTGAAAAGAGAAGCATGATAAAAAAAAAAAAAATCCACTAGTTTTTATACAGGAAGGAAATAAATAATGCAACTGTTTGGGAAAAAACAAAAGATGGCACCGGAGGCCCTGGTGGTAATATTTTAATAGGAGACTAGGAGGGCACCAAACGCATGGAAAGTGAGGACGTGGAGGCACCAATGTCCACACGTAACTTTTAAATGTTGTTAGGGACAGCGAAATGATGGCCCCGCGTAATAAACGTGCTCTTTATATATACTCTCGCAATTCACACGTGTTACCCCCACCCGCGTTCGTTTGTCACTCCCGCGTGAACGTACGTACGTATATGACAATTGTTTTTTTTATTTTATTTTAAAAAGAGGAGAGGCAAGAGTATAATCAGGACCACGTGACTGGCGTGTGATCAAATTAAAGGCCTTGAGTCTCTTCAATCTTGATCATTAGCAGCCGCACTATGCGTACCATAACTTTCAAGCCACGCCACTCTTGCCCCTTTTAAGCGTTTCCCCTCAACTAACCCAAGCAAACCTCACCCTCTTCACTTCATCTACAAATACCTTCACTTTTTATGATTACTTCACACTAACAGCTCGCCACTGTACTTCCAAGCATTCTCACCCTTTATCATACATATTTTTGTTAGATAAAGAGGCGCATCAAAAAAATTAAAAATTAAAATTTCAATTGTGATTGTAGATTGATTGAATTTTTTTAAATTAAAATAGATATAAGAGTTATCTTTTAAATGTCAAATTTTTTAATTTCCTTTAAACCTGAGGAACTAATAACACAGATTTGTTTCCTCTATCGATATTCACATGAATAGCTTACCAACATGAACAACATGCTAACGCTTTCAATATCTAATGTTTATGCGTGCAGAAACTTTAAAGATTTGATTTTCTGCCTCAGTTAGACGTTCCTTTTCTTTTTAGGATAATTCATGATGATTTCAGGTCAAAAGGTTTAGTAACATAATTATATATGAAATAAGCTTATAACTTGTACCATGCAACTCTTATCACAGGTCGATCCAGCACCTTATACCCTTTTAAGTGTCTACAACTTTGATTTATATTTTTATAATTAATTAAAATTATACTAGTCTTATTTCATCAATACTCCCTCATAGATGACTTACCAAAAATAGGACAATTATTATAGTTTATTTAAGAATACAATTATCATAGTGAACATGCAATTAATATGATAATAAAAGAGAAATTCATTAAATAATAATGTTTATAGTACAATGATTGACTCTAGGTATAATTTTTAACAATTTTTACTCTTACTTTTCTTAATTAAAAAAGGGAAAATAACTGTCTAGCATGGTGAAATACACGTAGGGCATAATTTTCTACCAATCTTGTATTCTACGCTATTCTTTTGCTCTGCTCTTTTTCTTATGGCTTATCTTCAACATCACACCACCCAACCTCCTTTTATGAGGTCCTTAATTGGGAGTTAGTTATATAGGGGGCATTAAGAATATATATTTGATTAGCTAGGGCGTGCTTATTGTTAACGTTTTAATTATAAATTAAGTTTGGAGAATAACGTTACTTTCACGATTCGGACGCCCGGGTTCCCAACGCTGGCAAGCAAAAATTTGGTTGGGAGAGAAAAGAGTGATGAACGTCAAACAATACCCACCCCGCAATGATTGATGTTCTTGGTCTTGAAATGACACTTTTCTCATTTGGATGGTTTCATATTAAGCGAAACCTCAGAATATCTCATTCAGCGATTCCCAAACCACCCAATCAATCGCTCCCTGGTGCTTCAACAGCTTGCCTAGTTTCAAACTTAAATGGAGCATGTCCTCTGGGCCTGAAAGATACGAAATGTTGTGAGGGCTGCTTGAAACTTGAAAGTGCCCCCCACTCTTCCTATTATCATTATTACTTCACTTGGTACATAATACTCCCGGATTCAACGGGTTTGGTTTTTGTCCTTTTTTTTTTCTTTTTTTTGGAATAGTTATATTCAAACTCAATCCGCCTTTGCTACCTTTCTAGAAGCGAACATTATGAAGCAACCACTATTTTACAAACCGGGAATGAATTCTTCATGTCAACGTAGATAAATAAATCAAGTTAGTTTTAGCCACCCGCGCAAACTTTACCATACTTTCAAAATTTTAATCGATTCTGTTTATATTGCATTTAAACATCTTTTTATAATAATTTTTTTTTGGGCGCTCCCAATCACTATTTTTTCAATAGAACAGTTCTATTACTGCTCGCTTTTGTATTTAGAATCCAATTTTTAGCGTCAACGACCACCAGCCCCCTGATGAGTTGAAGTAGTGCGCAGCGAACTTATGATCCGATTATAGTCACACATGGATGGTTCGAAAGTCACAATTTTGCAAGTCTTTAAGTTGACCAATACAAAAAAAAAAAATCGAAGGATTCCAACATGCACTTCTCAATCACCAGTCTCTTCTCCCATAGTTTTTGACTTTTGCAAGTCTTCTAAATTTCTATTTCCCTGCCGAAAATGTCCATTCCCGCATTAGGACTACGCTGAAATTAAAGCCAAAGTACATTTCACCAATGACACTACGTGATGAGACCACAAATTGATGAAGCTTCATCAAGTCCGTGTCAATATATTATAATTGGGACACCAACTGGATGAAAATAAAAAGAAAGAAAGACCAGAACCCAAACACAATAACGTGGCCAGTTTATCATTCGGGCTTTTGACTTCTAACAAATTACCGGCGTCGTTTGACTTTAACCATTCTTAAACACGATCGATTTTTTATTTATAGCATTATAAAATTAAAACTTCCACCATAGAACCTGAAAAAAGATACTCAAATTCAACTGTTTCGGTGGTTCAACCCTCCCCATTCACCTTTACTTTTAAAAACCCACAAAACGATTTTCAAAGTTTAGCTAACTATGATACAAAATATGGAACCTATAGTCTTGATTGTCCCTCTGATCAAACCTCATCCAAACTCCAACCTCTCCCTTCACATGCCACCAAACCTATTATAATCTAATGCAATTCTATCTACTTTTTGCACTCTCCTAGACAAAATTATAAACTTGAATTCAATTCTCCGTATAGCGTGTACTTAATTTGCCCACATGCCACTTCCCACACTAACGTAATTCCATCCAAATTTTGACGTCTTGGTTGAAGGAATAGTCAGCTCTAGAGAGAGAGAGAAAGAGAGAGAGAGAGAGCCAACAAAGTTATCAACCAATAAAACGAAACCCTTTTTCTGGCCTGAATAAAACGAACCTTTTTAAAACTACCCCCAGAGTGCCTCCGTATTATATAAAGCCGTCCATCACAAAGTTAGACCCTGCATTTCGAAGCAGAGTCCTTTTCCTTTTACAATATGAACTGGAGTAGAGGCAGCATCCTAGGCCATGGCTCATCGGCCACCGTCTCCCTGGCTTCCTCTCCCAGTATGGCGAAGCCTTCTTCGCTGTCAAGTCGTCGGAGCTTTCTTGCTCGGAATTGTTACAGAGAGAGCAGAGAATTCTCTCTTCCTTGTCTTCTCCTTATATAGTTAGCTATAAAGGGTGTGACATCACGAAGGAGAACAGCAAGGTCTTCTACAATCTTTTCATGGAGTATATGCCTCTTGGAACGCTTCTTCAAGCGACTCGCCGCAGGGTGGCCGCCTCGACGAGCCAATGATCGCCCGCTACATCCGGCAAGTTGCGCAGGGGCTAGAGTATCTGCATTCAAAAGGGTTGGTACATTGTGACATTAAGGGTACCAATATCTTAATTGGCGAAGGTGGAGCCAAAATTGCAGACTTTGGATGTGCTAAGCGGTGGGAGACGGCAGCGCCCATGAGTGGGACGCCGATGTTTATGGCGCCGGAGGTGGCGCGAGGCGAAGAACAGGGGTGTCCTTCTGACATTTGGGCACTTGGGTGCACCGTCATTGAAGTGGTTTCTGGGCTTTCCCCATGGCCTAACGTAGGAGACCCCGTTTCAGTTCTTTACCGGATAGCATATTCCGGTGAGGTGCCGGAGATTCCGGGTTTTCTATCAGAGGAAGCAAAGGATTTCTTGGGAAAGTGCTTAAGGAGGAATCCGAAAGAGAGATGGACGGCAAGTCAACTACTGAAGCATCCATTTCTGGAGGAATTGAATTCCAATTCTAAGCAAATCCACGAATCTAATTCAAGTTCTCCAACAAGTATTCTGGAACAAGGCTTTTGGAGTTGTGTGGAAGAATCAGATAGTGTGGGCAATCTAGTCCATAGTCACACAAGTTTCGAAAATTCGCCAGCTGGTAGAATCAGACGGTTAGCTGTGGGTTCAGGGGAACCCAATTGGATAGAAGATGAGAATTGGATCGCTACGATGGGGAATGAAGGAGGAGTCGAAGCATCGACCAGCAATAATTTGGAAGAGTCAGAGAAAAGCAATATTAGTAGTAGCATTAGCGATTGTTTTTGGGATGATTACGAATGTAGGGATGTGAGTATTATAACAAGTAGTATCATTTTTGAGAGAGGCATTGATAAAGTGCCGATCCATCCAGTGTCAATTTTTTTATAATTCAATTCCATGATTCAATACTCCAT
Source organism: Prosopis cineraria (assembly GCF_029017545.1). Classification (NCBI taxonomy): domain Eukaryota; kingdom Viridiplantae; phylum Streptophyta; class Magnoliopsida; order Fabales; family Fabaceae; genus Prosopis; species Prosopis cineraria. The sequence goes on along the minus strand of NW_026555338.1, from coordinate 36,078,144 downwards.
TTACCTCTCTGGCTCTGTCAATCAAGTTATTTCACCTTCTAGCTACAAGTTCCCTAGTTAATGTGGTGCGATCTTTCTCAACCGCAGGCCGAAACGCAGTTATGTTTGATGGGTTAGAACTTTTAATGCATTGAGCTCTTTCAAAATTCAAGCTTTTTAGCTGGTTGAAAAAGTAGAATCAGAACAAAACAAAAAGCCTCAGAACAAGCGTACAGGTTTCGAGTGGTTATCTCAAAATTTAACCCCCCAACCTCTCTTCTTTATTCGTATTGGTTGATTCCTAATTCCTATGAACCCAAAGGGAACCAAAGGTGGGACCTTCTTGTGCAATGTCCCTCACTTTCCTCTGCTGGATGGCTCTGCTTGTCTTTTTCCTTTGCCAGGACTCAATCTATCTTCCAATGGTAGGTTTATAATTAAAATCCCAAAATCCGTTAAGCTATAGGGTGAATCTACTCATGAATTCTACCGTCCCGTACCAACTTCAAATTGAAATAAATGAAGGAAAGAGAACAGAAAAGCATGGTAGTTTTGAAAGCCGAGGGAATATGCAGCAGATATTACGTTTGGTGGTTTCCTGCCAATTTATTATGCCAAACACAGCCGATATTCGCAAAATTTGGTCAACCCCCACAATGTTAGGGTACCAAATGAAAGCATTTAGATCTCGATTCACCCAAATACTACTCATAGTTAAATCTTGTACGGTTAAGGAAGAAATATATTAGTTAACCATCTTGAAAATTATGAAGAAATTTGGTCAAAGAAGGCACTTAGACCTCCCAAAATTCGAATGGGTTAATTTATTACAAAGCTTCCACTCGCGGAGTCGAAACCTATCCACAATCTTTTTCAAAAGCCTCTACTAGGGCATATTATTGTGATGCACTACTTCTAAAGCATCTGCGCTATTTGGGCCTCAGAAGACAGAACCAGTGTCTTGTCTATCCACTTTTAAGCACATCGACACAAGATCTCGAGTTATATTTGAATTCGCCCTTAGTGGTAATTCTGATTCCATATATAGTCCAATATCATCGAAATGGGAAATGAACTTTTGGTTCAGTGGAATCCAATTTGTCTAAATGCCGCTGCCTCCTTAGAAAGGTCACGCAATGGAGAAGAAAGTAAAAGACAAGAGCTTTGAACCACAAGGAGATAAGAGTGGACTGGAGAAGAACGGTTGGAATCCACTTTTGCGAGTCTCGTTGAATTCTTGAAGTTATAAAAGACAGTCAACCAGCCGTAGATTTTTTTTTTTTTTAAATTGGTTTGTTGTCGATGAAGTGAAATTCCATATCATATTATCATATTGTATATTTAGTTTGGATAAAGCGTTGGTGATTGCGGCTAAAGCTTAATGTCGCATTTTCGAGAGAATCAAATTAAACTTTGCCGGAAAATTTCAGAACATGTGGGTCGAGCTTGACGTGTTTTTACTTTGGACACAAGATTAACCTTTTTTAGTCTTTGAATGCTCTCTAGGCTAAAAAAATGCAGGTTCGCAGATATCACAAATCTAAAAAATGAAAGGTCCAAAGTTTTCATCAAGAAAATCATATGCATGTAACTTGGCATCATCTTTACTCATCTCTATGTTGTATTTTGGCACATCGTGATTCCTTTACTTTCTGTCAAAGCATCCTCATCAGCGAGCCATTCGTCGCTGTAAATCTGTTTTGATAAAATTTGATCCTTTAGACAAAGAAAAGGATAGCTCTTTGTTGAGAAAAAGAATCCACAGGCAAGGCAGGATGATGTGTGTTAATGTCATCAAACTAAGCTCTATTCTGAGGCTTACGTCAGGATGAGGGGGAGCTTTCTGTTTTTCAGTGCGGCCCGCGCATTATCGACATTCTACAGAGAGAGGCTCTATCATATATGTTTGGGGTTCTTTTTGACCAAAAAGAGAATTATTTATCTGGGTCCTTAATTTTCACTTGCTCGATAGAAAAAAAAAAATAGATAAAACACGTCATAAAATGTACTCGGATGAAGTATCAACTTATCAGGCATCTTTTAACTCCCATTCTTTTCTTCAGCTTCAAGGATTGTAGCAGCCAGTGGCATAGTTCATGACGTTCCACCTGATTATGTCAAAGTGGAAATTTTCTCACTCCTTTTGGACTTATTTGTAAATTGTAGGCCTCGGGCAAATTTCCTTGCGACCAACATCTAAAGGAGCAAAACCCGTGGGACCCACATATTTTTTTAAAATTGAAAAAAAAGAAGCAACATACGCATCATTCATTTCCCTTCCTTGATTTTCATTTCCTCTTTCTTGGGCGCGTACAGAGAAGCACGAAACAGAGCTCTTGCGCGATACGGTGAGAGGCAGTTGATTCAAGGCTCCTAATAAAATATTTTAAATAAGATTTTAAGTATTTTAAAATTAAATAAATATTTTAAATATTTTTTTAATTATATTTTTTATTGAGTTTCAGATTTTGAGATTTTAAAATTTAGAGTTTGAAAGAGAGATGAATATTTGATGAATAAATTTGATTATTAAAGTTATTGATAGCATAATAAATATTTTAAAATATTATTTTATTGATAAAATTTAAATTTGAGGCTTTTGGGTTAAACCCTAGACCTTTTTGGATAGATTTTTGGTTAAATATAAAGATATAAATTAATTTATTAATATCTAAATAATTATTTGAGATGAGAAATAAATTATTATGGCTATAGAATAATAATTCTAAGCTTGAGACTAAGTTTGCAATTTTTAAATATTTTAGTGTAAATTTTTGAAATAAAAAGAGAAATTTTGATATTAAAAAATTATTTGGATGATAATTTTAGTCAAATTTCAATAAAATTATTGTGAAGGAGGTCATTAACTAAGTAGATAGGTTCAAATATATGAAATTAAATTTTAGAACTCAAAAAACTAAGATTAAGGTTTTAAAAAATGAAACAAAATAAAATAAATACCTAAGTGATGGAATATGAATGAAAATTATATTAATAATATTATTGACACATTATGATGTGATTTAAATGTATATTAATTGTTATTAAGCACCGATCAAATTTTGAAAAACTTTGACAGTGTTGTAATTTAAAGGGTAACCTTTGACCTCTCAAAGGTTGAGGTAACCACGAAGAAATATATTTTATACATTTATGTGTTAATTAATTGTTTATGTTGGTGAAACAAAAAAACATATATATATATATATATATATAAATTTTGAAATGGTTGTTTGTAATACATATGTGACTTTGTTGAGACTCTATGATTTATGACCAAGTTAATTGTGACTTGGTGTGAGTAATGAGATTGATGATTGATGATGATGTGCATACTCTTGATTATAAATTGTGGATTATGCATAGTGATGAATTGTATATGAGCATGTTGAGTTTTATATGATGCTAATGTAATTTATGTGATAATATAAAAATTGATGTAAGTGGCATGATTGAAATATCATGATTCTTGATGCTTGTTGAGCAAGAAAGTTGATGAGCATGTGAGATAATTGTGAATTATATATATATATATATATATAAAGTTTTTGAAATGTATTTTCTCATGAGCATGATCATATAGCAGGAGTTCGCCTTAGTTAAGGAGCTAGAGGTTGTGCAAAATTCATATGATACCTGGCTATTAACCAATAATCCTAGGAGTTATAGCCGCCACTTGCCTTGTAAAGTACTGTAGTATTGTTTCTATTAAGGAACTTAACTCTATTGGTCTACCTGAAGTTTTAGGTAGAACTAATCTTGAGTATGACACCTTATAGTGTGTGATTTGCGAGAAACTGTATTCATAAGTGAATAAGGTAACTCTGGCCCAGTAGTCCCTTACGATATGATTAAGGCCTTGGATAATTTCATCACATGGACAATCCCTTTTTGACTATTGGCCCACGGATTTCATGTTAGAAGAAAGAGGGGGACCTAAGAAAGAGATTGATTATGCATATGATTATTATCATGTCATTTAAGTGATTGATGGCTATATTTGAGACTATAGTTGTAATTGTAGAAATGAGAACATGTGATAAATATGTAAATAATGTATATGTGATCATTTATGCCAATCTTGTACGAATACTCAGTACTTGTGGACAATCAAGCCAATTTTGTACTTGACGTTATTATTGAGATTATTCACATGAATTAGATATTAATGTGATTAACTTGTTCTTGATATGATTGTTTGCATGGTTATTTAGATAAATTTATCAGCTACTTGCATTCATGATTAATTGTCATGCATTTACATAACTTAGATATACTTTGGTTACTGAGTGGTTGTACTCACCCTTATCTTTTAATGTATTACAGAAGTTAGCTCATTTCAGAAAAATAGAGAAAAGGAGCATTAGACCAAGTGATAATAATCACTTTGAAGGCCTTTTTCTTTTTATTTTTATATGTGTATTTAGTTTATAATATTGCTAATTAGGATAATATATTCTTGATTCACTTGCATTATAGATTTTGTGTTGGGTGAAAATATATTTTAAGCCCTTGAGTATGTAATTTGGTGCTTGTGTTTATATTAATAGGCTAAAATATTTGTGCAAGTAGAAAGAGTTATTATATGCATGATTTGAGAATTTGAATATTGTTATGGCCTCCCCTTATATTTTGTTGTTCAAGGTGAGTGGTTGATATTAATCATATATATATATATATATATATGAAAACAAAAATTCATGCATATAATGAGCTATTGATAAATAAATAATACATAGAGTATGATGACTAGATAATAGTTATTGTGATAAATATGATTGAGACCTTAGCTTCCCACTGCCAGTTATAGAAGGGTTTGAGTGACTAAGTGTTATGTTGGTAAATATACATATTATGTGGAGTAAGGCACAGAGAGAAAATAAAAGGAGAAGTTTTTCTCCCGTGTTGAGATTTGTTTCTTTAATCATGCTTCTGCATATATTTAATTGAATAATATGAGTTCTTGAAATATTTTAAAGACTTGGGATCCCTTGATTTTATATAGTTTGTGAAAATACATATTAAAGATTTGTTTAGGATAATTATTCTATGTTAGTTCTTGATTAACTATAGTTAGTGTGATGATTTAAGTCCTAATTTAGGACGCCACCCATTACATTATTTATTCCAATTGAGAGGCTATCCAATTTTGCCACGTTGGAATCATGAAGCAAAATCATTTTGATGAAGTGAGAGAGTACCAGGAAACCCTAAGGCATTGCCAACATATAAGAAGAAGGAAGGAGGGTCAAAATAGTAAAATAACTTTGGTTAGACTTTATTTTAAAAGTCAACATCTATCTGATTTAACGGCAAGGCAATATTGCATTATTTTGAAAACTTTTAAGGTGACATTGCTATAAAAAAAGTTTAAAATATCAAGCATCCTGAAGAAAAAGTTTCAAGTTAGTTTTACTCTTTAGTCCAAAATCTATTATTAAAGTAATTAGTCAAATATATTTTGTGTTGTTTAAAAAATTGATAAATAAATCAAAAGAATATAACTTTGGAAAACATATACAAAGTTAAGTTAAATGGAGGTTGAGTTAAATAGAATGGATTCGATTTTCTTTTAAAAAAGATTTTGAACCTTAATTTTAAATAGAAAAAGTCATGTTGAGGGATTTTTTTTTCTTCAATTAGTTAACAATATTCCAATCCAATTCAATAACACTGAATGTCATATGTATGTATGTAAATAATAATGCCATCAAGTTGATCCAATTCGTAATAACCCATCTCATATTTTATAAAGGTGTAGTTCTAAAATAGTAATCAAGCAATGTGTAACTTATTTTTTTAACATCTAAGCTTTAAACTCATCAAAATTTTTGGTAATAAAAGAATGAGAGGAATAAGAAAAGGAAGCTAGGAAAGAACACCATCTTTGGCATAAGTAATCATTATCTTTAGGAAATTATAATAATTTTGGTGAAAGAAGGGGAAATGAGGAGATGATATATACAGGCTTTAGGTAATCAATTTACAGTTATGATCTAGTCTAATACATTAAGTTGAATTTAACATAATTAGATAACCCAAAATCTAGAGTGCAATTTATGAACTTTGTGTTACAAAAGATGCATGAGGGGATTCATTCAAGTCAATACTCAAAGATGTGGCTGCACGGTTGCTCTGGGGTGTGTTAAAATGAGGTAAAGGCCTATGAGAGTGGACAACAATAATGACCATTAAGATGAGAGATTTCAATAGAGACTAAAGATAGCATCAACATCAATACATGGGCTATGACCCCCTTAACCTCATGCATGTACTATGTTGAGGCTAATGCCAAGGCCATTAAAGGGAAGAATAGGCCTACCATGCCACACTGAACTTCTTCATTGCCCTCTTAAATAGCACAAGCCTTAAAACTTGATATCAATAAAAGCCCACCTAATTAGTATGAAAAAACATATAAAATAATAATAAATATATTTTGAACAAATAGTAACATCTTACCAAGCACGTAAAGAGGAAAAGCGAGAAGAAGAAGAGCAGGTTAGAGAAATCATCAAACTTATGTCATGGTTACTCATAGAGATGAGCCCAATAAGGAAGGCATTGCAAATCTAATAACTGTAATGGGCCAAGAGGCAATAAGCCCAAGGGATGGATAAGAAGCATGCGAGTGAGGAACGCTACATGAAAGATGCAATCGATCATTAGAGATTGATATATAAGGAAAAGGGTCTATAGAAACATGATGTGGATGAATTAAGGATTGTGCTTTCCTTATGATATTCTCTCTCTTTTTAGGTAAAACTTTTGCATTTCTCCTTTCTACTATTTTGTGACTGTTCTTATCGTACTAAACTCTTAAAACTTTTATTATCAGTATACTCATTTTCCTTGGCTTTTATGAATATCAGTATCCATTTGCACCATCAATTGTTGTTATATTGTTGCTTGTGATTGAGTATGACATTTTGGTGCTCTTATTGTGAGAACTCTAATAAAGGACTTGCAATTGAGGAATAAGTTCTACTAGATGAAATATAAGCTTTATTGAAGCAATTTTCTGCATTAATGGTACAGCAAAAATGCAAGACTCAAAAAATTAGAGTCTTCTATCTTTAAGGTTTTCTACTCTCTTGATCCATTAGTAGCAGGTGATGATCAAAACTATCAATAATGACCCATCCAAATCCCAGACTTAGTGTGGTTTGGTTTTCAATTTGTCAAAAGTTCATTGGTTGAAAGTTTATTTAGTAAAAGTCAATTTGACAAAAGTTAGTTATTACAATGAAATTTATATTTGGATAATTTTTTTAAAAGTTAGTTTAGCAAATTGAAAGTTGTTTGGATTATGGTAATGATTAATTAAAAATAAAAGAGTGAGAATTAGTTGATGATAAAATTATGGAAAGTACTTTAAAAAAGCTATCCATAGTTAAGTTTAAAGAATAGACTTTTGGAGCTTTTTAGATGTGCTTTTTAAATGAACTTTGAAAATAATTTAAAGAAACCAAACAACTTTTACATTCTTGAAACTTCAAAAGTCCTTTTTGAATGTAAAAAATAAGTAAACCAAATGGGCTCTTAGATTCCACTCCATTGTTGGCTCTGTAACTTGATGAGCTATTTCAAACTTGATGGATTACAGTATTATCTCACCTATAGTTACAATTTTACGAGTGACAATGTTGCTAGAGGCAAGGGGAAGGCTAGTCAGGACAAGGAGTATGTGAGCTCTGCTTCATTGTATTACTCTTAGACTTTTATTTTTGTCATATAATTGAATACCTATATATATATACTTATTATTGCTAACTAAGTGCATACCATTCTTCAGTATTGTGAGCTATTATTAAAGGTTTGTCCTCATGAATAAACTACCCAAGCTCTCCAATTGTGAGGAGCCACCCAATTAATGCTACTACACTTACTTTTGGACCATGATTTAGTCTAACACTAACAATCATGGGATATTATAACTCTAATCTAGTCTCTTCATAAATAAGTGAAGATAGTAAAGTTCAAGTCCCTCTTAGTAGGTGGGATAGTCCCTCATTAACAAGTGGGACATAAATGGCAAGCCATCAAGTTCCAATAGCAGCCTTACCACATGGATTTATAACTACTACTCTCCTTAAGTAATCTCCTACTAATCATGATCATGTAATAAAGTCATGCTTGACACATATAGCATGCAATAATCTTAATCAACATACTCAATGATTCAATCTCGACATGCTCAACAATAATCTTATGAACTTTACATCATTAGGCATATATGTCTCATAACCATCCCATTACACCTTACAATCTTAACACTATTACATCTTATGTGTCATCTCTTTCACATTTCTATCAGATATTTTTATAATCATGCTTAATGTAACTTTATTCATATTTTTCATATAATCATGCAATCTTTTTCATCAAAATCACGTAATACTTCAGTCTCATTCTAACTTGTAACTTTACATATTTTCAAATATATACATAGTTTTAATATAAGTATTAAAAAGCTATAATCAATTAAAAAATGTCTAAAACTAGATTTTTTTCATGTTGCCTTAAACTTTTGAGAAGTTAAATATTTATCCCTTAATACCAAACACTTCCAAAGCTTCATAGAGCTTTAATGATGTCAAAAAATGATTAATCTACAATTAATCATACAATAATTATTAATATCATTATTTTCACACATCACAACCCCTATCTCAACTCTTAAAATAGTCAAAACTCCTAGCCCTTGGATCCCATCATTCCCATAAAGTTTATAACTCCCATTAGCTTTAACTAATCCTAACTGACTTAGAAATCAACATTATTAATATCTAACAACTCCAACCACCATATTTATTGTCATTTTCAAACATAAATGTGAACGCAATCAAAATAGAGCGTTAAATTCTTAAACCTAAGTTTGAATAACTAAAACAACTCTCATTAACTTTATATAAGTCCATGGGTTTAGACTCATAATCTAAAAGTCTAAAAATCTCTTCTAAACAACAAACCCTAGCCTCAAAATCCTATTAAAAGATAAGAGAAAGGAAGAGAGGAGTATGGGAAACTTACCCTAAGTGATTGTAAACTCTAAAATGTTCCCAAATCTTCACAAACTTAAGCCCTAGCAAAGCCTTGGGGTGTTCTCCATTGCCTCTCTCTTAATCTCATCCTTCTCTCCCTCTCTCTCTCTCTATTTTTTAGCTATTTAAAATGCTTTTATGATGTTTAACTTATGGATGATCTTGCATGCGATAAATCACAACTGTTTGCGATTGTCTCCACTTAAAAAGGTTTGTCCTTGTTTAAAATTATAGATGGTTGTATGCAATGTAAATCAAAACCATGTATGGTTTTGATCAAAAAGCACACCTACTTCTAATGGTGTTTAACCGAGAATGGTTATCTTCAGAGAAGGACACAATTGCATATGGTTTTTCATAAAGAGAATACTTTATTTCCAGGGATGCTCAACCGTTTGCTGTGATCCCTTTTTTTGTGACATTTGCGGAAAGAATTGAACAAAAACCCCATTTATACCTTAAACTCAATCTTAAACCTCAATCTCACATTGCAATATTCCTAATCACTCATTACTTTATTTAATGCTCTTAATAAAAATTTTGAGATATTTCAACTCTTCCCTCCTTTTAAAAATTTTATCCTCAAAAGGATAAAACAAACTTATTAGAAAAGGTGAGGATATTGTTGCTTTATCTTCTCCTCATTTTTTTCAAGTAGTATCTCCAAGAGTCATTCCTCTCCAAACCACCTTTTATAAGGAAAATTGTCTTATTTCTCAATTACTTCTCTTTCACATCCACAATCTGCTCTAGTTAAGCTAGCAAGCTAAGTTCTCTTGTAGCTCAACATCTCCAGGTTCAATACTGTGAGATAGATTGGGTTGTTACTTCTTTAGTTATGACACATGAAAGATATCATGTATACTCAAAAGATAAGGTGGAAGTTCAATTTGATAGGCAACCATCCAAATCTTCTATAAGATTTGAAAGGAACAATGAAATGAGGAGTCAACTTCTTAGCTTGACTAAATCTCCTAATTCCAGTCATAGGGGTAACTTTCAAGAAACCATGATCACTAACTTTAAACTCTAATGGTCTCTTCTTCTTATTTGCATAACTCTTTTGCCTATTTTGTGCAATGAGTAACTTCTGTTTGATCATCTCTATCTTCTTAGTTGTCTAATTCACCAAGTCTAGATCTAAAATACTTCTCTCACTTGGCTTGGTCTAACACAGAGGTGATCAACACTTTCTTCTATGCAAGCCTCATACGGAACCATTTGAATACTCAACTGAAAGCTATTATTGTAGGAAATTTTGCAAGAGGCAGCTGCTTATCCTAGTTACCAACTCACTCAATCGCATAAGCCCAAAGCATATCCTCCAAGGTCTAATTGGTTCTCTCAGTCTGACCACTGGTCTGTGGGTGATGTGTATTAAATTCTAACTTCATACCCATAGCCTGATGCAACACTCTCTAAAAGTTTAATGTAAACCTTGAATCACGATCCAACATTATGTCTTTTGGTACCTTGTGTAGCCTGATAATCTTTTAATTATACGCTTTGGCAAATTTCTTCATAAAATAATCAGCACGGATAGCTAAGAAATGAATAGACTTTGTCAATTTGTCAACTATAACCCATATGATATCATAGCCTACTTGAGTACGGGCCAAAACCATTTTGAGGTTAACAAAAAAAAGCATAGTTTGAAACTACAAAAAATTAAGCTAATGAAATGACAAATACCATGATCATATTCAAATGTAAGGATGCAACCTTTGCTGATAGGATTTAATTGGTTATATATCTACATTTCATATTAATATAAAGACTAAGATGGGTTTGAAAAGACACATAAATTTAATAATTAGAAGCATAAAGCAAAGTAATGGTCAAGCAAACAATAGAGTATTTAGTATTGGGATCATAATACAAAGTATCTAGCACAGCGAATCCCTTAGCAAAGCGAAATCTGTCAGTCTCTGAAGCCACAGACACCTCCATGTAATTCTCAACTTGACTACTAACACCTTGAATCTACAAGGTGCTCCCTTTATATTGCAAATTGGTGAACACGATTGAGATCATCCTATTTATGTTAGACCCAAAACACACGTAGCAAGCAAACCTTGAGCCCTCCCAATCGAGGTTGAGTTCCTATTAGGACCTAGTGTTACTGGATCATCCACTGCCTAAATGGTTCCAAATGTATTATAGGACCATTCCTTCCCTCTTATGCTGGCCACTGTGGCTACTGTTGCGTTAGGTCCTATTGCCACATCTTGCAGAAAGAACACTAGGTTCTGATGTTCACAATTTCCTTCCTAATGGGTTAGAGCTAAGGCTATCAGGAGCAATATCAAGAAGGAAGTGAGTTTGGTTGGTTTTTGAAACGCAAGAGCCATTACAAATGACAAGTGATGAGCTTGTTTTGTAAATGGGCGCTCTATTTATAGCAATTCGTGTGGCAGGGATGACTGTTAAAGCAAGAAGTTATCATTATCTTTTAGGTGTTAAGGTACAGCTTCAGTTTACAAGCTGTTGTATGCATCAGTGTAGTTATCATGTGAGTGTGACAGTTAGAAAATGATAAGTTGTAACTGATAACTGATGAGATTTCAAGAGGAAGGTTAGTGTCACTGCTGCACTTTTCATCAAAGAAAGAAAAGGCCAGTTTAGTTTACTAAAAACATGAAGAGAATCAGTCTCAAATCTTTATACACATAAATATAGCTCCAGCTGTGACCTCCTCATTCTGGGTTTGAAAACCTAAATGTTTGCCAACAGGACAAAATCTGATAAAATTAAAAGCACAAATCAATTGGTTTGTAATGTATAATTTGATGTTATCAAGCCTCCAGCTGAGACCGAAGATTCTGATTGTCTGCCATGAGTTTATTATATTCCACGAGCAATCCCTCAGACTGTTTCTTAAGAGACTCTACTTCAACTTCCAAAGCCTTAGCCTTGCCGTCTTTAACCTCACATTCAGATTCCAGTTGCTTAATTTTGGGCCTCAATATGGCTACCTCTTCCACCAATGGTTTCTCCTCTTCCGTGCCGACGCTTTTACCATCCTCGAAACTTCGAATTTGCTTCTTTGCGGCCTCCATGCTGTTCCTCAGCGTCCGAAGCTCTCTTATGTAATTATGGAATCTATCAATCATCAGAGAGAGGCACAGTGCAAACCCTGAACACACCACAGTACACGTGAAAATATCAAATTCACAACACACACACACACACACACACACACACGTACGGTGCATGATTTGATGGATACTTATAGAAGAGCAAATTGCATATGCAAGAATAAATAAAGAAGGTAATGGCTTAGAACCAATTTTATTGAATTAAAAATAATCTTATCACGTGTAAAGAATTTGAGAGGAGTTTACAACAAGCTACCCTGAAAACAATGAATGATAGGCAATACCAAATTCCGCCATAAGAAAGAGAACTCTACAATTAAAGAAAGTTTTAATCCCTTCCAGCAATGCATTACTGTGATACATAAGAAACTTGTATCACCTTTCTCTGGTCAGACTTTCGCAATTATGCATCTCCTCACATTCCGTAATTCAAATGATCAATCACATGTGAGCTGAATGATCTAATGTCCAAAAATTCACAATGAATTATTTGTCACATTATAATTATATCCTTGTCATCTTCTCCAATTCCTATACTCTCGGCAATTTTTTTTAAATGCATTCCCTGAAAAAAAAAATTACCTCGTATGGCACAATATTTTTATTTAATGTTACTATTTGCAAGGCCCATGTGCAAATCAGCACACGGATAAAATGCTCACAGATTGACTGTAAACTTCGTTTAATATGGGCCATAAGTCCAAGAAGATAAATACAGCTGTACCAAACCGGGCAATGCAGCCTTGGATATCATGGGGAAAAAAAGGACTAACTTGATAAGAATGCAAAAAGGCATCACGTTTCTCATCTTTGGTTTGGTGGAAGAAATTATTAGAACAAAGTTAATTAGATTCCCAAATAGTAAAAAGATGGTTATATGACAAAACAGGAGTGGTGTGAACGGTTAGAGAGAAAAGGAAGTACGAGGGAGATGGGAAGTCACCGATAGTAGAAGCTTCGAGCAAATGCTTATACATGAGGAATTGATCGGTGGTGTTGACGGCGGTAGATTCGTTATTGTTGCGCTGGTGGATGGAGACAACGCTATAGATGCTTGAAGCAAAGAGCACCAAGAGAGTGCCGTCCACCGTCTTCACAATGACAGGGCCTCGACCTTGCTTCATCCGATCTAAGCTCATGATCACCACCTGCCTCAGCGGCGTCTTGAACAGCAGAAGCAACACCACCGTCATCTCCCCGGCTATCACTGAAAACACTGGAACCAGCATCTTCTTCTTCCGCGTAACCCTAGATCTCCAGGACCAATAAAAGGATTAGCGAGGCGAGGGGCTTGTTTTGAATCGGTGTTGTCCGCTGTGCTATGTCGTCTCTCCTTTTACGTGCGGAATAGATGTGGTCAGCTACTTAGCATGTAGAGAAGTTCTTGCTTCTACGATGATCAAGATCTGTCTTCAACATCTTATCAATAACTCTCTTCGTTCAAATATGGAACTCCATCACCACAGCAATTAGTCATTCTCGTTTTATTTTTAATTTGGATTTCAAACCTTGAGCTTTTTTCCTCACCATTTAGTTTAGCTGCAGACTCGCCTGTCCACTCGTTTTCCAATTTCCTTTTTTCGGTAAATAACAATCGTTATCCAGGCTCCAAAATGCATTTGACTTTCTCAACTCCCTAACTGTCCGCCTTTCTATAATAAATTAGTATACTTGAAAACTACCATTAATCTACTTACACATATTTCAAGCGCGCAAATTTTCCCTTAAAAAACATAAATTTTCTAAACGATTTTTTTTTTTCATTGACTGCAAGCATTTTATGAATGCAAGTTATATCTATATATATCTATATATATATATTGCACGCATTTGGGATTGACATGTGTAAATCTCATGCGTATATCAAGAATCAAGTGTTGGCAATTTCACCACGGTAGTTCGGAAAAAAATATCTGCTAATATGTTATACTTTCAAAAATACCTCTCTAAATATTATAAATCTCAAATTCACTTTGAATCAGACAAAGTTTCAAATTTTTTAGAACATAAAAATATTGAGGTCGGTCTCTTAATGCTTGTATTTTTTTAAAAAAAATTTGATGTGATAGGCACGATAGGCAAAAGCTATGCCTATCGCTACCACACCCTAATTGAAGATTGCATTCCATAGTTTAAAGGTAAGAAACAGACGACCATGGCTCATATGGACTTGACTCTAAAGGATTTAAGCTCATAAGCTAACCTAACCGTTATTTAAAAAGTTTAGAGTTGAGCCCATAGGTTAATTTTTATTTTTTTTAATTTTTAAAAATTAAATTTTTAATTATAATATTTCATATTTTTTTAAAATATAAGTGATAATGTTCAAAAATTAAAAATAAATAATAGAAATCCTTATATCAAAGTATAAATATATATTCTAAAATTTAACTTAATTTAAAAATTAAAAGATATTTTTTTTGGGATAAAAATAAAACAAGCTTAAAAGGATCACTTTAACTTGAGCGTCTTTTTCATGATTTATTAGACCGGGGCTTCAAAGCCCATTTTTCCTAAAAAAATGTCATTTTTAAGTCTAAATTCTTATAAAAATAAATTTAAATATTAACTTGTCAAGCCTAGTCCTTATTTTTTACTATCATATTATTCTTTTTTTTCATGGCAGGTTGCCCTTCCCCCCTCTTCTTGTGTGGGTGTGTGATGGATCTGGTTTGGGTTTTTTTTTTTGGGAGGGGGGGAGGGCAACATGTGTCTTTGAATGTTTATATATAAAATAATATGATATTAATTTTATTATTACAATTAAGTTAAAATATGCAAAACTCTATTAAATTTTAAAACATGTGATGAAGCCCCTCATCTTTAAAAATTCAAAGTTAATCTCCTTGATCTTTAATTTTTTTGGCAAAAAAAAAATCTTTAACTTTTTTACCACAAATTCTCCTATTATTATTTTAAATTATTTTTTAGCAGAAGTTGTCATATTATATTAGGAAAAAGATATGGGAGTTACATCACGTAAGCCTTTACATGTTTTTTTAATACCATATGAAAACTTCAATTAATAAGCTAATTAGAAAATAATAGTAAACGAATAATAAGATATCTCAATTAGAGAACATTATTAATTACACCCTCAATTGAGAGTATTTTTTTTATTCTATTTATAAGTCACTTTTAATATCTTTATGGGATAGGGGAAAAACATTTAACCTCAATAACTTTATCTAAAATTTTAATAAGCTTTTAATTTTGTCCTTATTAAATATGTATACTTTGAAAATAAAATACTTTAACAGACACATTATTTTATTTAAAAAATTCAACAGTCGCATGAAAATTTTTTAAAATTATTAATAATAACAACTTTTATAAATATTTGTAAACAATTAATAAAATACTAACACACATGATAAAGAAAATAACAATGTTTATGCATCACCCAACAAGAAACGCAAGGTGAAGGGAAAGGGGAATGGGGCAGGAGAATGGAGCAATGATATACGTATCTTGCTAGGCCTGTCACAACAATTTTTTACAAAAAGATTTATAGGTACATACTCCTCTAGTTTTATTTATAAATTATTTCTAACATGTTTTATTAATATGAAAAAAATTTAAAAGTTATTAACTCTATCTTAAAATTTAATAAGCTTTTAACTTTGCCCTTACTAAAGATACATAATTCAATAATATATTTTCTCTCTTCAACATTCAATGGAGGATAAAAAAGAAAATTTATAATAAAACTTTAATAACATGACTTATAAATATGATCAAAAAAATTCTTCTCTCTCTACCTTATAAATAGAACTAGAAGGAGTAACTCGATCTAATGGAGACTGAGTTTTATACTTTTATGTTAAAAAAATTGAAATTTGGTCTGATTCAAATCAAGTTTCAATCTTATAGTATATATAGAAATATTTTTAAAATTATAATATATTGGGAATTTTTTTTAAGGTAGCCTCAAGTGTTGAAGATTTTGATTTTAATTTCATAATATTTATATAGAGGATATATTATTACAATACGATAGAAGCACGGAGATCGTGATGATAACAACATGGACTCTCGAGGCTTAAACAACATTGAGTCTCAAAATTAGCTAGAAGTTGCTAAATAAAAGTCAACCAACACTTTGAAACACAGGAGAAGAGAAAGATGAAAAATGCAGTGGATGAAAATAAATAAGTTTAATATGGATCTTCACCTGCACTGTCACCGGTGCCAGCACCGGCGCCAGCCCCGGTCCCTATTTCAATCCCAATCCCAATTCCTATTACAAATCCTCCCCCTCCTCCTACACCTCTTCCCCTACCATCTCCTGCTCCCCCTTCACTTCCTACGCCCCACCAAATCCACCCTCGTGACCTGACCCTCCCCCTAGACCTCCACTACCACAACCCCCTATGCCCCTTGCGCCTTCGCTAACACTGCCCTTGCTCTAAAGCCTCCACCATGCCCTGAACCTACACCCAATCCACCCCCCGTCGTCTCCTCCTCCTCCTCCCCCCCCACTTCTGCCACTTACACCTCCAAAAGCCCCACCAACACCACCTCCAGCTCCAAAGCCTCCACCGTGTCCTGAACCACTACCCAATCCGCCACTGCCTCCTCCTCCTCCTCCACTACCACCACCTCCACCACCAATGCCTCCGGAACCTCCACCAATACCACCTCCTGCTCTGAAGCCTCCACCATGTCCTGAGCCATCAGCCAATCCACCCCCGCTTCCTCCACCCCCACCTCCACCAACACCAATGCCTCCTCTAGCTCCGTTGCCTACACCTACCCCAGCTCCAAAACCTTCGCCTTGACCCGACCCACCTCCAACACCACGTCCTGTACCACCACCAAAGCCACCACCGGGACCACCACCAACTCCGCCTCCAGCTCCGAAACCTCCGCCTTGACCCCCACCTCCTCCGCCACCAAAATTACCTCTTCCTCCAACTCCTCCACGATGATCACCTCCTCTATCGTGAGGCCAATGCGGGCCAAAGCAACCTCTACAGTGTGGTCCACGTCCAAATCGACAATCACCATCTCCGAACCTAGCATCCTCAAGTTTGTTCTTGTCTCCAACAGTGATCCAATTTAATTGAAGAACAATGCAGAGAATGAGAACAGTCGCCCTAAGCCATTTTGGATGGGAAGCAGCCATGTCTCCTTAACACGAAAGAATCAAAAAGAAAGCAAGTGATGTGCATGGGCTTGCAGTTCCTTGCTATCAATTTATGCTTTTTATAGGCTTCGTCCATTAGGCCCCATGACTATTCCATTGAGCAGCTAGCCATTAATTGGTGCATGTGTCTTGAACCGTTGGGGAGTGGCCCTAACATTTAATGATGTAATGAAACTAGGAAATTTCAATCTATGTGCAATGGTAGATAATGCCCTCCGCTTCACCATATCTAACCACAAATCACTTATGCATTTAGCATGGCACGTTAGAAAATAACTATAGTTTATAGATGCAGTGCTAATTAAGATCATCTTAAAAGGACGCATGTTCTGGTTGTCACCAACATTTACATTTAAATTTTAGGAATAGTGCAGCCATTTAACCTATATGCACAGACATGAATATGTATGTGTGTTAACCTCGAGAAAGAATGAGGTCAACGATGAAAGTGGTGATTGTGTAAGAAGCTACTCAATTTTTCGTGGTTGCTTGCCTTTGTTAAAATAAAATACATGTCCCAAACTCAATCTTTTTGTAAGTTGAGGAGCAAGTAGATAAGAAGTCAAAGCCAAAGTAATTATAATTGGACAGAGATGTATGCATGCAAGAGAAGCAAGCATTCTTCAAAACTCTTCTGTACAAAGTGATGGATGGTGTTGAGCAAATTTGAGCTGGTCTACTCTGCCAATGAGTATTCATTTACTGACACCTTGTGCGGAATTAAACTGCAGACAGTTCTGAATGGGCATGCCAAAAAATTAATTCAGAGCAAGTGGTAGGCTCAATATATTGGACCTTGTTATCCTGTTGACCTTTTTTTTTCAGCATAGCTTATAAATCGGTATCGAGAAGGAATGGTTCATCCACATCAAATTTCTTCGTTTGAAAATCATCTCAACCCTTAGGAATGTATCGTTTAAGGAATACCTAAACAGCAGAGATTTTGCTGCAAAAATAATCAGGGAAACAAAAATATTAATGGTTTAGAAGGATTGGCAGTTTTCTGCACCTAGACACAAAATATTAAATTCTAGTACCATTCAAAGCATAAACTAAGTGCAGTCATTGCACTTAGTACTTAATACTTAGTACAGTTATTGAGTGCCTGTAACATTTGAATTATTAAAATTCAGATATAAAATCACTCATTTATTAATCTTAAATGGGATATGAATTTAGAATTGCTAATTTAAATTTCAACGATTTAAATATTACATGCATTCAATGCCTATATTAACTACAGTCATTGAATTCAAATCCAAAATAAGTAACATCTGATCACAGTACTGAAAAATGTGGCTTAAAGAGAGCTCCTATCAGTTGCACTATTTATTTATTATAGATCATTACCTGCTAACTTAGGAATCTGGAGAAATAAATTTCAGCAATGTATATGTAAAATAATTAAGAAAAGTGAGCGCTTCAAGCACCGGTCTCTGGAGAAGATCAGACAAAATCTCCGAAAGTCAAAGGATCATTGACCCGAAGGATTAACTTCACGTGTGTGATGCTTTTATAAATGATTGACGGTGTAGTTACGATCCAGTTGGAGAAGTTGAGGGGATGTTACGGGCTCGAGAGGTTAGCCAGGTTGTACGGTATTTAAATCTGGGGCCAAAAAATTCCGCAAAAGTTTCCAATTAGCTTCTTGGTTTTAATACTTGACAATGATAATAACCTTCCGCTCAAAAAGCTGAATTATATTCACCCTTATCATGGGCCCATAATTCACCCAACATTCTCTGCTCTCAACACTTACAACTTGATGATTCAAAATCTTACGCCCTATTATCAGTATCATCGCGTATAAAATATATAGCAAACATGTCTTTAAAATAAATAAAAGTTCAAAATTCAGCACAATGCCGAAGCAAACCATGAGATGGCAGTGGACGGGATCCATTGAGCATAGGTAAAGCGTGCCCAAAAATGGGGAGAATGTTACTGTCAAGTCTCAACCCAACGCACATCGCAGCCGTACTTGTGTTTCATCTCTTTGGGCCAAACTCAACAATGCACGTGGATACAGGTTTGCCATAAAAAAATTCTTCTCATTTTATTTTACCCATAAAAACCAACAGTGTGGAGGGGAGGAAAGTAAAATGACATCTCGCAAGGCAAACAAGAAAACTTATTAAAACAAAAGAAGAAGAAGAATTGGCGAACGGAAACCAATGACATTTTAAGAAATAAAATTCTGAAAATAGCACTAAAAGACCTGGTTCTTGTGATATGAAAATCAACTTCGACCAAAATGTCTATACTCAGTTGAAAATCTTTGAAGTTTAGTTATAAGTTATTCAAAATTTCATAGCCTGGTTCATAAATCCTTTGAGTTTCAAAATTTATCGGTTACTTACAAATAAGTTTTCTATCTTTAAAATCCACTCCATTTTTATAATTCAGTTTTTATCTTTAATACATCATATAGAGCCTAAATTGAAATGCAGCTCATAACTCGTGAATATTAACACAGCTCTCAATTAATTTTACTAATATATTAATATTTATTATCACTTTCTTAATTTTATTTGTTCTTCGAGCTGGATGGACCAGCTCAATATTTTTTATGTCTTATTTTAAAAGAGTGTATGCGTGAAAGCGATTGTACCTGGGCCGCCGTCCCCTTGTTCCAGGAGCTGTGGTGGGATCAGGGGTCGAATTGAACGTCGAAGCACGTGGATCACTAAACGTGGAAATATCACCCGTTCTTAAAAAATATGGGAGACCTTGAACTGCCTAAAATAACTTGTGTAAGAACTAAGAAGAAAACCGAAGAAAGTTATTAGGAAGTGCACAAATAATCAGTGGAAGTAAACAGAATAAAACACTTAAAAATTACAAAGAAGTTAGAGAAAAGTGATAAAAAATGATACAAGAAATTTAATGTGAGAAAACCTCCAATTTGAGGGACAAAAAACTCACGGGCAACAAGCGAGTAATTTTACTGTAAAAAATAAAAATTACAATAATTGTCTCTATTATAAAAGATGAAGAGATAAGATATATATATATATATATATATAAAGCTTCTTATCAGTTAAAAATATTGTTTTGAATAATAATAAATGTCTCCCATAATATCAAATAAAGGTATGATAGATTTATACCAAGATAATATATAAAAATAATTATAAAGGATTATAAAGATTTGAGTCATAATCTTAACAAAAGAGAATCAAGGTTTGGGTCTCACATGGATTTCCTAAAATGTCCTGTTTGTGATGAACAAGTATGCTAGAAAGGCGTGTCTTAAAATGGTGAGTTCTCGAGTCTTCTATCACGATTTTCCTAAATGCATGTTTAAAAGTAAAGAAAGTGAAGATTTAGATGGAGAAAAATAAAAGAATTGCACAATAAGAATAGAAATGATATTGATAATAATATAAAAGAACTTACAAAAAAAATATAAGATAGAAAACTTGAAAGAAAAATGTTGGAGCGATAGTGCTATTGTCTCACTAAGAGCTATT
Source organism: Prosopis cineraria (assembly GCF_029017545.1). Classification (NCBI taxonomy): domain Eukaryota; kingdom Viridiplantae; phylum Streptophyta; class Magnoliopsida; order Fabales; family Fabaceae; genus Prosopis; species Prosopis cineraria. The sequence continues at coordinate 36,057,401 of NW_026555338.1, read as the reverse complement.
GCTCTGCTAGGCACAACAAGCTCGTTGCTATCTACTAGATATTTACTATTGTAAGGAAATTGCATCCAATTTGTCAAAATAAGTATATGGTTTGGTTAAACCAAGTGTTAAAGTAGTTGGAAAGGTTAAAGAGACCTATCTGTGTTATGTCTTCTTTTTATAGATGTGAAGTGACAATTTTTTTTTTAACCCTACCTTTCCTTTTTAGGGTCATTAATTGTAATTTTCTCCTATCCTCCACTTCCACTTTTCCAAAAAGATATGTAAGATGATTAGATCTTCTTATAACTCTCTTATTTCTAGAAGATTTAGAGGAGTTTGAGCTAAAGTTAATATTTTAGCCCAAATAATTGGGCTTCCTTGGTGTCAAATCTATATGTTAGCACTTCCCTTCAATTTATTCTCATGCAAATTAGTTAGAAAGAATCCATCATGATAACATATCTCTCATAACTTTAGCTTTAATTTGCGTTATTGTATTTTATCTAGTTAGCTCAATTTTCACTTGTTTGTTCACAAATTAATTTTAGTTCCTTAGATGATCAGTGCTGGCTATTGACTAGTTTAAAAAAAAAAAAAACCATTGCATGCTTTAGTACTTCAAGGAAGGGGCAGTGCTGTTTGGTGGAATCATCATACAGCATGACAACAGATGGATCTTAGATACAGTGCAAAAGTCAAAACTCTGCCACGTACTATTTCTGAGATCAAAGTTATTACTACTGGTTTATTGTAATGCTGGAGGCTTGGAATCAAAAAGTTGAATGTTATATTTGACTGTACCAATGCCACAAACTTGATTTTGAGGGAATCCTTTCAGAACCATCCTTTTGAAGACATCATTCAGGAGGTCAGGTCACTGGTGGCCACATCTGCTGGCATGTGATGTTTGGACATAGAATCAAGCCCTTGTAAATGGGCAGAGCCAGATGCTCTTATTTTATGACGGTAGGGATGATTGCTTCCATTACTGACCTGAAAGACACCAAATTTGAATATTAATTTTGTCAATAGAGATTATGTTAGACAAGCTTTTGTTATTGTCCTTCATACATATTATCCTCGGATAGTCATTTTTTTTAACCATCCTTCACCTTTCACTAGAGAAGAGGAGGAAGGACAAAGAAATGACCACTTTATTGTTCTCTGATTTGTAACCTTTTGGCATCTATGAATCACTTTTCATTTAAAAAAAAAAATCCATTGCGAAAGAGAAAATTAACAGCATAGTGAGGCTAATTGCTACCTTGTAAATTCCTCTCTCATCAATTATAAAAGGAAAAAAAAAACTCTCGGATCAGTGATCAATGATCCCTATATATATATATATATATAATATTTTATCCAACTTGATGAAGGTATAGTTAAGGAGCAGTACCAGTTCTGGCCCCAAAAAAAGAAAAAAAAAAAAGAAGAACCAGCATCATTCGTTATCACGTAATGGAATCCAAAGACGAGAAAAAACAGGTTGGAGGATCTGCTATTAATAATAATGAAAGACAGGCACAAAGGAAGTCAAACCAGAAAGAGACGGATGGTGATTGACCTATCAAAAGAATCTGTAGGTGTTTATGTCTGAATCCATGATCGAATTTAAAGAAAGAAAAGGGAGGGAAAGGGGGTTTAATTTCTAAGAGTTAGGTGAGTAGGTTCTTGCCCAAGAGATTTGTGACAAACAATTCAGCAATTCGCGGGTCTCCACATTCTTGGCTGATCCGTGACTACTCCACATTCTTTTGAATACAGAGAAATACCCAGAATTTCTTGAAATGAATAGAGTGGTATTTCTTGGAACTCGTGGCTAACCTCATCAGCTAGGAGGGCGTACCAGAATTAATCTATTTTGGTATCTGTATAGGACAATCATAAATTCAGAAACCTTTATATTAGCATATCATCATTCCCCAACAGTTAGAATGCAATGTCAATTTTAGTGGTCCAGAATATTGGGTGCATTTCATGACAATTTAAATTAAAAAACACAGAGCAGGCATTTTACTTAATCAAGCACTGGACGCTGTGGACGTCAACACTACTTCCCTACCATAGGCACCTAGTCTATGTCCAATTATATATGCAGTGACAATATGTTGACGTCATCAGAAAATTCATTATTTGTCCCAGAATCTGAGTTTTTTTAATAATTGAAATGAGCAAGACACTGCTGGAAATTAAGAGCCTTCTAATTTGATTTGAACTGAAGCCAAATTTTAGTGTCGTCATTTGTAAGGCAGTTTCGGACAGGGATCCGGGGAGAAGCATTAATCATTAGTCATGGTGGATGCCATGCCACTAGGTAACCTATCTATATGTATATTAAATAGGAAACAGTGTTGAATGAGGAAAAGAAATGGTGGAGCTAGCACTGAAAATAAGGAGCCAAAAACCAAAACTCAGCAATATAATGAAAGCAAAAGGAGAGCTGGTCCCTACGAGGAAAAAGGGCAGTCGAACAGTGCATACGTACATAACCACATAGAAGCAGTGCTTGATTATTCTATCAGCTTCTTGGCGCAGATCTCAGGGAGAGAAACGCTGGCTGCTATACCCATTAAAAGCCAAATGATCCTCTTTAAGGCTTCCATATATATCATGACCACCCTCGTTTTCTTTCTCTGTTCAAGGCTGTTGGTGCTTTGGCTTCACTAGAGGTGGCTTAGAGCAGTGGTGATCATGGGGGAGAGGGAGGCATTCATGAATGAAAGGTATTGGCGCGCCTCAATTTGAAGACATGGTTATATGTGAAGAAGGAAGCCATGTAGTTTAATTGAGCCGCGTCAATATCTCATCTTGCACTTCTCTTCCCTCAAACTCTCATATTTCAACACTCCTGCTGGCATGTTTGATTTTTACTCTTAATTGATCATCTCTCTTTTCCTTTCCGTTTTGGCTTCTTCCCCGTCATCCATTCCTCTATCTGTTGTTCTTTCCTTTCTCTTTTCTTTCCTTTTCTGTTATTTCCCATGTATATATATAGAACGTTATTTTTCTTGCGCTTGCCTATATATCCACCCCTTTCTTCCCCCCTCCCCCAGATAGATCAGCTAGTGCCTAGTAGATCGAATTATAAAGTCATATAACAGATTTATTTAAGTAGTTTTTTTTACCCAAAAAAAAAAAAGAGGATAGATTTAAGCAGTTTAGTTATATTGTTATATCTATGTTAGTAACGGCCATACTATATATTTTGATCTCCGGTAAAACCAAATTAAACCTAAATCTTGGAGTTATTGGAATGAGCCAGGGTAAAAGAGTGAGCTAGCACTGAAGACATTAAACTAGGCAAAAGAAATATATTAAGCATAAAAAGGATGTCAAGACTGAATATGCTTATCATTAGTGTTCTTATCAGCTGTCTTTTGTACCTTTGTCGTCTCTCTTCTATTTCGGCGGGCAATATATACATAATTTTCTTTATATACTGTTTTTCGGAGAGAAAAAAAGAGAGGTAATTGAATCAAACCACTACTTATTGCAACATGTCCCAATCGATACGCTCCGGAGCTATATCTTGCTAGAGATCGCATGTATACTGCGTAGCCTTACAATCAAGCACACAATGATGAGAAAGACACACAAATCAAGATAATATATAATTAGATCAGCCTCTCAGTTGGAGTGGGTGAAAATGGCATATCATGTTAGCCATCACAGCTTGCACCAACCATTTAATTATCTTATTTAATTTATCTATCATTAAAGATACGGATGTCAAAAGAAAAGATGTACAAAGACAGAGAAATAGAGGCCCATTTAACGATCCAGATATTCTAATTCGATTGTCCTAGAGCAGTTTGAGATATATAACCATGCACACTGCGGGATGATGTTCCTAGAAAATCGCATCTACACTAGCTAATTCATCAGAATTATTGTCGGAATTCATTTCAAAATTATCGGATCATGTTTGTATACTTAAATTCTATATCTTTACAAGGTAATGAAGGGAATCCTTGAGGAGCTACCCAATTAAGCACACTCGAAGCTACAAGTCAGGAGTCAGGTGTGTGCTTTCAGTTGGCTTGTTTTATTACTCCTGCATCAGATCTGTCCTCATGTATAGATAGGTAACAGCAGGTATATTATTTAATGTTTCCTGCTGGTAAATCTTCTCCCATGATTTTTGTTTTCGTCAGTTATTTGCATGCAAAAACGGTGAAAAAAATCTGAGGAGGGTGTGATTTCAGCATTCAGGAAGAGCTAGCAAATGATGAGAAGCTACGTGGCCGGAGAAACCCTAATCACATGATTCATGATTGCGTTCCTTGCTTCGTTCTGGGGAATATATATGGAAAAACAGTATAACCCCGTAGATTCACATGACAAGTTAAAAGTTGAAACCGAAACTTAACACTTTTGGTATCTGTCAATCCATGCGGTAATGGCATGCGTTTCATTTCCAGAAAACCATTTTTCTACAATTAGTTGATGATTCCCACTAATATTCCTCGCGATTCTGACCTTTTGTCTTGACTCTAGATAGAATCAAAAATAGCCTCCCTAAAATACTTAATCCCATTAATCACAACCACTTTTGCTTGGGTCTTTTTCGCGCAATTTGCAATGATGCGTGAAGGGAGGGAGCGGGGTATAAAGAAGATAATTTTTTGAGTAATATTATCATATCAAATACAGGAGAAAATGAATCCATCCCCCAAGGTAAGGTTAACATTGCCGGCCAGAAAAAGGGAAAGATTAAACGTTGTATCTTAATTACGACTTCAAAAAAAAAACCACAAATATTAAGCTTGTATATTTTTCAAGAATTTTCATTCATATTTGTAATTCATTTACCAAGCTAACTTCTTAATATTCTATCCATCTCAAATTATAAAATACTTTTAAAAAGATTCAACATCTTAAAATATAAGATATTTTGATAAAAATAAAATTTTATTAATGATACTTTTTTAATATTATCTTTTTATATATTATCTTTTTTAATATTCTTTTATTAATGGAGTATTGAATGAAATATATTTTAAAAATTTATATTTTTATCTTAAAAAATAATTTTTAAAGTGTATTTAATAAATTTTATTAGAATGTAAGATTTTATTTAAAAATATCTCATAATTTAAATTGAAGGAATATAATTTAGGAATAATAATATTTTTGTTGCATTTTTTTTTTTTTTGCATAAAGTCTGGCCTCGCGTTGTTGTACGGAAAAATGCCTTCTTCGAACAATCCCCATTTTCTTTCTTTCTTTCTTTCTTTTTCTTTCCTTTCCTTTTTGGTTGAGTTTTCCTAATATGGGTCATTATGGGATACCGAAGGGGATTAAACACGATCCAATGGTTTGAGACCAAAGAGCCGCTTGTTACGTGGGATTACGAGTTACGACTTTGGGTTGGCTTTTGTGGATGAAAAAGGCGTTAATATTGTGGAAAACAAGAGAGGGAGATGAGTCGCTCCCTTCTCCTCCACAGGTCCCAAAAATTGGAAAAAAAAAAAAAAAAAGTAACGTATTATCCAATCCCACTTTCCATGCCATCTCCTCTTCCCTCCTCGCCCCCCTCTTGTCTCAGAAGCCATGGTTATAAACCTTTCCTCCTCCCCTCCCTCCAACTCCACTTCCATCATTAGATTAGCCAACTCCAAATCCCCCATCTCTGAACCTTCTTTCAAGCTCAATATCCACTTTCCAAAACCTCATTCTTCCCGCTCTTCTGTATGCTACTCGTTTGCTTCGCCACACACTAATTTCGCTTGCAAGAAGCGCTTTTTGTTTGACAAGAGTAGGTGTACGCATGGAAATAAGGTGGATTTTAGAACTTGGGCTGTCGCTGGCTTTGATTATGGGAATTTCGAGGGTCCTCAGTCTGTTCTGGAGGCGGCTGCTGTTTTGACAGCGATTATTATTGTTCACGAGAGCGGTCACTTCCTTGCTGCCTATCTTCAAGGCATCCATGTAAGTAAATTTGCAATTGGGTTTGGTCCTATTTTAGCTAAATTCAATTCAAAAAATGTAGAATACTCTATTAGAGCTTTTCCTCTTGGTGGTTTTGTGGGGTTCCCTGATAATGATCCCGACAGCAATATTCCGGTTGATGATGAAAATTTGCTGAAGAACAGGCCAATATTGGATAGAGTCATTGTAGTTTCAGCTGGTGTTGTTGCTAATACAATTTTCGCATTCGTTATTATCTTTGTTCAAGTCCTGTCCGTTGGTTTGCCCGTGCAAGAGGTCTATCCTGGTGTGGCTGTACCCGAGGTTCGGGCCTTTTCAGCTGCTTCTCGAGACGGCTTGCTCCCTGGTGATGTCATTCTCGAGGTTAATGGGAATGATTTACCTAAACCCGGCCCTAATTCTGTTAGTGAGGTTGTTGATGTCATCAAGAAGAGCCCTAAAAGATACGTTTTGCTCAGGGTTAAAAGGGGAGAACAGAACCTTGAGATAGGAGTCACGCCAGATGAAAATTACGATGGAACTGGTAAAATTGGAGTGCAGTTATCTCCAAATGTGAAGATAGAAAAAGTTATACCAAAAAATCTCTTGGAGGCCATGAACTTTACACGAAAAGAATTTTGGGGTCTGGCTTCTAATGTCCTGGATGGGTTAAAGCAGACATTTCTAAACTTCTCGCAGACGGCTAGCAAGGTTTCTGGTCCTGTAGCTATTATTGCTGTTGGGGCTGAAGTTGCAAGGTCCAACATTGATGGTCTCTATCAGTTTGCTGCGATACTCAATCTTAACCTGGCCGTTATAAATCTGCTGCCTTTACCTGCTTTAGATGGTGGTACCCTGGCTTTGATCCTTATTGAGGCAGCCAGGGGTGGGAGAAAGCTCCCTCTGGAAGTGGAGCAACGGATCATGTCATCAGGAATTATGCTTGTCATACTCCTGGGGCTATTTCTTATAGTTCGTGATACCTTAAATCTTGATATCATCAAAGATATGTTGTGATTAGTGGGAAGTTTAATGGTCTGTGGGCTTCCAAAAACGTTTCATCCAAAGATGCTGTTAGACTGGTTTGGTAGCTTGTGATTTATCCAAAGAGGAGAAATGATCTATTTTGGGACGCCATAGTGGGTTGTTCCTGTTACTTGTTCACTGTTCTAACCAAGATCGTCTTTGTGATAGCATATATAAATTCACAAGTTACAAATACTGGTTTGGTTTATGATATATATTGGATTCTTCTCTCTCTCTCTGCTCTTCTTCCATACAATTCATGAAGCTACTGCTTAGCTATTTATAATCCAGTCTGTAGTCCCGTATGTTTTGTTAGATACCTTTTGATGGATAATCTGTCTTTGAAAATATGATTTAGCGATGCTTCATTATAACATTCATAGTACTAGGCAAATTTCATTATTTACTTTCTTCCATTCTGCCGTTCATGGGCTTCCTTAATGCATCATGGTACTCCCTTGTATAAATTTCTTTCACGTATCTTTGTGTTATTTTTTGTTCCATTGTTAAATAATATGTGAAATGATATATCTGTTTTATAATTCATACTTTATGATCTTTTGTTGGGGGGGAAAAGAATCATTGCCCGTGTTTTTAGCATATCTCAGCTGTGAATTTTTGGGGCCACGGTTTAATTATATTTGGGGTTTGGAGTATTCTTCTCTTCAAAAAGAGCCGTTGGCTGTGACATGCTTCTTCCAATAGGATACCTTTTAGAAATATTTTTTTATTCAAAATGTAAGACATTTTATAATAATTAAATCACTTTTTTTCAATTTAATCTTTTATTAATTAATGTGAATATATTTAATATCATTATGTTATGATTTAAAGTTAAGGGTAAAAGTAAAAATATATATATATATATTTTATGATATAAAAAAAGTTAAAATATATGAAACGATAAAAAATATTTTATAACAAGAATTAAAGGGTGTAATGTGTTATTTCTTCAACCGACAACAAAATGAGATGAGGGGTTTTTTTAAAGACACGGCCTCTTCACAGTTTCCTTCATTTGTTAAAAGAACAAAAGTGAAGAAAATTGAGGAGGAATGATGCCATTGCTGCTTCAACTGTTTAGCAGGAGGAATGAGAGCCAAACTGAAGGATTATTGAAACAGAGGAGGGTTGGTGATTTACTTTATGACAATCTAGAGATGTTGAGCTTCAGAAATTTCTGTTCTATGTCTATCATTGTATTGTTTTTTTTTTTTTTTTATCCTTCTCACTCTTATTCGTATTTTTCTTTATGGGTTTGGCTGCTGAAATGTTTAGCTCCCTCTTACACGGTTGCCAAATCACCCTGCTGGCTTCCAAATGTTGCCATTTTCGACTCTTAAATATACATTTAATTGGGTGCTTTTGTTTTGGTTACCTTGCGTTTTCCCTTTGAAATACGCAACATAATCAATTTTAAGCCCCAGCTCCTCAGTACATAAAGAGAAGAAATTCTTTGAGAAAATTCTTCTGCGCTTTTCTATTTGATGCTAATAGTTTGGGTAGAAAACTAGAAATCGAAAACATGTAGCGATGATCAGTTTCATTTGATTTTTGATTAATTCCAATGTGTACGATGCAGGAAACCAACAATTAGACAGTTATTCAGATTTCGTTAATTTTGTAGCCCAAAAAGTTGTTAATGAACTTGGGCCGATGGGACTCTAGGTCCCGGAGCAAGATGACTTGTGGAATCTGTGTGTGTGTTTGTGTTATGGGATGTCCAATAGTGGACCGCTGCTAAATTAATAGAGTTGTTTTTTTTTTTGGCCAATACGCAAGTCAATTTTATTAATCATACAAAAAAAATTACTACACACACTAATAGTTGAAGCTTTAAAAAAAAAAAAAACCACTCAGAATCCAATATAACAAGAAGCAAACACACAAACTTGAACAGAAAGTCATAATCAAAACGAACAGCAAAATAACTAACAGAAGGGAAAAAAAAATCAGGAATAGTAGAAAACAAAACACAAAAACAGTCATCATCCATGCAGCAACAACACCACTTTAACGTACGCCACTTCTCTCCATCTCCAACCTGCCTTCTTTTAACAAAAAAGAAGACAAAAGCCTCAAATCATTGGTCAAAATATTAACCAAATGGGGTGTTTATGACAAAATTATCCAAAAGGACACAATCCCTTTTTACAAGACACAGCTATCCAATCAGTTGCTTCATTACCCTCTCTAGATGAAAGAGTAATAACAAACCCAGAGCATTTGGCTAAACACATCTTAAACTTTCTTGATATCCTACCTGCCCTTCCAATCAGCCCCTCTTGTTGATTTCTTTTTACAGCATCAGAAAAGATCAGCACAGTCAATTTCTGTTTCAGTATCTTTCACATTCTGCTGATTCAATATTGCAATATCTTTCCTAATCGCCAGTATTTCAGCCACAAATGGAGAACCAACTTGCACCATCTCTCCAATTCCCCAAAGCTTTGTGTTCCTGCAAATCAAACCAATAACATCATTGTTAGTCATTATATCATAAGATTCGTCACAATTCACCTTAACCCTTCCTCTCTTCGGACCCATCAAATCTTCTTATTATCTTTTGCCTTTATTGCCTCACTCTTCTCTTCCAATGTCACACTTCAATACTAAGAGTATGACTAACGTGAAATATGAGCCTTAACTAACTAAAGATTGAGCTAAAATATTGATAATTAGTTTATGCATTTAATTTTGAAGTTTGAAAAATCTTAAATATTTTGTAAAAATGTTGACAGAATTCCCCTGTAAATTGAACCTGCCAAAATTTTCACAATAGCAAAACCTGTCAGTCAATCCATTTAGCACAAGAGTCTAGCTCCACACCAACAGATTATATATATATATATATATATATAATCAGTAAAACAAAATTAGGACCTGACCATGGTATACGTGGAGCATTAAGTTATAATTACATATAACAATATATTTATATGAAAATACCCAAAATTTCTTTCGCGATCCAAAAACATACTATCTCTTAATAATTAGCAGACATGGTCATCTACAATATCTAAAATCAAAGAAATTTTTAATGAGTAGCGCTCCAATCAAAATTATAATTTAAAATATAAAGATAATAACTAATAAATTTAATTCAAAATGACTTAATAAATGAAATATATATTTAAGCTAACAATAACTAACGAGTTTTTTAATAATATAATGTGAAATTAAATAATGCTATTAGAATCACAAAAATGTATTAAAATTTATACTGCTCATAAAATAAAATTAAAAATTTTAATAAAAGTGCAATTCAATAAAGTACTTTCAAAAATTAATAGAAAAATAATAAATTTTAACTTAAATTCAGGAGGGCTTTATCAGAATGAATAACAAGTGTGGATACACAATCCACGAGGGTAAGTAACCAGTCAAGCGTGGCTGAAAGTCACGAAACAAGCATGACAGGAGCCACGAATCAAGTGCAGGCATGTAACCTATGAAAACAAGTGTGAGTATGATATTCGCGAATAATCATCTCTCCATTTCACATGCGTTGGCTCTCGCACGAGGCAAGCACCTTCTATAAGCACCCTACTAGTTGGGTGTACCATAGCGCACTAAGGGCTAACGGAACTGTCGTTAGCATCCAGCGTTCTAAAGTCATTCCTTCTTAATAAAATCAAGCATGTATGGATCAAGAAAATAATTTTAAAATGTTCTCTTTCAAACACCAATCAACCATCATTTTTTTTGTCCAAATTTATCATTATTTCCTTCATACATGAATCATTTCATTAAAAATTTCATATCAACATAAAATTCAATAATTAAACTACTTTAAATATATATATATATATATCATTTATCATGGATACGTTTCAACCATTATTTATCAACAATATAAATCACCAGTAAAATAAGACATTTTTATTAATAAAACAATTATAAAAAATAGGATTAACAATGATATTTGTATAATTTATAAAAAAATAATAGTAAAATTTAAATAAAGGATTTTATGAACATTTTGTTAGAAATTTATTTAGAATGCTACCCACTCACTTGAGAGATTCCAAAAATTATAAAACCTGACTCCTCGAATTCTCACTTACTTTAGTAATTCTCTGAATAATTTAAGCATAATCCAATAATCCTCTTGTCATTATAAATTTTCTTTCTCATAATAAACAAGCAAAATTAACATTTAAAATTTTTAATATTCTCAAAAATTTTCATTGTTCTCTTAAATTTTCACTAAATCCTTCAACAATTTCTATCAAGTAATTAACAACACAAAGTAGCAATCAACTACCACCATTGATATAACTTTTATTCTAAACCTAACAAAATTTTAATTATTATTTACTCTAATAATTTTTCTTTAAATGCTGTAAAATTTTAATAATAGATCAGTTTTGCAATGTATATGAAGACATATGTTTTCTCAACTAGTAAATATAACTCCTCTAAACTCTAATATGAAAATTAAATAATTTTACTACCATCAACTTCTTATTTCAAGCACTCATGCATGCACCTTGGGACATTTATCATTGACCAAAATTATAAAATGAGAATCCAAGCAATTTCAACGAATTTCAAACTTTCAATTCCACAACCAAATTCAGTTCCCCATCATAACGAAATAACATCCAACATTAATCGAAATTACACCTTAATTCCTTCTAAACTTTCTAGACAGCAGCAATAAAATATAGGGGTAGCATCAATTAGCTAGAGGAAGTAAGAATGATGATTCGGTGCTGCTATAGAGATCGAAGGAGAAGGAGAAATAAAACAGCCACTTACCTCAAACGAGATAGTAGTATCATCACCATAATCAGCACCTAAACGACACTGCAGAAGGAAAGGGGAAGGACTTCGCTCTGCTACACTAACGAGAAGAAGAATCAATAATTTCCAGCCAGCAGAAGAGATAATTCAAGCTACCATACACACTCGGACTTCCAGCTATGGAAGGGAAGAAAAGAAAAGAGATAAACACGCACGCACGCACCTCTGTCATCACAAAACAGCAAGGAAATGAAGGGTAGATTCAGCCAATCAATCTGAGAGAAACGGACGAACAAGAGAGGGGGAGGGAGTGAACAACTTTCCCGCAAGGAGAAGACATCCACGCTAATGGCAAAGTCGAAGTTGGTGTCACAGAAAGAGAAGAAAATAGAGAACAAATGCGAACGCTCTCTCACTCTGTTCTGTAAAGCTAACCGACATAGGGGAAGGGAAATTTAAATAAAGAGAACCATGGGGAAAATTACAGAACAGGACTAAAGCTTGTGGGGAAATTACATAATAATATCCCATCAGTTTTTTTTTTTTCACTAGATCAAGGCTCCTCATGTGCTATAACTAAAATAATTAAATAACATATCAAAAGGAAAAGAAAATCATTTAATATAAATTTTTAAGTTATTTCATTCAACCAACATTTTTTTTTGCCAAAATTCATTTATAGCTTTTCCAAACCTATAGATAACTCTCACTAGATCAAATTACTTTTAGTAAAACATGAAATCATTTCTTTCCTTCAAAATTAGTCATATAATCCAAACAAAGTGAGTAATCTGAAATTTATCAACCATACTACCTCCTAAAACTTCTCTTTAAAACCACTCACCAAATTGTCTTTATCAAATCTCAAAGATAGATCACTACAAAACCATACATATTTAACCCAAGAACCAAAAAAACAAAAAATTGCAAGTTCAATTGATTCAACTTCCTCCCCACATATATGACAAATAAGATCCTTGCACCATTTTTTTGCTGTGCAAGTCTTCTGTCACCAATAAAGCTCTAGCAACGCATCTCCAAAGGAAATGAACAACTTTTGGTATGTTTTCACCTTCCAAACACTTTTTTATATAACTTCTTTAATTATAGAAGAGGAACCAGCCCTCTTGTCAATAGTCTTCTTATCTTCTTTAGTTCTGTAATAACCTCTCTTAACTTCATAATGTCCGTTTCTCGCCATTTCCCAAATCACCTCATCATTTCTAACACAATTAGGCCTTGGCATATTTTTAATTTTCAATAGCATCTGTTATGGAATAACGTCCTCCACAGCTTCTACAGACCGCCATCCTTCTTGAATTAAATCCTTTATTTCCCTTAGCACCAGATAACGATCTTCTAAACAACCCTTTAGTCCCTTCACCCAATTGTCTTTCCACAATCTTATCCCTCTACCATTCTCAACTCCCCAAAACAAATCCTTACCTAGTAATTTCTGCCATCTAGTAGACTTTTCCAGATCCAAGATGCCCTATGCCCCTTCTTTGCTTCCAAAAAAGATGAATTAGGAAAATATCTTCCTTTAAGCACCTGAACCCACAATTCATCACTACTATTCAATACCCTTCAGGTTGTCTTATCCAGTAAAGAATCATTCATTGCTTCAAAATCCTTAAACCTCATACCTCCATCCTTCTTAAACATAGTCATCTTATCCCATAACTTCCAATGAATTTTAGTCTTATTAACATCCCCACTCCACTAAAATTTAGTTACAATTCTATCCAAGTCTTTACAAGATTTTTTTTGTAAATTTAAAACAAGACATAGTATACAAAGGTTCACAATTGATTTTATCATAATTTCCCTACCTGCATGGGATAACAACTTGCTGCTTCAACTTTGTACCTTCCCTCCAACTCTTTTGGTGATATGTGCCAATGCTTGATGGTTTGTTTTATCCCAAATATTGAGAATTCCAAGATATTTTCCAGGCTTCTCAGTGCCTCCAATACCCATGATGCTGCACACCATTTCTTTAGTTTTCCTTTCAGTGTTATCAGAGAAAAAAATCACAGATTTACTGAGATTTGCCAATTGCCCAGATTCCTTACAACATCAATAATTTCAACCAATCTTCTACAATTCCCTTCATTAGCATTCATAAAAAAAGTCCATCATCTGCGAAAAAACTATGAGTAAACATAGGACTTTTGTTCGCAATGCTTATATCATTCAACAGGTTTTTGTCAGCATAAGAATTAATCATACAAGTCAATACCTCAGCCACAAGAATGAAAATATAAGGAGACAAATGATCTCCTTGTCCCAAACCTCTCCCTGGATTTATTTCAGCTACCTTCTTTCTAGAAAGACACGAGTTGGATTTAATGGTATAGAGGCATTTCATAACCAAATTCACCCATTCATCACATAAACCAAACGTAAGAAGAGTAGCTTCAACATAATCCCATTCTACCCTATCATATGCCGTACTCATATCCATTTTTAATGCAAACTGCTTCCTCACACCCATCCTCCTACCCCTCAAATAATGAAAAACTTTATGTGCAATCACACCATTATCATGCATTGATCTTCCTAGAATAAAAGCAGCTTGGTTCTTGGAGATACAGTCATCAATCACTAATTTCAACCTATTAGCCAGCTCTTTAGAAATGATCTTGTATACAAAATTACATAACCCTATAGGTCTGAATTGACTAACATCATAAGGTTTTTCAACATTAGGAATTAAAGTAATATTGGTCAAGTTTAAATCAGCAATATTACCTTTGCCTTCAAAAAAATCAGCAACCATTCTGTACGCACAATCGCCAATTTGATCCCAAGATGCTTGGTAGAATTTACCACTGTAACCATCAAGTCCAGTGGCCTTGCTCCCACCTAACTGAAAGACAACAGCTTGAACATCTTTACTAACAAGAAGCAGCAAATTTTCGTTCATATCCTCAGTCACCTTACACTTAACATACTTCAACACTTTATCAAAATTCCGTGGCTCATAAGTTTTGAATAGATCTGCCGAAAAAACAAATATGAGAAGCATTAAGCAATATCGCTCTCTTCTTCAACCCACTCACCAGCACTATTTTTTATTCTTAGAGCAGCATTTCTTCGTCTCCTTTGCACAATGGTGAGATGAAAGGATCTAGAGTTCATATCTTCAGATAGAATGTGTTGTAAGTATTTTTTTTTTCCCCTTTCCAGGGGCCAATGTATTGTTATTTGTTAGTACTTAGTACTAGTAATACTTTGCTACTTTGATTTTCATTAAAAAAATCGTTTGTCTCAGTTGAGTCTTTTTGTACATGCATAGCGCATTCAAAGTCGCATTCAAGCCGGCATATTCGAATCACAAGCCTTTGGGCCAAATATATATATATATATATAATCACGAGCCTGCCCTAAATCAGACCTTACCCATTTTTAGTTTTTTGTCAACGGTGGATAGAACCGCAGTTTTTTTTTTTTTTTTTTAGAACTCCTTTTCACATGCTAACATCTGATATCAACCAAGCAAGTTGTCTAACTGTATTTTGTTAAATGTGGAGTTCCCTTCTTAAAACCTAATTACTTGTCTACCTGTATTTTGTTTTTAACCAATAAGAGTGGCTCTAGCAGAGAGGACTAATCTCTCACAACATGACAAAATCAAGATTTGAACTTATATAAAATGAGGTGTCCATATTTAATATTCGATGATGTTTTGAATAGAATTACTTCTCATAGAATAATACATGTAGAAAACAAAAAAAATTATTTCTTTGCAATACAATTTTTAAAATTGTTTTTAGAAACAAAACAACCAAATATGCTAAATTATGTTAATTTAAAAATATTTTTAAAATTAAAAAATTGATCAATAGCTATGGTCGCCTTTGGTTAATTTTAATAGCTTATTATAAAATTATAAACTTTTAAAAATATCCCTATACATTTAAATTACTCCTTCAGTCCTATTTGTAAAGGACACCTTGTAATAATTAAACTATTTTTTAATTTTATCTTTTTTTAATTAGCGTAAAGGTATTTAATATAATTATATCATGATTTAAAGTTAATGATAAAATGAAAGAACATCTTATTTTTTATGATATCAAGAAAAAAATTAATTTTTCTTAAAATAAGTGAAATGGATGAAATTGTCTTATAATAAAAAGCAGAGGGAGTACAATATAATATCATTTTAATTTCTCTTCACATGAAGGATAATTTAGAAAGGTATCATTAATAAAATCTTATTTTTTTTAAATTATCTTATATTTTGGGACAATAATATGCCTCTAACTTTATCTTATAATTTGAGAATGAGAGAATATTTTTAGAAATAGAAACCAAATAACCTCTTAAATTCTAAATCCGATCCAAATCTGATTTTAATCTTAAGTCGCAACCTAGGTTAAATCTTTGACTCTATACACTCAAGCTTATCATATAATATATATATAATAGCCTACTGTCATATCCCACATTAAAGAACTTGAAAAAAATATTGGCTTGGCTATATAAGCAAAACTAACTGTACAATTCAATGAGCTAGCTTTTTTAAAAGAGAGTAATGATCATGTAATAAAGTTATCTTAGAGTCTGACCAAATTTATTTATTGGTGAGCCTCTTAGTCGGCCCACCTGTGGACAGCCTTGTCATGGATTGGCGAGTGAGATGATGGTTATATTAACCAGAACCATCTTGGGTGCTCATCACCCTGATGAGCACCAGGTTGATGCAACTTTTTAATCTGGATGGTCTAGATTAAAGAAATAATTTAATATTTTTATATTTATAATTTTAAAATATAAAAATTATAAAAAATTCTAATAAATTTTTTTTGACTAATCTAGTCTATATTTAACTTGGAGTGTTAATTTAATATAAAATTTTTATATTTTTATATATTGACTATCTAGATATATTCTGTATAGTTTAGACTTAAAATTTTTAACTTGTAATTTTTTTAAAAAAATATTTTTTAAAAGTTTATAATAAAATATTATATGTTTTATTTTTTAATATGTATTCATCAAATAAAAAATAAAAAATTTTAATTTGGACCTTCTAAATAAACATTGATATCGAATATATAAATTGTCCTAAATATATGTAGATGGTCAGTTTAAAAGTTTATAATATTAAATTAAATTATTTAAATTAAATCAATACTGTTCAGATTGATACTGAACTTTGTATAAAAAATTATAAATTTTTATATTAATCAAATAAATTTAATTTAACTTAAAAAAATTTAATCATTCAAATTTAATCTGAATTGCTCAAGTTATTTTTATGGATGAGCGGCTCGGTGCTCAGCAACTAACGGACCCTATATAACCCAATGAGCTACTGTGACACCTAAAAGGATGTTCCAGCAATTTCCTAGAGGGCGAGGAAAGTCACGAGGAGGTAGGACCTAGTAAAGTGTCTAATAGAGTCTCGAGTTCGAACAATTGGCCTTCTTTGCCTCCACGCCAATCAAGCATCGCCATTTCTGAGGAAAACCTGTCCAGCAAGCCAACGAAGTCGTCGTCCTCACGCCTTTATCTGTTCCCTGTGAATTGATAAACCGCAGAATGCAAGTTTAAGTTAGTTTAGTCGAGGAACAATTACGAGGAAGTAAAATAAATGTAACGCATTCAAAAAACAAAAAATGGCGTGCAACGTTGATAATTGGAAAGGGGGAGAATCATCATGCCTTTGGCTAGTGGTTGAATCCTCGCAGCGAGGAAGTACAAGAGCCTCCCCTAGAAGATCCTCCAGAAGGCCGTAGCGCGGTTGAGGTGGTAATAACGATGGCAGTTGATGGAAGTCAGCATGAGCAATGGTTGAAGAAGGAGGAGATGGCGGTGCGGGTGGGGGAATTCAGGAATTGTGAACACCACCGCCCCCCACCAACAGGTTCGGTTTATTTATTTTATTTCCCCAAAATATTCCTATAGCCGGCAATCGTGAGTCTAATCTCTTTAAAAATTTGCGCGTCATTTACAGGATTATTTTTTTTCAAGTATTATTTTACATATTTATCTCCAAAAATTAAACCTTAAAATAATATTTAGGGAATTCAAATCGCTACCATCCTACGACATGTTCACTTGGTAACTAGTGAATCTAATTGTGATCTTGTTTACTTTCTATTCGCAATTGGGGCCCAATAACACCAAGCAACAGACAGTCAGGCACTCACTGAACATTTGGGCAAAATTTTATCCACAACATAAAATTTACCCGGTCAACTAACTCCTGTCGTAACGTACGTTTGAGGCTCTACAAAAATGGACAAGTCTATTTTGTGCTTCAAATTCCCACTCTTCAGCATCTTTTCGGATCTGTCTATTATTATATTGCGTATTTGGATGCCCTAGCAGGCCCAATACTTTGAGAATGAAAAATTAAACAACTACTTCAAGTTTGAAAACTTGATCAAATTATCTTTCACTGTGAATGAAAAATTCACCTCTTACACACTGAATGATTGTATTTATTCTATCTGCTTTATTAGTTAACCACCATATCAAGCTATAGAGCCTTTTGAATGATTTTGCTTCTAGTTCTTACCTCTCTCTGTTTTTTTTTTTTGGGGGGGGGGGGGGGTCCTGTTAATTCTTTGTGATCTCACTCCGTGGCTGTAAATGCATTCTTAAAAGAAAAGTCACGCCCTACACTTCTACTGTCTAGTAAAGCCAGTTGAATGAGAATAGAAATCAAAACAGGCCGCTGGCTCTATAGGATTAACGCAGGGCAGTTGGGAAAAAAACAATCAATCAATTGGACCCCAGGAGAAAACACCATAATTCACGTCGACCCAAAAAAAAAAAACATAAATTTGCAGAAATAAAAACACTTTGAACGGATTATTTCTGAAGCAGATCAAACCATATATTCAGATACAGCAGGAAAAATCACTCCATCATGAGTTGCTTCCAAATCAGGTAAGTTTCACACGAACGACGGTTTCCAAAAAATTTGATAAGCTGGAGCATAAACCGTCACCAACACGTGAAACATATCTCAAACTACGGCTTAACCTGAATAACCACTTTCCCAACATTAGAGCTTGTGAACAAGGAGGCTAAGCTATCTAGAAACCCTCAATTCCAAGTTGATTTTAGTCCTGGTCCTAACTTTTCCTTCTTTGATGTATCTCTCCATTGCTTCAGCGAATTCTCCAAAACGATGAGAATAAGACGCAAGCATAAAGCCCTCCATCCTCACCTCCTTCCCCACCATGTTCAGCAGATTCCTCACCCCTTCTCCTTTCTGTCCAAACCTGATTTTCACATTCACGCTCGCATTTAGCAGTGTCTGTAGGAAACTATTGCAGGAAAAAAAATCACAGATTTAATTGAATACGATCTGCATTAAATACTGGAGTTTGATTGGGCGATTTGTTACCTTATTGTATTGAGATATCATTCCACAAAGTGGTATGCGTGCGTACTTGTTGATATGGTTAAGCACAGCTTCAAGCATCCTGCCTCCAACATTGTCTAGGTAAACATCTATAACCGTCTGGAAAATACCAGCAAAATTGAATGTCCAGCTCAAATAATGGGGTAATGACGCCAAGGGATATTAAGTTACAGTTGATCGATGAGGATAAAAGATTAATTAGGTATATATATACCTGCTTAAAGCAGCATCATAATCTGTTTCCTTGTGGTAGTTGAATCCGTCATCATACCCAAATTCCTCTTTTATGAGCTTAACCTGTGAAACTCGTTCACGGAGCAATTAACTTCTCGTTTGAATTAAATAATCGATATAATATTAGTCCAGTTTTTATTTTGAGGAATGAAAACGGAAGCCATGATGTTGGTGTGGAAGTACCTTATCATCAGCCAGTACTTCCAATGACCCTGCAACCTCGAAGCTTAGCAAGCTGGCCAGCGTACATTCCACAGCTCCAGAAGCAGCAGAGACGAACACATTGGATCCTGGCTTTGGATCTCCCAGCACCTCTATCCCCACCCATGCCGCAAACCCTGGCACTCCTGAATCCAAACAACCAACCCATTCTTGGTATTGCTTTCCTCTCTTTAATTTTTAAAAGTGAAAAAAAAACATTGAAACAGACCCATGGAGCTTATGTAGTCGGGCAATGAAATTCCAGAGTGTGGATTGAACTTTCTGAGCATCAGAGAGGATGCGACACAGTACTCAGCAACGGGACAATTCGGATGAACCACGACATCACCCTTTCGTAATATACTATCATTGGATCGGATCACCCTCCCAATCCCAAAAGCTGTGATCACCTGCAGCATATATATCTTGAGCTGAAGAATCCGGGTTCGCCTTCATGAATTAAGAGGGAAGAGAAAGAAAGAAAGGAGAGCACCTGATTAAGTTCAAGTTGGTTGGGGTCGCGAGAGCCACTCATTCTGGTGCGAAGGTATGGGTCGACGGAAACAAAGAGGAGCTCCAAGGCAACATGGCGGTCAGGGATTGAATCGGGGGCCAGAGATAGGTTGAGAGTTCGGAGTTTGAGATGATCAGAGGTGGGAACCCCTCTGCTGCATGAGCCGCCATGTACCATTCTCTGCTTTGCACCTCTGTCTTCTGTTCACTCCCACCTCCTTCCTCCCGCTCCTCGACATTTTAATTGTCAAAATTACATGAGTCAGTATTTGACAAATAACATTATGAATTGAGAAGCAACGTAAGGTAATTTTATAAATAATATTAGACATTCTATAAATGATGTTAGTAATTTAATAAATCTTAAATGATTTTATCAGATAAAATTACACAAGTAATAATTTAGTCATTACAAGTAAAGTGGGAAATTTTACAAGTAAGAACATATAGATTTATATAGTTTAAGTATTTGACGACTAACATTATGGACTTGACAAGCAACATAAGACAATTTACAAATAATCTAGACATTTTACAAATGAAATTAGTATTTTATAAGTCATAGATCTGTTTTACATAGATTAAATTTCATAATTTTGACATTTTTTTAAGAATTTACAAATTTCACCATTTACAAGTGAAGAAATTTCATTGATTTAAGTATATTATCAAAATTTACAAAATATTTAATACTAGTACTGTGACGATATGTCAAATTGTACCATTAATGAAATCAGACGTCCATTTAAATGTATAGAAGAGGAGCTTACTATCTAACACATTTAGAATATTACAACCCATTGAAAAAACTATATGAGTTGTGTATATGTATATAAGAGTAGTTGCCCTAACCAACTAAAAAATCTAAATTGAATTACATTCATATACAAAATAAAGATTAGTGATGCTTATTGTAGTGTAAGTATAGGCAAAACTTTGCATAACTAAATTTTGTATAGATGAGGTTAGTGTAGTCAGTTTAAATGGAAGTAGGCAGAGTTAAAACATTTTATACTCAATCCCAATTAGTGGAAAGAGTGAACTTTTATCTAAAGGTTTTGATCAATTGTTGCAATCAACAATTCATGTTAAATAATCAACAAGACGTGTTATGAATTCAATAAGTCATATTATAAATTTTACAATCAAGATAAATATTAAAATAAATTATAATAACTATTACAACTTATACTTTTGAGCTGTCATTAAATTGAACTGCCAAAATTAGCCCCACCGTAGTTTTATATAAGCTACCACAATGAACTGGGAGTAGGCAGAGTTAAACATTTTATACTCAAATCCCATATTAGTGGAAAGAGTGAACTTTTATCTAAATTTTTTGATCAATTGTGCAATCAACAATTCATGTTAAATAATCAACAAGACGGTTTATGAATTCAATAAGTCATATTATAAATTTTACAATCAAGGATAATATTAAAATAAATTATAATAACTATTAAAACTTATACTTTTGAGCTGTCATTAAATTGAACTGCCAAAAATTAGCCCCACCGTAGTTTTATATAAGCTACCACAATGAACTAAACATTAAATTTACAATTTGAAACAAAAGAAGGCAATGAGCCAGGCTTTTGAAAAGAGAATAAAAGAAGAAACACTCCGAGTAATGAGAAGTACATCCGCAGTGGAAGGATCAGTCTCGTCGAAGTATGGCACAATTAGACTGCGTAGCAACGAAATCAGTGCTAGAATATTTTGCTCTTTACAGGACATGTAGACACAAGAACGACTCACTTCATTCCCAGCTCCAAGTGGGGTGGGGTCACAATCTGACAATCCTCCTCTTTATTGTTTACAGTCAGTGAGTGTTTGGTTTTCATTTT
Source organism: Prosopis cineraria (assembly GCF_029017545.1). Lineage (NCBI taxonomy): Eukaryota > Viridiplantae > Streptophyta > Magnoliopsida > Fabales > Fabaceae > Prosopis > Prosopis cineraria. The sequence continues at coordinate 36,035,549 of NW_026555338.1, read as the reverse complement.
ATTAAAATTTTATTTAGTAAAAATTATTTGATAAAAATTAATTTAATAAAACTTAATTATTAAATAAATTTATATTTAAATATATTTTTTTAAAAGTTAGTTTGATATACTAAAAATTATTTAGTTTAAAATAGTAAAATGTGTTTTTGAATATACAATTATTAAAAAGGTTATTGATTTATGATGATTTATAAATTTTATTATACAAATAATATATTTAAAATATTTAAATATAATAAAGATTTTAAATAATATAAATTTTGATTTATAATGTTAAAAATTTGATCTCTAGTTATTTGTATTTTTTTAATTAGTAATTTTAGAAAATGTGATAAAGATTTATAATTTTTATTATCATTAATGCTAAAAATTAATATGATTAATTATTTAATTTATAATGCTAAAAAATTGACATCTAATTATTATTATTGAAATAATAATTATATTTTTAATGAATTACCTATTTTTTAATAAAAAAATAAGAGATTAAATTTGGAATAATATGGTTAAATAACATCATACTTTTCAAATTCACTTTTTAAAAGTTTTAAATAGTTACGTTTCAGAAATTCACTTCTAGCTAATATTTGAATGTACTTTTAAGATGTGCTTTTCTACAAAATATTTTACCCAATAACTTTCAACTTTCTGAGGCCTCGTTTGGTATGATAGAAAAGTTTTTGATAGAATCGGAATCGGAATTGAAATTGAAATCGAAATTGGAATTAGAATTGAATTGAGTTTTAAAAGTGTGTTTGATATGAAGATAGAATCATGATATAATTTTAATAAGTATATGTATTTAAAATATAAAAAATCAAAATACCCTTTATTTTATTTTTTTAATGAAAACTTAACAATAAAAAAATAAAGATGTACTTTTAAAGCTCAAATACCTTTTATTTTATTTTTTTAATGACACATAAGTCAATTCCATGTTGAGTTGGTGGATTCTATGGTCTCTACAATAGAATTGGATTCCATCAATTTTGATGGAATCAGATTCCTTCAAGAATGCAATTCTGGTATACCAAACAAGCCAACTGAAGAATTTCATGTCTAATTTTATTTTTTTTTCATAATTCTGATGTACCAAATATGGCCTGAAAGTAAAGTTTTGCTTTCTGAATATAAAATGAAAGAAAACCAAACGGGCCCTTACAGGTGAGTCGCGTCTCTTGAGCGAGGGTGGTTGTCCTATTGAACCCATTCCCACGCTGAAATAGAAGTCAACAAAAGAAAATTAGAGAAAATGGGAAAATAATGCATTGCTTCATTGAAATAAACATGGAGGTTGAGAACCGACTGGCTCCACACACCTCACCTTGAGGTTTGTCCATTTCTAGCAAGGGTGACACTGAATTGAAAACAGCATACGGATGGCTGAGAGACGAGTCGAATTCCACCTCGAAACGAACAATTGAAATCGGATCCTTACTTTTCCTCCATTCATCCGTCGATGATTCTTCAGCAACCAAAAAAAAAAATGGATGGAAAAAAATGATCAAAGTTAGCAAGGCTGAGATGTTGGATTATTCACTCTTTAGTCAAGTGGTTTTTCTCAGGTCCTGCTGTTTTCACATGAATTAATTTCATTTGGCTCCTTGAATACTGCAGAAGTATGATTTCAAATTTTATTGATCCTTTTGTGAAATTATCTTACTTCAGCAGTCCTATAATGAAATTCTCCGTATGTAATTAAACTTATAATGCAATAACAAGGAGGGGGTGTTTGTAAAAGGGAAAGAAGAAGGCGAGTCAATATACTAATAGCTAATTACTTGCCCTCAAATCAGCCCTTCCTGTGGATTCCCGCAAGAGCAGCAAAACAAGTCCACAAAAAAAAAATAATAATAACATTTATTTAATCGACACGAAAGCTTTTTATATTTAAAAAAAATGACAGTGAGGGTCTTGAAGTGAAAATAAAAAAAAAGTAACGGCAGCCTAGAACAAGTGAAGGTTTATTATGTATAAATGAAATTTTAGTTGTTCAGAATTTTCACTGCCTTTTTTCTCCCTTTAGGGAGCCCTCATCGACATTCTCTCTATATTTTACTAAGAAGGAAATAAATAAAAAAACTAAGATGGACACATGGAAAAAAATATTGTGAACTGATGTGGAACCCTCCATTTTTTTGTTATCATTTTCTCTTCACTACTTCAATTATAATTATTGACATTGCTGCATTAAATAAATTTTTTTAATAATAGATTTGATGAATGATTGCAATTAGATAAGCTTAGACGTTGGTTTCTTTCTTTACCTTGGGATCATGGGCCCCACCCCCAGCGATGCAGCTGGTGCTGTGTGGGGTATACCAAAACAAGAAATTCAAAAAATCGCATGCATTCATTGGATACATTACTGGCCATGCTGTCGGCCCTACTATTGTTTACAAATAATATTGCAATCGCCTGTAGTTATAATTCTGGTGTATCATACTATTCTGTAATGGCCCCGCTCTTTGGATTCAAGAAAGAGTGATTTCTAACCAGTTTTATAGATATGATGATGATGGCAGTGACGCAGCCATGGCAATAATAATGATTTAGTGTGTGTTTGGTTATGATAAAAATATATTTAAAATATTTAATTATTTGTTGAAACTGATAAAAGTACGTTCCAAATTCGATTTAGATGTGCTTCTGAGAATAATTCAAACAAACCCTTAATCATGAAATATTGCACTATACCCACACATATTTCAAAATTATCCAATTACAATAAAATAATGAACTGTTCTTTATCCAATCTAAGTAGTCAATTGTATTGTGTTAAGATATTATTTACACGTGATCACTGTGACTCTGAGTAGGAACAAGAAATTAAAAAAAAAATGCAATATAATATTGATATTGTTTTAATTCTTAAACACATCAAGTACAACAATCGGGATTGGATGCCCCTTCTCATTATCTCGGGCAAAATTCATATTTATTGACGCGTGTGTGTGAAATCAGTCAAAACACCATCGATGTATATCAGCGCATATACATTTATGGAAGTTGTAGATGGAGAACTACATTGTTAACAAGTCATGTGAATATTCTTTCGTCCCGTTCAAACGATTGGGACCTACTCTGCTCAACGTTACTTGGGTTGTAGCAATTGAAAACCGCAGAGAAAATCGCAGGAATGTTTCTTCGACATACATACACAAGTATACTTTTAATTATACTTGTGTAAAATGAATTTCTTAAGTAAAATGAATTTCATTTCTCGGGATTTCATGTAAAATAAAGTGAATTAAAAGGTAGCTTAATACAAAATACGTATTCAATGAACCCAATCACAATTTATATTGGTTAAAAAAGTTTAGTTACAGGCTAATAAACATTTCTCTTGTTCGTCGGCTCCTTTATATAGTGTAAGAGGTTGATCGATTTTGAACAAGTAAAACGTATAATGTTTGTTTTGATAATCTTGTAACCACATATAATTGATGACTCTACCGTAGACCTTTCTTTAAAATCTAAAAATAAAAAAGCAGTGTGTTTATAACCCATCCAAACTTAAAATACATGGGTCTGACACTTTAAAAAATTAAAAAATTAAAAACAAGGCTAAAAGTTGCATCTTTATTCCTGAAATATTCTCCAAAATTGAATTAATTTTTTCTTAAACTAATTAAAGTAGAGCATTTTTGTTATTTTCATTAAATTTTTTAATGGTCAACGTTTAAATTCTAGTTAATATTTATAACAATCAACATTAGAATTTAACAGTAAAGGTAAAAACGTTTCGTTTGAATTACTTTAAAGTTAAAATTGCTTCATCTAATAGTTTAGAGTGTTGAATAGTTTTTGAGAAAACTTTAAAGACAAAAATGTATTTTTATCCTAAAAGGAAAACTACATCCGCCAAGCCAAATGGACATTGTGAAGCTCAACACACATACTCACACGCACTCGTGAAGAATTAAGTAAACACAAGATGCTAGTGTGCCTTGAAGAAACGAGACAACACATAAACAAAAGTCTGCCTTTACAACAACCCTCCCGTTCTTGGAGGTCAGGTAAGTTTCACACATAAACAAGAGAATGTAGTCAAACATCACGTCAAAGGAAACACGAGTATTATCACAAACAAACATGGGATTATATATTAATTAAACATATGGCTTAACCTGAATAACCAGTTTGCCATGATTAGAGCTTGAGAATACGGAGGCCAGGCTCTCTAAGAAGCTCTCGATCCCGAGGTTAATTTTATTTTTGGACTTCACCTTGCCTTGTTTCATGTATCCTCCCATTGCTGCAGCGAACTCTCCGAAACGATGCAGATGAGATAGAAGCATGAAACCCTCCATCCTCACTTCTTTCCCCACCATGTTCAGCAGATTCCTCACCCCTTCTCTTTCTGTCCACACCTGCATACCCCCATTCACATTAATTAAACAGCATGAATGCATGATCTTTAGCATTACATGCATACTGCACTTTTATTTATTGAATGCATGATTCATTACCTTATTGTATTGAGATACCATTCCGCAGAGAGGAATGCGTGCGTACTTGTTCACGTGGTTCAATACAGCTTCAAGCATCTTCCCTCCAACATTGTCCAGGTACAAATCTATACCGTTTGGGAAATACCTGCAAATTCAAGTCATTTTAATTTAATCAATCATTGGTAACAAAATTGAAGTGTATTAGTGAGAGAGATCAAGATGAACCAGGGATTAAAGGGAAACCTGCTCAAAGCAGCATCGTAATCTGTTTCCTTGTGGTAGTTGAATCCGTCGTCGTACCCAAATTCGTCTTTCATTAGCTTCACCTGCGAATTCATTTGTTCAAATATTATTTCTTTTCAGCTACTAGTTGTAGGATTATTAGAAACCAATAATTCAAATTACCAAGAAAAAACATGATGAGTTATAATGGGTTCTTCTTATTTATTACCAGAAAGATTAATCTAAAACCCCACATTAAATTTAAATAAAGAAAAATCACATGAAATAATCATAAATTACTTTTAAGTCTTATATTTTTTTTTCATCATGGCTGTCAATTTTTTATATTAAAATTGCCCATTAATACTGTGTAACTATCAACAGAATTTTTTAGTAGTTGTTACTACTCCCTTGGCTCCACTTTATAACTTACATTTTAAAAGGGTGTGAAGTGATTTACTTTATAAATCATTGAATTGATAATGATATTTTATTTTAAATAAAATACCTAAATTATCCTTAAAAAATATGAGAGAAAGAAATAAAAAAAATAATATTATATAATTTATTTACTTTTTTAAGGTTATGTTTATAATTTTATAAAATTTTATTCTTTATATTCTTATTGCATTGATATTGATAAAGTTAGTAAAAATAATTTATAAATAGAATGGGAGGGAATAAGTAATAATAATTAAAATAATTTTATATTTTTTAAAAAAAATTGCGTATTTAAATTTTCTGTGGGGTGATTCATTCCGCACGGTGTAGCGGCCACTTTTCGTCGAAATATCTACATTTTTTATGTATCTGCATTTTTATGTGACCTCTCAGATGTGACGCCACCACAACGAACTTCAGCAAGTATACTTTTTCCACCTACTTTTCCTTCATTAAATTTCCCCTCGTAGAAAATTGATAGACTTACTCTGGCAGTATCCAGCTATAAGCCTATAACCTCTACAATCACTGTTGTACGAGAATTCCCCCAATGTTCGGCTTTGTTTACAGTATATAAAATATAAAAAAAAATCATGCATATTATTTGTAATTCATGAATAGTATATATAATTTAATTATATTAATATTATTTTTTCTTATATTCATTTTATCATTTAAAAAATTCAATTTAGACTACTACTTTTACGGAATTGAGACGCTCAAACACTGATTTTATTTGACTAAAAAATAAATATCCTACTCAAACAATTGAGTATTGTTAAAATATTTGGCCAAAAAAATTAAATATTATTATAATATCATTTAATGATAAATGAATGTTAAAAAAAAAAAAAAATTTGTGGAGTGTTCATCAAGTTACTATTCTTTTCTTTGTATAATGTATAGCTGGTTCCGACGATAATCTGTGATAGTTTTACAGAACCGTACCTTATCATCGGAGCCAGTGGATCCGATAACCCGACAGCCACGGAGCTTGGCGAGTTGGCCGGCAAACATTCCCACGCCACCGGAAGCAGCAGAGATGAAGACATTGGACCCTGGCTTTGGGTCTCCCAGCACCTCTATTCCCACCCACGCTGCAAACCCCGGCACTCCTGCACCCAAACAAACCCCACCTCAGTTTCAGCCCCAGATTAATTGTTGGCATCAAATATTAAAACCCACCCAAGCAGCTTAGGAAATCCGGCAATGAGATCCCAGCTTTTGGATCAATTTTCTTGAGCATGTGGGAGGTCATCACACAGTACTCTGCCACCGGAAAATATGGATGGAGCACAACGTCGCCCTCCTCAAACTCGCTATCCTTGGACCGGATCACCTTTCCGATCCCAAAAGCCGTGATCACCTGCACATGTATATTTTACTCAAGTAGCTCATTCTCTTTTGTAGAGAAAGAAAAAAGCTAGTGCCTGCCTGGTTAAGCGGGTACTGGTCGGAGTCGAGGCCGTCCAGGCGGCCGCTCATTCTCGAGCGGAGGTATGGATCGACGGAAACATAGAGGAGCTCGACGGCGAGGTGACCGTCGGGGATGGAGTCGGAGGCTAGCGATAGCCGGACAGTTCGGAGTTTGAGATTATCGGAGGTGGGAACACCCTCCGGAGCATACGATGCCAAGTACCATTCTCTGCTCTCAACCTCCTCGCATTTCTCTGCCATTATTCTTCCGCTTTAGTCACTCTCTCGCAAGGCAAGCCGGGGCCTATCGGTGGATCTCGCCTCACTCTCTTGCGTACGATCCCTTTCTTGTTAAGACCAGGGATTTAATGAATTCAAAGATAACAAAGACTTGGTAGAAGTAATTTAATCAATAACAAAGCACTTAAATTAAAATTAATTTGACAGTCTCGTATATACATTTTTGGGTAGGACTTGTATAATATATTTAGTATATTTTTATTCAATTAATCCAAAATAAGTAAATTTTAGTGTATTAATAATATTAATAATAAGCATTTGTTATAAGATAAATAATCTATTAAAGACTCACATGCTAGGGCCCTCAAAAAAAAAAATTAATCACATGCTGGGAAAATTCCAAAATACTACTGCAAGTCTAAAGGCTCAAATTGCAATTAATTTGTTAGTTCAATTATCTAAATGCCTTTGCCTTTTATTTTATTTTTTTTGAAAAAAAAAAGTGTTATGTCACCGGCCATAGCTCCAATGCCATATTGTCATCAACCGGTTAAATGTGCGAAGGGCCAAGGTTGGATTTAGTATGAGATGTATAAATGATGTTTAAATATTTACAAGTTATTTATTAAATACACATAATAAGATATCCATGGTTAACAAAAACCCGTAGAAATGCTTAAAAATAAATTTATAATATATTTTTATCTAACATAAAATTAAAAACTTGTTAATATTATAGGAACAAGTTGTGAAACTCTAAACAAATTGAGTTTTAAAAAAATGATAACTTTTTTTTATATATGAACAAGTGATGTTCATAATTAACAAAAGCAAGGGAAAATACTTAAAAAATAAATTTATAACATATATTTTTTTAATTTAATATAATATTAATAATTTATTAACATTAAAGAAACAAGTAATGAAAAATAAATTAAATTAAATTTATGAACAAATGATATTCAACTATATACAAATAATTGTTCAGATATATATAATAAAATGTTCAAGATATGTAACAAGAAGTAAAAATATTTTAAAATAAAATTATAATATATATATAAGTTTGCACTATATATATTAAAGTAATTGTTGTCTTAATAGTTTCCTTTATTTTGAGAACTACAAGGTCAAAAAAGGTACAAATCCACCTTTGACTTCTTGACATTGATCAATGATTGATTACCGCACTAAAGTTAGAGCTCCAGCTACAGGACATTTTCTTAAAAAATAAAAGGTAAGGACATTTTGATAATTGGTCCAACAAAATTAATTGAAATTGGAGCTCTTAAAGTATTTCAAAAATTTTTGAGCCCTGCATGTGATTAATTTGTTTCTTAAGATCTTTGTTGAGATTCTCCCTATCGTTAAAAACAAACATTTTTAATATAAAATTAAATATATAAGTTTTTTTATACATTTTTTAAACTTTTTCGTTTTAATTTCTAGAGCGCAACAATGATTTATGCTCGTGCTCATGTACGGACTGTCATCAGTTTCTGTTTCCAACCACACCTACCATGCCGACAATAATGAAAACAGTAATTCTCTCTCGTCTGCTTCGTTTGCTTTCCTTTTTCCGTGACCAAACGGGGCCAATCTCAAGACTCCTCAGCCACACGAAGTTCAGGGCTGGAGCCCGCGTTATCATAAATCATGGTTTGCGAAGACTTTAAAAAGTAAAAAATTTAAATGATAACTCCATTTAAATTCGTACAACATTATTAAATACCATAATATTCTCTTGACAATTGATTATATCAAAATACATAGTTATCAATTTGCTATGTTCAATTACCAATGAATATTTCGTTATTTAACTATACTGCGAGGAAGTTAGAGTATGGGTGTTTGTTCGTATGTAATTTTGTAAGGCAACAATTCAAGCAGGTGATTTTTTTTTGGGGGGGGGGGGTTAAATAAAGCAATAGACTATTTTCCGCAGGTTCACTGCATCGCGGAAGCCATTGATGGCTAGCTAAACCAATGGTGCGGATCTAGGCATTTATATATTCACTGAGCGCGAAAGTAACACAATATACAACAGATATCATAAGAGTATATATTGTTTCTAGTTTCTACGGCAACCCATCGTACGTACGTAGTTCACAGGTACTAAGAACATACATAAGACATGGGGTTCAGACATTATATTATATGAATAATGGAAGCATTCAGTGTCCGGAACGAACATGGAAGCACACATCAGCCAAACATTGGGCTTAACCTGACTTTGCCAACATTGGAGCTGGTGAATAAGGAAGCTAGGCTCTCTAGAAAGCTCTCGATCCCCGAGTTGATTTTATTCTTAGACTTCACCTTTCCTTGTTTGGTAAAGCAGGAACAAAAAGAACACAGTTTGGTAATGCAGGACATATGAATGGGGATTCAGGAATATAATTACCTTATTCTATTGAGATATCATTCCCCTGAGAGGAATGCATGCGTACTTGTTCACGTGATTTTGAAGTACAGCTTCAAGCATCTTCCCTCCAACATTGTACAGGTGCACGTCTATACCGTTTGGGAAATACCTGCAAATTCAAATCATTTTAATTTAATCAAACCTTGCTAACGAAATCAAAGTGCATTAGTGAGAGATCAAGATGAACCGGGGATTCAAGGGATGCCTGCTTAAAGCAGCATCATAAACTGTTTCCTTGTGGTAGTTGAATCGGTGGTCATACCCAAATTCCTCTTTTATAACCTTTACCTAGAATTTTTTTAAATTGTTTTCAACAACTCCTCCTTGTTTTTCAAAATAATTAGCCAAGTTTTCTAATACATTATAAATAAAATTCGAAGAACGGAATCTTGAAGTAATGATTTATGAATTGTAAAAATGATGTTACCTGTTATAAATTTTATATCTGATCTTAAATTAATACGCAATGCGGTAAAAGGATAGCCTGCGCAGGCGGTGAGCATTTTTGTTTCTAGGTGACTCTGAGGAGTTGAGAATTGACTAGCTTAATTTTCAACATCTGGTTATAAAAATATATAAAGGATTATTCACTTCTTGTATTTGATTAAAGGAAAAATGGCAGAAAAAATTCTCAGAAATATGCAAATGAAAATGAAATTATGTGAAATACTATAATTCTTCTTAAGTTCCTAGAAACCTTTTTGACGTTAATGATATTCGGTGAAATGACTAAAATACATCCAATTTAAAATAAAATAGTAATTACTTATTTCATTTTAATCATTGTTAGGAAAAAAAGTTGTCATTTCCCAAACTAAAATAGTTGCGGATATTTACAACAGTTGAATTTCAATGAATAAAAAATTTGCACGAAAAAAGTTATAATTACTTGTTCCATTCTAATCATTATTAAAAGAAAAATAGTTATTACTTAAACTGACACATATATTTACAATATTTGGATATTAGATGATAAAAAATTTACATAGAAAAAAGCTATAATTGCTTGTTTTGTTTTAGTTATTGATAAAAAAAATAATAATCATTGCTTAAATTAAAATAATCATAAATATTTATAACATTTAAATTTCAGTAAATCAAAAATTTACAACAACATCCTCAAAGTTGTAGCACTTGTCTGGAGTAACATTTGTAAAAATAAAGTTTACACTAACTACAGTACTTTGCAAACTGAAGTTTAGGCAATTAAATTTAAAGTTAATTATGCTAATATACTTTATGTTTAGATAATGTTAAGATTATAGATATTAAGAAAAAAAGGACTAAACATTCATTGATGAAGATGATAAAACATTGCAAGAATATGATCCTTTACTCGAAGGATTTATAGCCCTTCTTGGGTGATTTACTAACCTTATCTTAAGGGTGCACTAACCCCAACTTTGAAGATTAAATTTCTTTACCTAAATGTCTAATCTTTATCCCTTTATATAGGCTTAAGCTAACAACTAATTGTAATCAATATTCAAATAGATACTCTTTGTGTAAAAAAGTCGATTTAACGAATTAAAATTTATTTGAATGATATAACTAAAGAGCACATGTATGTTTAGATATATAATGATTAAAAATGACATGAGTTTTATATCATATACTCTAAATTATAAGTTTTAAGATGATTTGAATTCTAAACTTATATTTAATACATTTTAAATCCTGAACAATTAAATTTAAAGTAGTCTCACTATCATCGTTAATTTGAAATTAACGAGTATTATTTAAGTATAGTAGGGCACAAGGTTATGTTACGCTCCCTCTCTTCATCTCATCTCTCCCTTTTCCCCCAAACCCCTTTTTAGACTCATTCACCCTCTTCCTTCTCTCTCTAGTTTCAGACTCATCCCCTTGTCTTTCTAATTGCTAGCTAACAGACACAGAGAAAAAGACAAGGACATCTTTTTTAGGTTTCATCCCTGTGAGATTCAAAACCGTAGGAGCCTAAAACTAAACTCCCACGTAACAAAAAAGTACTGCCCCCAACAGGAACACATCAATAGCGGACAGGCGTCCAAAAGTGACCCGCCCACATTTCCAGACTTGACACTCCATTGTCACCATTTGCTAAGAACCATACACCATCCTCCACTACCACTTCGACAATAAAGGTTCTCACAAGTATGCTTTCTCTCACTCTTTAGTCGACTGTTTCCCTCACTCTTTGGCACAAGTCCAGCCCCATTCGGCTAACATTATGAAGCTCCTTTGTCTCAGAGAGGAACAACGAGAGAGGGAGTCTCACTTGAAGACAAAACTTCTTAAGTACAAGCTGTTGAAGGATTCCATCGTGATTTTTTCTGTTTTGGAGAATGAGATCAGTGCCAAGCACTACTATAAAAAACAAAGGCTTTGGTGGTGTTTGAAAGACATTTATAAAACATTATAAGCCTCAAAATTATCTAAAATTTCAAGTCACCTTTCATTAATTAATGATAGAATAAATGTGCAAATTTAGTTATAAATTATTTTTTAAGAAGCATCTAATATTTTATTTACTATAATGATGTAAAATAAATAATTAAATATTTAAAATAGAATACTAAATATCTCTTATTAAAGTTAAAGAGATGTCCGTTATTTTATTATTAATTGTGAAAACTTAAAGAGGTGCCTGTTACTTTATAATTAATTGTAGGGCTCATTTTGAATTGAGAACATGTTTGTCATATTCTTCCTCCTTTGTCCATATGTGCATCATCTTCTTCTTTCTCTCTTGCTCTATCCATATGTGCAGCATCTTTATCTTCATCAAATCAAATCAATTAAAAAAATATTTTTATTACAGTTATAAATTATAGAGGTCAAATTTTAACAATTTAAATTTATTTATTTATTTATTTTTCTGAGAGGCACTTGATTTAACTTGTCTAGAAAGTTAATTTATTTTATTTTATAGTCTCAAATTCAATTTTTAAAATATACAGTCGTACTAATAAATATAGTAAAAGGCATCCCAAGATACAAACGAGGCCGCTAATAACAACCTTGAATTTGGATCAATGTGAAAGCAAGCAGTGGGGAGAAAGAAATAAAATGTGCCTCGCTGTGCAGGGAATGCGCCACCGAGAGGATCTGCTTCGGCTGGTCATCGGCTCATCTCGTGGCTCTTTGCTTTTCGAGAATTTATGGTCCTGTTAATTCCATCTAGTACGACTGTTTGTCGACACGGCTCCTTCGGTGATGTTATAGATGTATATATGATATTAACACCTGGTGTGGCCAACAAATTAATCGTAACTACATAACATCATGGTATTGTCTGAGATTATATTGTTTTAGATTTTTTTATGGAAGCGAAAAGTCTTAGACATGTTTAAGATAAAACTCTAATATAACATCAAGAGTCGTCCCCAGGAAGTTATGGTAGAATCAAGAGCTGGCTCAATTTGGGATTACAAATTTAAAAGAAAAAAGATGAGATTAAAAAGAAAAAAGATTGAAAATAATAACAAGGAAAATACTATTAGTTGTATAATAGTCTCCACATCAAGTGATTTTGATGATTAATCACAACCATATAAACGCGTAATATATTAATTTTGAATAGCTTAAGTTAATTTGATCTAAGTAACAAGTTTAAAGCAGGGACGAAGGGGGCCAAGCATCCCATATGTCACAAATGTTTTGATAATTTTTCCAAATTTTACTGAAAAAATTTAAAGGACTAATTTTGCCCTCCCATTCTAGCCCTCCATGTGTTATGTTCTAGATCCGTTACTGGTTTAAAGTGTGATTAATGAAAAATTTTGAATCTAATAATATCATAATTTTTTCAGAGTCTATTATCACTATTTTAGATTTTTTTTAGTTGTTTGTTTTAATTTTTTTGACTGTACATAGGCATATTTTTTTTTGGAAGCAATCTTGTTTTAAAAAAAAAGTCAGATATTAAATATAGAAACATCTCCTAATAAAAAATTGAATATTAATTTATCATGTTATGAAATAATAAACAGGCGCATTCTATTAATTACAATCCTCATTAGCTGTCTGTTTTAATTTTAGAAATATAAAAATAATCTTTTAGAGACACGGAATATTATGCAAGAAAGAGTTTAAATTAATTAAACGCATATCAAATTTCTCATGTAGCATGCTCTTCATAACTCATTAATCACAAATATGGCAACTTACTTCTAATACTCCAAAACACAAGAAAATAAATCCCAGCATAGGTGCTTTCCCCGAAGCAATTCCAACCGTTGAAAATGCGCTGATATGGGGCGTTCAGTCTCCAACTCAGATTAGGAGGGAGCGTATATTTCCTTGAACCCAAAATAAAATAGGGTGGATGATAAAAAAAATCTCAAAATAATTAATTAAATTAAGTTAGATTTTAATTGTTAAATTTTGAAAATACAAGCTGTAAATTCAGGTATTAAATATAGAAACATCTTCTAATAAAAAATTATTTTTTATTAAAATTTAAAATATAAGTTATAAATTTATCACAATAAAATTATAAAATTTAGATATTTAATTTTAAATTTTTGAAATTTAATATTTAAAACTTAAATACTTTTAAAACTTTTATTTTAAAAAACTATTGTTGGCTTGTTGTTTAAGGCCAGGAACCTGGGGGGTCCGTTTCCGCGGATTCTGGTCCGCACAATTTTGTCTTACATATTTTACGCTCACACAACCCGCCTCTCTTCTTTTTCAGATAGCCCATGATGTCAGAGTAAAAAAAACCTGAGGACCCTTTCTTTGTTTGGGCCTAATTTATATAATTCCTTTTGTCAGGGGAAAAAAAAGGGCCCCGCACGTAGAAGATGTACTAATCTTCATGATTTCTTTGTTTGGCCTAATTTTCTTAATTAACATTTTTCAGCTATATAAAGCCATATTCAAAAATTAGGCAAAAAGTTAGTTATATAAGTACATTTTACATGCTTTTTGCTTTTTTTCCTCATAAAACTTCAACGGAGTTCATCGGTTGACATATCCACACGAAAGCCCACTCTAAATTCTTTTCTTAAGACCCGGCAAATAACAGATGAAACAAAATCGCTTCAATAAATTCAATTCTAACATCGAGTGAAAAAGGCGTAGCCACCATCTCCACATTTAATATAAACGGCACCTTTTTTTTGGCAATTTGGATTGTGGAATATTACAGTAACTACATTATGTTAAAGTTAAAGTACAAAGTAAAAACCAAGTCGCACGACCTTTGATAAGGCTCATACGTATGAATTTATAACCAAGATCAGAAAACAGATAATGAAATTATCGCCAGCGGGAGTTCAAAGTTGCTCGGTTATGTATGGAAGGAGGGCTTTTGTGGTATTTACAAACACGTTCTAACCAACACGAACATGTTCGTTTTGGCTTTTGTGGTCCTCGTCTGAAAAATCTAACAATCGCTAGAAGGAAGGTTTGAACCTCCGACCTTGTGGTTAACAGCCACACGCTCTAACCAACTGAGCTATTCCAGCAATTGATTAGTTAGTAAAATTAAAAAGTAATAAAGTAAATCCTACAGAATTTAGAATAGTTATAAAATTAAATATTAGTAATATGTAATTTTCATTTCAATATATTATGTTTCTATTCTTAAATTATTGTTATTAATTTATTTTTTCCAAAAGTAAATGATGATAAGTATCTTGCATTTTTAAGTTATCGATAAATATTTATTAGTTTTAAAATATAGATATCTGTGATTATTTCTTAAAAGGTTTGAAATTTGAATCCTAATGTTTATTTTTATTAATTACGTTGATAGAAGTATCACCTTCAACATTATCTTCGATGGAGGCGATGACAAAAACAGATATACGGGGAAACATTATATGAGTGTTTTCTTTTAAAATAAGAATTTTGAAATCTAAAACTGGACGTTCAATTCTAACAGGTAAAGCTTCGCACTGATTTTCGTTTCGGACACGGTTTACGGGCCAACATTATTATCATTCCCTCGGATTCTATTTATAGAATGGAGAGAAAAAACAATATCATTTATAAATTAAAAAAATGATAATAAAATTTTTTTGAATTATATAAATAATATTTTGATATCTTAAAATGTCATAATTTACCTAAAGTTGATAAGAATTTTTCACTTATTAAAGAATTAATGTAAATGATCAAATTTTTTTAATTTAAATATCAATTATTATTTATAAATTTTATTTTAAGATTCACAACTTTTCTTCTTAAAATTGTAAGAGTTCAATAGCAATTTATAAATTTACATTTAAAATTATAATATTTTTTAAATATTGTAAATATTAATTGTCATTAACAAATTTTGTTCTAAAATGAATAACTTTTCTTCTTAAAATCACAAGAATTCAACAATAATTTATAAGTTTGAATTACAAAAAATTTAATTATTTATATTATTTCTTAATGACAAAAAAAAATTCTCAGAGACTATAGAAAAATCATAACATTTCAGGACCAAAAGATCATTTATATAATTTAAAAAAATTTTATTATTATTTTTTCTATAAGTTATATTGTTAAATTTTCATTACACATTTTTCTTTTTATAATGTTGGAGAGAGAATATATTATTAAAGCATGTATATTTAATAGAGATAAAATTAAAAACTTATTTAATTTTTAGATAGAGTTAATGAGATTTAAATTTTTTCTAATTATCAATGAAACATATTAAAAATAATTTATAAATAATATTAAAAAAGTTTTTTTTTACCGTGCCAACTGATAATATGAGATCTAAGATGTCCTTATAATTACATTAACTAGTTAATCACCCTTGCGTTGTATGGGATATTACTTTTACAGCGTCTTCTAATTATTAGATGGCGGCAAATTATACATATAAAGTAATTATATGCCTAAAACAACAATAAAACATAACTATTCAGCGAATGATTAACATTATGGTGGTGCAAAAAAATTGTGGTGATAACATGATAGATAAATTTTAAAAATTTATATGATGACAAACCCAATAGTCTTTTATAGTAAATAAAAAAAGATAGATACTTTGTAAAAATATATTGGGAATGAATGTAAAAATTTGTTATATCAAATAAAGAGTGAAAAAAAGTTTAACAAAATAAAAAAAACAACAACCTTAACAGATAGATAGCTGCAATACATTAGTTAGATTGTTAAAAATCTTCCTGTAAATTATGTCTTCTGATAACATTTGTGGGCTATATCATTTGTATCAAGAATTAATATTTTTAACCCTTTCTTACTTTGCATTTGAAATACATCTAACATATAACTGTCCATGTATCAAGACAGGTCTTAGTAAGTACAACTCAATGCTAAAAAAGCTTTTTATTAAATTGACCTTGCATGTCCTATGTGCTTCATCATTTATGTCATTGTCATCCATATATTTTAATTTAATACTAGTGTTGGGATGTATGTCTTTCCATCTTGAATAAAATTTTGTATTGTCTTGATTTTTTTAAAGAAAAAATGTGGGCCTTAGAATTTTATAATAAAGATTAAAATACATTTTTAGATTATTTTAAAATATTTACAAATTAAAAATTTAACAACGCACTCAATTATATATAATCTCCCCATACAATATGAACTAAGTTTTAAAAGATTAATTAATATTTAGTATGAATATGTGCTACTCTCTCAATTAAAAATTAAAAGGCACTTTTAATCAAATATCATCTAATAAAATAATTAATTGACTTCAAATTAACGTCATTTTTATACTTACCTTCATTTAATAAGGTATATTGTTTTAAAATAAATATAAATTTATTTATTTATTATGAGCACTTTTAAAAAATACACTAATCACATTTTAAAATATTAAAAATATTTTATATTTTTAAACAAAGTGAATATATAATTTGATCATGGTTTTTTAGGTTAAGTTAACAAAAATTCAATCTTCATAAATTTAATCTTAAAATTTTTTAAATTTATTCGAGTTAAGATTTGGATCACAGTAATATTATCTCGAATAATATTACCTGCGTGTGCCATTGATTACATGTACGACTCAAGGCAGCAGGTAAATTCGGACGAGCTGGATTTTTAGGAGGGAAAAAAAAAAAGCAGTCGGTAAATTTAAAAAATCGAGAGTTGATCATTGCGCCTTGAGAATTTGTCATTTGAGAAGTGAGAATACGCCCAAGACCAGACGACACCGGAAAAGAGGTGGCAATATAAAAAGATTTGCATCTAGAAGATTAATGCCGGGAGAATCGGGAAAAATCAAAGATTTGCATTTTAAAAACCAGAGATGCGATATGCTTCATATTTGTATGAAAATATTTGTTTATCTAATGGTAATATTTATTGGACAAGGGTTAATTTAACGTGTTCATGATATTTTGGGTATATTTATCTAGGAATATAGTTTTACTAAATAGTAATATTTAAATAACGAAGTGAATTTGGCTGTGGAAAGAGAAGATTAGAAGACTTGGCGGAGTCGGCTTTGCTTCACTGATGCCTTGCTCCTTTGAGGCTCTGCTGCTGGCAGAATAATTTAAACGGTTCAAATTTAATATTTTATTAAATTTTTTTAATAAATTTGGTTATTAATTTAAATATTTTAGATTTAATGTTAATGATCTAATTTTTTATAATAAAAATATTTTTTTTCAATATTAATAGATAAACTATACTGTTCAAAATATATCTAAATAATTAATGTATAAAATTTTTAATATTAAATCTAGATCATTCATATTAAATTTGTATTGTCTAGAGTATATATATGCTTGGATAATTAATTTATAAAAAATTAGATATTAAATTCATATCATGAATATTAAATTTGAATTGTTTAGAGATAAATGTGAAATTTAAGGTGGGCCAAACTCTTAAAAGCTAAGGCCATAAAGCCCACTTACCTTAAAATTTGACTTGATTCTGACGTTTGACCCTTATTTTAAGGGTTTAGAGCCAGATTCTTAAATCTTTGTTCTTAAAAAAAAAAATTAACATTTTAATTTAAATAAAATATTTTAAAATTCAATGTGAAATAAATCAAAATCTCAAATAAAATTTAACATAACATTTGACAAAGATTTAAAATTTTAAATTTAAGATGAAGATCAAAATCTTTATTAATATAAATTTAAATCCTCCTCCTCATCATCTAAAAATAAAATATTAGATTTTTCAGATGTAAATTCACTCATTAAAAATGGAAGTGAAGATTTAATGTCAATTATCTCTGTAATTTTTTCTTTATTACCTACAATAAATATTAATAAAATTATGTTATTATTAATTAAATATGTGTGTGTATAAAATAATTAGGCCTACTAGAACTTGAAAAGCTGCCCAAGTCCGAATCCTTTTTTATAGAGCTTATCAGGGTCAGGCCCCAAAATCAGATTATTTTAAAAAAGTTTAACTTTTAAAGCTCAAACTTTTATTTAAATAAGATTTTTAAGCCTAATCCTCTAAACTTGACCTTTATTTTTGACTCTAAAATTTGTTAAAAACCTTTATATTTTTATTATTTTTTATTTTTAATAAAATAAAAAATAAAATATTAAATCTGGACCGTCCAGGTTTAATCTGGACGGCCGAGATTCTGCTGCTATGCAGCGGATCCTCGGAGGAGCGAGGCATCAGCGGAGCGAAGCCGAGTAGAGGTGGCGTGGTGGAAGAAGGAAAGTGAGCGTGCCGAGCGGTGGCCATTCATTTATAAGTAGAATTGGTCAGTTGAATTTACCTTTTCGTACGCCAAAGTCCAAGCCAGTTCCGCCAGTTCTCTCAAATCAATTTGCCGTGGGAGCTTTTTTTGGGCCCTCTGCCGCCCTCCTCCTTCCTCCGAATCATCCCCGAAGGTATATATCTTCATCTTATTTCCTATATCTCCCTCTTCTCTTCAATTCCTCCTACCTCTTGTTCCTCCTTCGCATAATTCCCAGGCCTTCTGCCTTCTGCCTTGTCCAACACCAACCCAGGTCAACAATCGCACAAACCTCACCCCGACTTGAACCCTAAAAAATCACCTTCATTTTCCAATAAGTTAATGGATGCTTATTTATTTAATTCCCTGTCATATTCTGTTATTGTAATCTTCGATTAGTGGGCATAGTTATTCTTTACCTTTTGTTTTTGAAGGGATCGAGAAGAACATCATGGGAAGCAAAGCTCCGAATTGGGCAGACCAGTGGGGAGCGGGTGGGTGTGGGAGCGATAGCGATAATGAGCAGGTGAAGAAGCAAGGCGGCGGCGGCGGCAAGATGGCGAATGCCAAAGCGAAAGCATCTGCGGGAATGGACAAAGCGAAAGCAGCGGCAGTGGTGGGTGCTGACAAAGCCAAGGAGGCGGCGGTAGTGGGCGCCATGAAACTCAAGAGCGGCACCTCTGCTGGTCTCAAATGGATGAAGAATCAATACCGCAAGAGGACTTCTCCCTCCGAGTGAACCCAGTCCCGTTCTCCGCCTTCACCTTCCAAAATTATGATCACATCAGTCGACACTCTTGTTTTTGTTCTTAGCTTTCATATGCATTCTGGCCTTCCCATACGCGCTAGACTCGTTTTGCTTTAAACTCTAGACACGTTTTGCTTTAAACTTGCTCAAATACAGTTGCACTTCCAATATCACATCTGTTGATTCATCTTTTAATTCAAATCGAACAAGCAACCCTTCTCAACTGTACCGTCCCTTTAATACACTTTTTTTTAAACGACTTTCAATGCCAGCTGAACTAACCTCCGTATATAATCATGTACTTCATTTTTCAAATCAAATATTATACAAACCGTACTGGAGTGTTCGTGCTTATCATTTATTCGGATGTAATTCTGTTCAAGATTTACACAACATTCTCTATAATGAACATGATAAGCAATCGCATTCTGTGCACAGATTATAGGACATAATTTTGCGCCTAAATGTAATCATCATTACTTTATGCGCGTAAATCTATATTCCATAAAGTATCTTTCTAATCCTTTTTATACAAGTTCCTTATAAAAGAGTTACACAGCATGTTTCAAGATATCTGTATTTAACTATTTATTAGAGAAAATGTTTTTTAAACTGTATGGTACTTATTAAAGGTTATGATGGAATCCAAAGCTATTTCCGCACAATTTATTGATACAACTATTTTTTATTTCCGATAACAGAATCAAAGGCGATTTATATTAAGGAGTGGAAGCAACATACTCTAACATAAAAATAAATCCTATCAAGTTTCAGTATTAAAATTTAGAATTTAAGACCTCTTACGACACCCACGCCGGTTTCACACCATTCAACCATATATTCTACCTATAATTTAGGGTCGGTGTCATTTCAGATAAAAATGCAATATTCATAACGAAAAACAAGGTTAAAAATACCAAAGAATTTACAACCATGCTAGCTTCTTCCCACTGTAGATTTATTTTCTTTTCAGAAATACGTATGCACATAGATTGCTGCAAGCCAGTTCAGATCATAGTCCCAAATGTGTTTTCCCCGCTGTAAGTCATATACAGGAACCCATCTTCATCCTTATTTTCCTCATAAACCGCAGAGATAATAGCAGCTACATTGACAGAAACCAACTAATCAGATCACAAATTACCAACAAAAATAGCCACCACTCAAACAAAACGAATATAGAAAAGTCCCAATTTGTTTACCAGTTGGAGGCAAAATGTTCTGGACAAAAATGAAGATGGCTTTCTCAGGACTCAACTTGATTCTCTTTCGAACCACATACACAAACTGGCCAACAGTCAAATCAGCTGGAACCAGATACCTAAAGGGTAAAAAATTATACACAATGAATAAAGATGAAAAGAGAGTGAAACAATAAAGATGAGAAGGGAGTGAAACAAAATAGATAGGAGGTGAATGCAGGTGATCTAGATCCTAACATCCATAACAGAACATGGAACGCTTGCCATTGATTGTCAAGAGAATTCAATGCTTTTACGCTCGCTATTGACATCAGCACAAAAAAAAAAAAAAAAAACATAAACATGCCTGAAATCTACCGGAGAGATGATTTCCAGGACCATCTAACTAATCTCTATGCTATTTGAACAGAATTCTATTTCTTTCATGCTATAAAAGGCTGTACAGCCTTTGGCTGAACTAATCAAAGATCAAATGTGAAGCTTCATTCATTTCTAGGAAACACACTGTTAAGAGGACAAATAATTACAAGGCAGACCCATTAAGAGTCAAGACCAATGCCATGCGGAAACTAGTAAGACCAGATTTGAACATTCTGACTAAACTGCGGAGACCATAGCTCCTCGCCTTGACCATTATGAAATGGCGATCAAATCAGTGGACGCTTCCAAAACATCAGATCATGCAATATGCCATGAAAAAGAGCGAACAGAGGCAGATACTAACTTTTTCTTATCGATTTCAGGAACATCACTCTTTTCAGCCCTCTCAACAATCACCTACGCCAAAACATCAACCAATTTAATAAGCAATAAGTGAGATTATAATGACAGCTGCACACAAGTGAAATGAAATCTCACAGGTATTCTATCTGGATACTTTTCTCTGATTCGAGCAGCTTCAGCCTGTCTCCTTTCTGTCACATATTATTAGGATGTTTAAATACTGAATAGAAGTTGGCCCATATGAAGTTAGGGATGGTGTTTATTCGATCCAGACGGCTTTCAGAAAGCTTGATATGGAGAAGGTCACGATGATATATAAATCAAACCACCAGTAAGCAATAAAACGGTATAACTCACATCTTAATAACTAACCCCATAAAAAAATTACTTCGGCCATCAACAGTGAGATAATGGGTATTTCAATCAAGCAACTTGTCCTTTCAACCCAAACTAGATGGAATCGGCACGAGGATTGAGTAAAACTTCATATCTTTTTCTTTTCGAAACAAAGGACGAACAACGGGGTTCAGAAATACAAATTCTCGCAAATCAAATTTTGCACTTCGGAGGATCTATTTTGGATAAAGATGAGACCAGAAACAAATGTTCATGTTTCAACAAAACCCAACTAGAAATTGCAAAGCCGATGTTTCCTGACCGGATCATGCAAAATTAAGATTCCTCACAGACGAAATCCTATCCAACAACCTAGAAAATGCAACTAAAATTAGAGAAACGGGAACAAAATAAAGATTAAAACAAACCTAGGGGGTGTTCCGTCTTAAACGAACTCTTCGCCATGGCAATAGTTCTGCAAGAATAAAAAAAAAGAGTAAACACGTAATTACGGAGTTAGGTTTTGCCAGGAAGGGAGCGATTGATCAATCAAACAACGGAAGAACAGAGATTAAATTAACTTAAAACAAGGAGGGTAAACCAGTAATGAGAACCAGACGAAAAAGAACGGCAAAATACAGAGGGGAAAGGGTAGTCCGGGAGGAACTCCAAAATAATTACATCGAACTTGACTGCAGGTTAAGGGAAGATTTGTTAATTCCGTTCCGTCTCGTTTACGCGCGCCCCTTCTGTTTTTTTTTTTTTTTTTTGGGGGGGGGGGGGCCTGAATCACTGTGGCCTGCGGATATTGGAAGATGGGAGTCCACTTTCTCATTTTCACCCCGGCATCGTCCACTGGACAGACTATAAGACTCCTTAGATGTCATGAAAGAGATTTGGATGAAATTAAAATAAGAGTAAAATTAAATTTTAAAAATGTGTTTGATATAAAAATAAAATCCTAATTTAATTTTAATTAATATATATACTTAAAATAGGAAAATATCAAGTTGTCCTTTTTTCTCAAAATTAAAAAAACCTCCAGTATCTTGAGTAAACAAAAAAGATAAGGGTAGCAGGGTTTATAAAATGAAATTTAATAAATTGAAACAATTCTGTAGTTATTGTCATGGAATTGCATTTTAGCCTTTTTGATTGAATCAAGATTCTTAAAAATTATGACTGTTACATATCAAACATACTTAAATTTGGATTCCCTCTTTAATTTCATTTTCGTCTTACCAATTCAATGATACAATCATGGCCTAAAATGTAAAACAGAGAAAAAATTGCATGGATGACACATATAATTAAATTATTTTATCAAAATAAAATAAAGCATATGATTTTTAATGACTCTGCAATAAGTGGATATTATTTACAAGGTTTAGTTAAATCATATATTCATCAATTTTTTTTTTCAATGATAAAAGCATGAACAAGTTAAAATAGGGTGTTTTTGTTGAAGCAAATAAATAAGAAATGAAATCTGAAGTGATGAGAAGAGGGAGGCATCGACATGCATGTGACGTTGCTGTTGATGGAGGCATGTCATGATGAGTCGTGAGGTCGGGTCAGGCTTCAAAACTGACCTTTCACGCCCCCCATACGCCCTCAAATAAATATGGTGAGTACGTACACATACATTCACAAGGCACGTTCTCATGCATTGTTTTAATCCCCTCGCACGCTTTTCACATTGCTTGCATTTCATCACTTAGCACGCCTTCCCATTGTCCGTCTTTGATATATAGCATATATAGGTGGTTGTTGCGAGGGGTATAATGTAAGAATCAGGAGCTAAAATGTGAAGGTGTTGGGGCGCAGAAGTAACGCAAGGTGATGAGAAGGAATATTGTCGGGGCAGGTTTTACATTCTCCGTAGATGCCTCCTCCTCTTACTCTGCTCCCACAACCATGCCTCTCCTTAATATTACTTCTAGACATCGACCTTCTCCCTTGTATCAGTTTGGCATGCTCCTTCACTACTATCCCATGAATCCTTCTCATATATATGAGCCCAGACTATGCATCAACCCTATATGTCCTCTTTATCGACATGTATATGCGTCTGGGCACAAGTTAATCATTTAATCATATTCGAATTTTGTCAGGTTGAATATTGGAGGCAGCTATCTAAAAAAGAAAAAAAAAAGATGTTTCTTACATTATCACAGACTTGAGCGTGAGATCTCATACCTGAGCAGTCATAATTCAGTTGACCAAGACAAGCGTTTTAAAACAAGTTCTGCTTTCTATTCTTTTATCTTCCCCGCCCCCAACACCCCCCCCCCAACAACAACAAAAAAAAAAAAAAAGGATAGCTGGACGGTCTCAATTTCTTACAAGGCTGGGACTTTGCCACTTCTGTAAATAGACAGACACGTCAAAGCTTCTTTTAATACGGTTTAATAATAAATCCAACTTCCTATATTACTGGCGTTTTTAATCAGAGAATTAAGTAATATATATTAAGAAATATATCACACACACGTCGGTTTTACCATTTAATTTTTAACTAATCTATTCTTTTTTATTTTTACTTATATTTTCAATTAAATGGGACTTATGTATTGATTTTAACTTTAGTACTATACTATAGTTTGTAAATCCTTTTAATTATTATATATTTTAATTGATAAATCATGTTCTATATTTATACTAATAGTCTTAAAGTATATTTAAAACATTTAATATAAAATGTGAGTTTATTTAAAAAGCTTATTTTTAAATAAATTTTTAGGTCAGATCAGTTTTTAAATAGGGTCATGCCTAGACCTTGAGAAAAGCCTTATTATACATATTTTAGGCCAAGCACAAATTTACTTTCTCCGTCCCTATATATAAGGTGTTTTTAACCAAATCTCTCATACTAATAAAGTTTTGTTATTTAGTTGAACTCACATAAAAACATAATAATTTTTCAGTTTTATCCTTAATAATATTATAATTAATATCATGATGGTGGTAGGAAAAATATGCAATTAATTATCTATTTTATTTTCTAAGATAAAGGTAAAATTATCTAATTACTTAAAAATATTATTGTCACCCTTTATATTTAAAAACAAAATAAATTTTTAAAAAATATTTTATATATAAGGATGAAAGAAGTATTTAACTAAAGACTAACTTAACTTAACTTATTTTTATCCCAACATGTAATAATCAAGGTCAAAAAACAATATGCCAGTACTATTGCCTATGCCGCCAACCCCCAAAAGGAAAAAGTGCCCGTGATACATACTATAGTAATATCCCAAAAACAATTGGTTTTATCGAAGATAGATGCACCTTTTGAATGCTTTTACAATAAATATTTTATTTATTCTGTGTTCGCGACATATTATTTTAATATTTGATTGATTTTACTGACTAATTTTGACTTGAGTGAGGTCAGTTCTTATTCTTATTATGTGAAAATTCTAGTACACGATTATTTTTTTCACCTGTCAAGTTTAGTAAAATGGACTTATATCGTGATAACGAGCCGAAAGCTTTTCTTGAAGTAGGAAAATTAAGATCCCACGGGTAAGCATGCATCATCCACAATTTGTCAGGTCATTCATATCCTATTCCAAAACCAACAAAACACAAGTACAGGAAGCCAAAAGAAATCAGGACTCGGCTAGTTTTACTTTCACCAGAACTCGTGGACATGCTAGCTCTTCACCATCATTCTACACTTACTCCCAGAAAAGAGTTACGGGCAGCGGCTACGCATGCGGGAAAAATTTCACATATAGATGTATGCTATCAGCTGCACAAGATAGTGAATCGCTGAACCAACCAAGTGCCTTCTGAGGAGTTGGTTGAGAATGGTGATTGATGACAATTGAGTTACAAAAACCAAAATCCATAAAGCAAAAGGTTGTTGGATGCTTGCTTCCATTCTTATTTTGAATTTGAATTCGACTGTTTGATCCATGTAGGTGCAGATATACAGAACCAACATGCCCCTCACTCTCCCCCAGAACCCATAAATGCTGGCATTAAAAGCTCCAGATTCGTCTGTTCTGAGCCATATCACGATTCCTGTACCTCCTTAAATTAATCTTCCAACTTCCTTAGTTGCTAGGTGGTTGGGAATTTAATGCAACTCCTTCAATGCTAGCATCACCTGCCATGTTTCGTGGTCTCTTATGTTGGCCCCTACCTCCTTTAAAGCTCGGTTCCATTTCTCTCTCTGTTCTGTACATCAACTACACATCCCAATATGTCCACCCCCCAAGCCATGATTCTTCTCCATTCATACTTGGCTGTCTTTCCCATCCGCAACCATACAACGGTATGTGAATTCTTCGTCACTATTTGTTAGCCCTTCTCATGGAAGGCCTTTTATGAGAGGTGAGTCTGTGGTTATCGTATACAGTCAAAACAGGCGAGGAGAGGAGGGGGTAGAGGATAGGCTTCACGGGATATTGGTGCGGTTCAATAAGAAAGCAATGCTCAAAATGGCGAGGGGGCTCTGCTTTTTGATTGAGCCGTGCCAATATCACGTGCCACTGCTCCCCCCTCCTCAACGACTTTCGTTTTGGTAACGTCTTACTCTGTGGCTATTCTTCTGATATTCTTTTTCCTAGTTTTACGGCGTCCGTTTGGTTTTTTTTTTTTTTTTTTGTCATTAGTTCTTTGCAATTGATGAATCACCTCGCGGAGACGAACATGAGAGGAGCACCTCAGTTCTGTTCGAGTTTGATGTCGAGTCCAACCGACACGTGAGCTGAGTCCCTTGTTCGGTTTTTCAACCCTTCTCTGCGTATATTATTCACGCATTTTATTCCCTTGATTCCTTCTTTTTTGTAGATGAACACTTGAATGCATTGGTGCGAATAAATGTTGAGGAAACTTCAGTGATGACAATCTTGAATGCATGAATTTTTAAATCTGCTATCTTTCTTTTCCTTTTTTATATTTATATTTAAAGTATAGCCACTAGCCAGTTTTAAATGTGTGAATTTTCACACGTTATGGCTAGATTGACCCGTGTGAAAAAGGGAAATGAATTAAAGCGATCTCCCTATTGCGGCAATATTTTGCATTGAATTTTGAGTGTTTTGGTAGCTTAAGCCACCTGAACAAAGGTTCGATTGTATATTTTGGGAAAAAACTGATATTGGTGAACATTTGAAATTTAAGATGAAATAATTTTTCCCCACTTGTCGGATTAAGGAGAAAAAATTTTGGAATACAACTAAATGCTGATGTACGTATACCGGGAGTTTACTTGTGGCAGTTTAAAGGAAAGGCATTTGAATGCAATTTAACCTGCTGCCTGAAGATAGCGTCGCCTGGCATTTGAGGGTTTACTGAGTTTCTACAGAGTTGATGATCACTGAAGTTACCTAAATGTTACATTACTATATTACATTATTACTCCTTAAGTTTCTTTTCCGGAACAATGCTTTGAGTACGATTTGTGGTACAAAAGCAGTTGAGGATTCCTCAAACTCATGCCACGGCGATATCCCCTTATTAAATGTTCCTTACTGCACATGCCCTGCTATTTGCGGCAATAAATATGCGTACCATACCCTCCAATGAAAAACCATTTCTCTGTATTTCCGTTTCTGTGCCTCTTTGTTTCCCACAAATTTGCATTAGTTCATTATGTTTTCGTTCTTCATCAGTTCGGCCCCTTCTTCTAGAGTGCTTAATCTCTTCACTGCGTGCCGAAAGGGAATTTTACGGGTAATCATTTGAGCATTTTGGACCTTTCTCACCAACATTAATCGGATTGGTTTTTTATGATGGCCTAGTCATAAGCGTGCTTTTTCAACTACTTCTAGATCCACTCGTTAATTAAGCCGGCTTTTTGACCTATTAACATCCCCTAACTTAGAAAAAGGTCTAAAGAAATTAGGGAAGGGGAATGTACTACATGTCCTAAGGGAGGTTCAAAGAATTTAAGGCATGCGTTGACTCAGTATCCGAAAAAGTAAACGGGCACATTGCCATCATCGTTCTGAGACTTAAGAAAAAGTATGCAAGGCTTACTGAAAGTGTATACCCGACTTGAAAGCTCAAGCAATTTATGTTATGCAGAGGAATTCTGTTTTTAGTAGTTCAGTACGTTAGGTGAGTAAATCCAAGTAGTGGAAGAAGACTGGCACGCGAATACAATAAGGAGATCATTAAGATTAACTCTGAAGAGTTTCTAGGTAGACAAACAGAAAGATCAGACTAAAGCAGAAGGGCAGCTACAGCCACCCAAATATATATCTATATTTATTAGGAGCTTGATTAGCCTTGCAACTATTAACATACGGAGTGGCCGCTCAAGCGTCAAAGAATGGGTGGTGTGAGTGGTGACTACATCAATTCCCTCTTCTGGTCGCTACCATGGTCAATCTCCTCTATTAAAATTCAGACTGTCCATGGGACGCGCCCCCCCCCTCTCTCTCTCTCTCTCTCTCTCTCGTAAGATGATAATATTTTAATGACAAAAATAAAGGTGGGGAAAAGGGGGGAAAAATTGAAGCCATGATTCATGGCGTGGTAATAATCTTCCCGAGTTAGGGAAGAACTCCACGTGGGCTCCTAGAAAGAGGCATTCCACAGAGCCTTTTCACCTTCTCCACATCGCCTATGAACCTCTTTGATCCTTTCGGCAGACCTGCAAATTCCACTGCAGCTCCAATCAAATGAAGCAACACAAACGTTGCCTGCTTGGGCCTTCCATTCACAATCTACAAAAGGAACCAACTCAATAATTCAATACTCCGTTCTTCTCATAATGATCCTTATTCCAGATAAATATTGATGCGATCCAATTATGTACATATCACAGAGAAGTATAACCAAAATCTTCACCTGGAGGAGTGCCACAGCAAAGTCTTCGATCATCTATATGCTCCACATCAAGTCCAATAAACCAAGCTCCCAGTGAGACATCCTCATTAGCGTACTTGTGAAGAACTTGCCTGAGACAATCACACCCATAAGCTATAAGATAGCAGGAGCATAATTTTAAAACCCTTCAGTTCTAAATTTTTAATCCAGTTACATTTTCTTCACAAGTGTGGTGAAGTATCTGGGGAAAAAAAAAAGTTTTGGTGGAGTGAGACTTACTGGTTAATTGATATATATGTAGCCAAATCTTTTGAAATGGCATACAACTGTCCTGTGGCATGACGGAAGTATTTGTTTCCAGTCTCACCAAATTTCCAGTATTCGGGTTCATGGTACCTTACCCCTCTGTGAAACAGATCAGGGAGATAAGAATTATAAAATTGAAGCCATGTCAGTAACTCCTCAAATATCAGAAGATAAAAGGGAAATTATTCTCACTTTTGAGAAAGGACGGGGCCAGATTTCATGCAACCAATGTATATTCGTGGTTTTGGCCGGTGTCTAACCAGAGTTTCTCCTAGTGTTCCTGAAACAGATTAAATACAGCTCCAAGATAAAGATTTCATCAAGCATAAATGATGCATGCATACAAGGGAAACATGAACCCATGGTAATAAGGAACGGATCTCATAGATTTATGGAAGTGCACAGTTGGTGGATATGTTCAATAAGCCAAGAGCTTCAATCGTTGTAAATTATAAGACACAGCTCATGATTTCCAAACTAAGAAAAAAACAAGGAACATAAATCCAGGTTATTTAAGCTTGTCAAAGTTTATATACCTATATTTACATGAACATCATCATCGACTTTCACATAGAAGTCAGCATCCCATAATTTAACAGCAGTCGCAAAGTATGTCCTCGTCTTTGCTGACAATTCAAGGTATCCCTCAACATGGTCCTGCAGAAACAAAGTGCACAGATTTGTAAATCTGTGGCCGTTTTTTTCTCTTGAAAAAGAGTAGTAAAAATGAGGGGAGTAGAATTTGGGTGGGAAGCAGCACTGAGTCGAAATGGGGCATAATAAATACCAGTCTCAAGAAATCCCCATGTTTGTTGTCCTCTGCTTCAATAGCTCTGTCTAGTATACCCCCCGAGGTAGCACTAAATAAAGAAAGGTAAAAACCATGTTAAATTTATTATTCATTCAGCATACTTTACGATTGATATAATGATGGTTTATTTCAACCATTTGAGGACATCACAAAGGCAAATGAATTTCACAAGTAGCAATGGACAGGGATGAGCGTGATTAGCAAACTAGAAACCTAGAGACTAAAAATTCAGCTGGAAAGAATAGTGATCCAGCCAATGTCTTCTATTCCCATGTTAGAGATTTAGCAGCTACCTGTGACCAATCACAAAGCGGACAACAATGCCCTTCTCTTCCTCTAGCTTCCTTTTCTTTTCACCTATCATCCAGGTTATCACAAGAACCAGTCACAGAAAACACACACAATAACGTGTACATACTGATATGAGGAACTTTGCCCCAATGAAAATGCATAATGGGAAGATCAGAAAACAGGCTTCAAATTACAAACCTCGCAGCATCCAGGTCGCACGAACTGAGTCTCTTCTTTTCCTGCTGCTAAAAGCAGTATTTATTCCTATGACCATTAGGTACCTTCTCTTACCAGGTGATTCAGATTCAGCTCTCTTAAGATCTTTTGATACAGGAGCACCATTTCTTATAGACTCCTGAGCTGCTCTTGCAGCAGCTAATTCCATCTCTAGGTTCGAAATTGTTTTATCCAAAGTTCTACATTTAATAACAAAGCCGCATAAGTTTGGCAAGCCGACCAAGTAACTGAAATTTGGACTTGATATCATGATATTTAACTTACTGTATGGCATTACGAGTCTCGGAAACTTCCCGATATATGTTTTTAGTGTCACGCTTCACTTCCTGCTCTTGCAACTGAAGGGAGGCCAACAGATATACATGCATAAATTTTTGAAGGATAAAAGTAAATTACAGGACTTTCAAAGGTACCGCATGGTGATCTAGGCTATGCTGCCTAGGAGTGGAAATGGCCATAGAGGAAGGTAGGCAATAAAGCCCATTTTCCCTCCTAGTAAGCATAACTTAAGTGTATTCTAGAAAGGGAAACGAAAGTGATGTTTAATTGCTTAATGCTTACAATTCTCGAATTACAACCCTCAGAAACCACATTCAATTTTTCTACCTCCATAGCTGTTGCTCTTGCCAGCCCTTTAGGTTCGGGAATAGTCCACATCCTGACACATTTACATTTTTCATCAGAAAAGTACCAGAAAACCGACATAAACAAGACGCCATGTTAACGTCTAATCTGAAATAATGAAGTATAGTACGAGTTTTTACGACCTCCTCACCAATATTTACGACTTCACTTTGTTTTAAAACCGTTCGGTACGTTAAAAATAGAAAACTAATACACCTCCAAAGACGTTGGACTATGCTTAATAAATAACTACCATGGTCCCAAAAATTTGAAGTTCATCTTTTAAAGTAACAAAATCGAAATTAACGGCTTGAGTTGCGAAGCGCAGGAGATAAACTGAACATGAAAATTAATAGAATGCCTTACTCATCGAGAAGATTGTGGGGATGGAGAGTAATGGACGCTTAGAAGATATATGAAGTACTTCAACAACTTCCTTTTTTTTTAATCTTTACTTATTTATTTATTTAATTTATTTAACTTTAACTGAATGAGCGGTATTTGAGCTTGCAGATGGCTCCCTAAATGTCATTACTGACAAATGAACAAAGACATAAATTATCACGAAATTGAGCAGAGCTGAAGGACCAGCGTCGACTAGTTCCAGAGTCAACTGCTGAATTAGCAAAGGAATGGCATCTCAAAACCCGAATTGATATGGCGCGTGTGTGTAATTCATGCCAATAGATATCAGATCTATCCTACTTCTGCCATGAATTGAGGTGGACATATAGTGACAATTTATAAGAAAGAGCTGACTCCGAAGTCAAAAGTTTCAGATATTAAAAGAGAGATAGGAAAAATACTGAATACATATAAGTTGGAAGGCTTTAGAATCAAATCTTTCAAATTGAGAAGCTTCCAGAAATTGGAATTCTAGTAAGACAATCAATGAAACACTCGAAAACCCAGTATCATGTTAGTTATTCGAATGAAGGACTGTGAAGATCTGAGAACAGGAATTATATGATAGACTGCCCTCCGAAGACTTGCCATGAAAGAATTGCTGGAATCCATTTTCGGAAACAGTGAAGAAAATTGTAAAAAGACCGAAGAGACTATGCATGGAAAATTAAATAGAACACAATATAGAGAAGTTCGAGACCTGTTGGTGAAGAGCATCCCGGCACAGAAACTCGCGAGACACAGAAAAAGAGCCCATTTCTGCGACACAACGCTCCTGGAAGATTGCTCGCCCCTGCTCTTCCAAGTCATTGTTTCTTCCAGGGGGCTGAAATTACGTTCTAACCCGGGACTCAAAACAGAAAAGCCATGCGAAGGATTAGGTGCAGAGACCAAATCAAAGGAAGTCAAAGCGAAGGAAGGGGAGGATACGAGGCGCTAGCAATCAAGAAACGCAAGGAGGAAAGCAAATATGAATATGAAAACGAAACCGTCAACAAGAAGGGTGAGGGAGGGACGGACACGAGAGAGAGAGAGAGAGAGATAAGTAGTGAGTTGATGTTTGTTCGTTTCTTTATGCTTATTATTCCTAAGCTTTGCTTCGTGGTTTCTCTCTCAAAGTGCTTCTCCCTCTCTCTCTTTGCAGGTGAGGGACGTTGAACAGAACAGGAGTGAGGAGACTGACTAACCGCCCTACCTCTTTTATATTTATATTTCTCTTATTACCAAACTGTCCCTATCACCACCACCCATCGCTTAAATGAACCCCCACTGTAACAGTTAACTGCGATCCACTTATGCCCCCTACCTTTTCTCTATTTCATGCTTAGTCTCAACTTTTTCTTTTCTTTTTTTTTTTCTTGTACACCCTGATCATGAATTCATCTAGTTGGCAAATGGCAAGCAGTTATCCAAAATGGAATTTATAAAGATCTTTTGCATGAGAAATGAATGAGAGTTGGATACAGAACAGTCAAGGACGGAGAGGGACGCGTCTAGAAAGGTTCTCCACTTCCACTTGAGGGTAGCCAAGTCAAGGTCATCTCTCTCTCTCTCTCTCCTCTTTTTTGTCGGTAAGTCAGGGGCGTTGCAAATTGATTTATTTAGTGAGGTTCAACACTGAAAAAGTCGTTGAGGATAAACAAATTTGGAGACTTGATTGAGTGCTAAACAGGAATGGAATCAGCGACAGACAAGCACTGCGTGAAAACAGAGTCGGCTGCGTATATAATTTAGTTATTCTCAATGGTTAGTAGTGACAGGAAGAATCTCATGTCCTCGCTAATTGTAATTAATTCGGGAGTTCCCTGATTGAATAGGCCAATCATGGTCCTTTGTCGCCTGAGCTTGCATGTAATTGACGTTTCACTCTTTTCCACTTCATTTTTTAATAATATCAAAACTTCATCTCGCAATCCAACTATCCAAGAACGCATATTGTCGTTTTCAGCGAATACAATTCTCTTTTACCTATTAAAAGAAGTTTTTTTATAAAAAAAAAATGATCTTAATCAGGTAGTTATTCGTATTGCAGATAAAGTTTCTATATATACATATATATAGGGCACAGGCGCGGGACAAATTAATCAATTCTGAACGTAGCTTGAGGATGTTATTAATCGCTTGTGCATTTTGATATTTAGGAATCACAGCGCTATTTATGATATTATAAATTGAGAATGGTTTTCTTGTTCATCTTTTGGATGAGCACTGTGAAAATGTTATTAATATCTTGTGCATTTTGACATTTAGAAATCAAAGCGCTGTTTATAACAATATAAATTAGGGATGATTTTTTTGTTCATCTCTTAAATGAGCACTGAGAATGTTATTAATGTCTTGTGCATTTTGACATTTAAGAATCAAAGCACTATTTATGACGATATAAATTGAGGACGGTTTCCTACTCATCTCTTGGATGAGCACATGGTACTCACTATTAAAATGAGATTTGAACCATCTATATTTTAATTTGGATGATCCAAATTTAAAGAATTATTTTATATTAATTTATAAAAATTATAAAATAATTTCAATAAAATTTTTATTTTTACTCTAATTTAAATTTAATTTAAAAATCTAGTTTAATATTAAATTTTTTATAATTAATATATATTGATTATCTATATACACTTTGTATAGTCCAAATATAATATTTGAACTATACAAAGTACATCTAAAAAATTTGATATATTGAATTATAAAAATTTAAATATTAAATTAAATCTAGATCAGATTTAAAATAAAAACTTATTAAAATTATTTTATAATTTTTTTTATTTTTTTTATTTTAATAAATTAATATAAAATAATACTTTAAATTTGAATCATTTAAATTAAAATTTAAATAATTTAAATTTTATTTTAAAGATGAGCACATGATACTTTTCAAGAGATGAAGCCGTTCCCGACTAAATTGTAGCGAAGAGCGAAACAGCTGACAGATAATTCCTTTTCTTAAAATTTGGTAAAAACCCAGAAAGGGAGGTGGGGGAGTAATCCCAAAGTGAGCATGCAGGGCACGTGATCAGATGGGGGCGTCTGGCGGGCGAGGGGCGTCGAACGCGAGGGGTACATGACACGTGTCCTGACATGAGGGGTTGGACAAGTGGAGGGCAATTTTGGCATTCCGGTTAAGGTATGGCTGTGAAGCTTCAGGCGGATGTAAGCGTGGCGGGAAGCGTGCCGTGTGTCTCGGTTTCATGTCAAGAATTCCAGTTGATACACCGGCATTGATTTTATTATAATTTTTTTGGGCCATCGCATCTCATTCATAATCTATTTCTTACATGTTTCACTGAATTTCATTTATCCAAAATTTTAATAAATTTTAAATTTTTATTCTTATTAAACATGTATATTTTAATGACGTACATAGTTTTTATTAACAATATTTTATGAAAGTAAAAAAAAAATTTAATGATGTAATTCATAAGTAATATTTAGGAAAAATTTACCATACCTTATATTATAAATATGATGGAAAGAAAATGAATATGCACATAACATGGGTAACAGGAGATAATTCTAAAACGAATGAAGTGTATGAGATTATTAGGAAGGGAAGAGAAGGGGAGTGGGAGCATGTGGGGGAAAGCGGGAAGGCACGTGTTGTTGCCATTATTCGAAAACCCGGTGGAAGGCAGGCATCCATCACGTGTCGTGTCTTCATGGCAGACATTTTGATTATTCATTAAACTCCTCCGACGTCATTTCATAATTCATCTTCAGTCAATCATCTCATTCCATAGCAGCATACAAGTAACAGCAGCATTTCGTTATTCTCCACATGCATACAAATGCCCATGCATGTGATATTCCCAATCAATCATGCGCCTTTTAACTTAAAACTTATCCACGTACGTTATGCCAAATTTTTGTGGTTAATTAACTTATACATGTGTACCTCTTTTTTTATTCTGCAATTGAAATCATTCAAACACCATGCATGTGACCTCTCCCCAAAACCTCTCAAACCTAGCTCCTGCACCTCCCATGTTCCCAGACAATCGGGTGAATTCTATACTCATTCCAACACTAGACAAGAGGCTTCCTATATTTTAAACAGCCCTTCCATTCTTCGTGCAATTTTATAGCTTTCCTGCCTTTCTAATTCTGCGATTAGTTTTTTGAATTCTGTGTATAAAACAAATAAATACTCATTCACTCCACCGGCCACTATCAATACATTTTACCAAAATAAGCAAACTCTAAAATCCATTAACTATGTTTAACAATTTAATGAGTTTTAACTTTATTAAAGATATGTACTTTTTTTCAACTGCGAGGATGGAAAGAAACACTTGTAATAAAAATTAATAACTTGATTTATAAATAAGACCAATAAATTTTTTTTTTCCTGGGACAGACAGAGGAAGTATATTCATTTCTTAACGGAATGTATTTGCAAGTTAATTAATGTAGTAATGGGGGTTTAGATTGATTGCCAAAAGATAAGAACTGTACTGTGGTGGCTATGCCTGACACGGTAGGTACAAAATCCAAATGGAATAATAGTGTGGACGGAGATGCATGCTAGAGAACCAGACCATGTGCCTCCAAGATAAAGGAGGCTAAGACTTCCTCCTTCGTACAGAGCGCTTCAAAGAGAGTGGGGTCAAATGGTACACATTTAAATGCTACATTCCAATACATGAGACAATCAGTCTTGCACAAAAATGAATCCGATGCTCCGTCGTATCTACTCTTTAGTTAGTTTGCAAATTTCCGTGAAAAAGAGATCATCCTTAAACTCGTTACAGCTCTGGAAATAATTTGGTGGGGGGAGAGAGAGAGTGGGGCTGGTTGCTTGGAACAGAGGATACTGCTCATGACCTTGATTCTGCCTTGAAGCAACCCCCAACAGAACTCCTCCCACCAACACCTCTGCGTTTCATTGCTTTGCCTCCTCCTTCACTTTCAATGCCTTCCCTCTTACCCTCCCACCCCTGCTATAATCGTACGGTTAACAAGATATTTGGCTCTTTTTTGAAGGTCATGAATCATGATAAGAGCATCATTGAATTTTCCCCCACCCCCCACCTGGCTCTAATCACCTTTTTTTTTAAAAAAAAAAACCTTTTTAAGAAGACGGCAGATTACAATGCCAATCATAGCTTCCTAAGCCTGAATGAGTTGGATCTGGGCCCCACTCAACCTCCTTTCCACCTCTTTCTTTTCCCTAAGATTTGCTCAATGTTCAAGCCCCATCGACGAAGTACAAAACCAACCGCCGCTGCCTTCGCATCTTCTCTTTCATTCATTCATATTCAGCCTTCCGCTTAATTCCCCCTCCACTTTTCAAGATTTAGTTCAACTAATCAAGTCACCCAAATAATAACAAAACAGGAATAATTTATGTGGACTTATTTAATTATTGCCTGCCAATATTACAATACCGTGATGACGGGTCCGGACACGAAGCCCAATGTGACCCACAGTCGTTATGGAATTTGGGCCTTTCATAAATGACAGAAATGAATGCCCTCATCAAACAGGCCATGCCCTTCTGCTATTACACCATGTGGGGTGATTGAGAAATGGGACGACCCTTCCATGTCAATCATCCCCCACACATTTAATTTTTGAGGCAGCGTCCTAGTTTGGAGGACCCTGGTTACTTTGGGGGGCAGTATGGACATTTACTCGGTTTGGGAATACTAAATGAAGGAGTGAGTGAAAAGTAATGTCATTATCAGTCACTTGTACATTGATTTTCAGGAGTGAACTTTCAGTCCCTCGCAGCCGTGCATTTCTTGCATACCATGGGAAATGAAACACCTCCCTAATTGACCCCAATCATGGGAGTGAAGTTTTACGGTCTATGTATTTCCTTCTATCTTTAATCATTTCCCATTCTCCATCATTATCTTCCACGTCATCCTCAACATTGTCCTCTTACTCCACTCCTAATCTCTCTCGAGTATGAAAAGGAGGACCACGAAAAGTTTATACATAGACGAGGCATTATTTCAATTTCTTTTATAAGTAAACACACACACACACGCGTATGTATAATAATAAATAGTACTAATACAAAGTATTCGAAGCAATCCCTTATGAAATACCCTTCAGCTGGATGAGAAGTGAAGGGTGCTATTTCTGTGTATGACTTTTTTCTTTGGGGTCTCATTAGTCTCATTTTGGAGAAGTGGGCATGTGCCGACAAAATACAAAGAAGTGCTTTCTCGTCACTGACCTCGTAAAGTTGCGTAACCCAGAGAGCCATTCTCCACACAGAATGAGAGCGACGTTTAGTTTTAATAATTATATTAGATATTAGATTAGATGATGGCACCATTCACATCTTCATCAATGTTTTTATGTTCCCCGCTTACTAAGAATAACAAGTCATCGTTTCAGTGACTTCCAGACGTAGTCCTACTATTGTTACTTGTGCTCTAAAAATCAGCCCTTGACGGATGCACTGCCACAAACAATGTCTCTCTGAAATTACTAAAATTCACTTATCGGAAGGCTCTACAGCATAAGCTGTCCGCCATAGAAGAAAATAAGGTAAGTTAGCCGTTATGGAGTGAAATAGATATGATGATCGATCATACTCAGAATCGTAATTGATCAACTATACGAACGCAATAAATTGACCAATCCAAGGGCTGTGGTGGTCGGATCTCTCAACACAATTGTCACGGATTGCACAGCTGAGGGGCCGAAAATTTTGACAAATTCGATACTATTTTAATTTCATTTGAACCCCAATATCCATTGATCGTTACTTTCTTGCTTCTAATCTTATCCCCATCACCAGTATCACCAGAATCAAGTTGATAATAAACTGCATCACAGGGGATTGGATGTGACTTCAACCTGTTGTTATATGCCAAATCAGAATATGAGAAGTTAACGGTGACGTGGGTTACGGTGAACAGCGATGAATGTCAGGATCAGATAGGAGGAAGGAGAAGGGCAGAGTGATGAGGGAGATCTACCCCAACATATACGGCAAAAATCCAACTTGAAAAATAACTACAGAAATAGTTGTCAACATCAATCCTTTCGAGATCTAGACCACACAAGTCTCGCTCAATGGGAGAAGATCTACATGAAAACCACAGTTCCAAACTTCCAATGTAAGCCCAGAATGCACAATTGTACACTTTTTCCAGGCCAGACTAGGAAAGCATATTTCTTTTCACTTTTTCTCGTTGTCACATGTTCCAAAGATTTCATTCTCACCACCTTCTTTCACCTTTCCGGATGAGGCACTAGATCTCATGACTTCTATTTCAATCTGGCTTTGTCTCACTTTCATCCCTGAATCCTTGCAAGTTCTTTTTCCGTGCCAAATTTCTAACTTTTCTTTTTTTTCAATCAACATCCAACTTTTGTCAACTAGGCAAGCGTTGCTGCCCATAGGACTAGTTCCAAGAACGTATATTGGGCTTGAGTAGGAGGCCCATAAGCTCGGATGGTTTGTCTATGAAAAATTTACCACAAAAAAGTCATCCCAAAAAAAAAAAAAGGCCTACACGCACCGTAGCATATTTGTTCATGGCAGGACAACAGAAATTTATCTGACGTGATATCATTCAATCTTTTATCGATTGATTGATATCTGAGAAGATATCATTCAATAGAATAAGGTGGATGCTTCAATGGCCCAAAAATATTTTAAAAATATCATATCCAAAAATCCCTCTTCCTCGACTTTTGTTTCCGTCTGAGATCCATGTCCGTAACAAGTTACAAAACTTTCATATCAAACAAGAATAAACGCGTTCCAACTAACAAATGCACAAATGCCTCAAAGGCGCACCACTATACCAGAAGCGAGGAAACCACAGTTAAAGGCGAATGCCACTTCATTGGACCCCAGAAATCTGCCAATCGAAATCAACATCAGCCCCATTTGATATTGCAAAGCTAGTTGCATCCAAAAGGCTATTGAAGAATTTAAAATCATTACCATTGTACAATAAATTACAGTAACAGCAGCTGTGACTTGTGATCAATGCCATTGAAGATGAAGGTGCCAGACATAGGTACAAATTGCCTTGTTATTAGCTGCAAAGGAAATCGCAATTTAAGATAAAGACACAAGACGAACAATTCCAATGGCAAAATATGTAGTGGATTAGAAAGAAAAAGGAACTTGTTAGCAGTTTTTTATACTTTTACCATTTCCTTCTCCAAATAAGATATGACATGTATGATTTTCTAATCATAATAGAATAAATGTATGATTTTACCATAAAGATCAGTAGATCATATACTTGGTATATTTTATTTGGAGAACCTAATAACAAAAATGCAAAGAAATACACAACCAATGCATTAGAAAGCCTGTAAGGAAGTTCATAACTCAAAAGGAGATTTTACTTTTCGAGATGCCAATTTGGAGTCCAAAGCTCCCTTTAAAAGGTTGGCTTGTTTTCATGATCAACAAGTCGTCTTCTTTTCTTTTCTTTTTTTAATAGTCAGACAGCATGATAGGATTCAAGATAAGTAGAAAGAAAAAAGCACATAAGTCTTATTAACATGTGAAATCAAAATCTAACTTTATAATATTAATAAGAGAACATAGAACTGATAGAAGAAAGTAAAAGAAATAAATCTATCAAGATAATATAAAACAAGTACCCACGCTTAGAAGAATCTCCAAAGGGCCAAAAGTCTCAAAAGTCTGTTTTATGCATGATATGCCTGCTTCTAAGTTGCTACGTATATTTATAATGCTAACTATAATATAAAATAATGAATAAAATCTAGATAACTAGATAATTAAATAAAACTGAATAAAATCTCCTAAAATCTATATCTATATAAAATACTAAATAAAATCTAAAAAACTAAATATCCTAATAAAATTAAATAACTAGATATCAGAATAAATGTATAGATATCTAAACATATATCTGAATATCTATATAAAATCTAGATAACTAAATACCTAAATAAAATCTAAACAATATTATTAAATAGAAAATATCTAAAATAAATTAAAAATAATATCTATTTATAATATCTATCTTCCCAAATCAACCATTATCTCAAAACTCTATCACAGCGCTGTTCACTAAGGGTAGTACAGATTTGACCATCAGCTATATAAAATTTTATATCTATAAGCGGGGGAATGACAGTTAATACCGAAAGATCAATTTAACAATGGATGCCAAAACATTCTGAAGGAAGATGAGTTGTTATTAAGACTCATATTTGCAATTGTCTAGATAGATATTTGCAACTCATTTATCTTTAGAATTTTATTTTATTTTTTTTTCCCTAATCCCATGCTTGTTGCATGGACAAATACCTTCAGTTATTATTGAATTTCATAGAGTTAGCAAAGGAAAACGGAAGAAGGGTACTTTAAATTTACAAAATCAAAATTTACATGTATTTATGAATAAACCCAGCGCCCAGACACAGGTTATTCCAAGTTCCCCTAGTCTTACCAGTTTTAACTGGTCCAAATTTAAGTGATCCGATGGTGTGACCCAGGCTGTCCACCTTGCCGAGTACCAGTTCATTCTCTAGTCGGAGTTATAAATCATTGCTTCATGTGAAGTTTCCATAGCTTGAGCTCGTAAAGGTTCATAAAAGACTGAACTAAGACTAGAGGTCATTCCTTGTATACAAAGAAGCGTAACATTAGAAGCAAAGTCGATCACAAACTTCTCTTCTCTTCTATTTTCTATTTCTATTTTTTTCTATTTTTGGGTGAGTGAATTTTATATGTAGCAATCTTTCTTGACAGGACCAAGCTTTCAGGGTTCATTAGATTTGATTTTCCCAAATCACACTAGATTTGACAACATAAATATAGAAAAACTATCCCAGACCAGGGGCAGATGGTACATTTTTCCCGAAAGTGCCAAGCTTTCAGGGTTTGCTTAGATTAGTTTTCCCAGATCACATTACTTTGGACAACATAAACATAAAAGTAGCACCATCCCAGGCCAGAGGAAGAATTGCAAACCTTGATTACTTCTTGCGATGCTATTCCTCCAACCAAAGCAGCAACAGCATGGAGCTCTGAAGCACCAAATCGGCACATCTCATTTACAAGGTCCTCTGCCAAAGTGGCACCATTGCATCCCAAGTCATTGAGCAGGCCACTAGCTGTACTCTTCAGTCGAGGTATGTCCTCATCCATAGCACTGAAGAATATCAACAAAAAAAGCAAGAAAGACCTTCAAGGAAGAATCCTGATATGATATAGCAGGACTATATTAAGAAATTCATGAAGCAGGTCTTGCCTGTCATACTGCCCAGGAAAACTGTTATAGTTAGCAGCAAAACGGTCAACAGCTCGCAGCAAAATATAAATTCCAACAGCAGTGCTGCACACATAAAAACAGGAAACCACTATTTCAGCAAGTATCCTCGCAGACTAATTCCTTTTTTTTTTCTTTTTTTCCTTTCCTTCTCCAGAAGCATCAGTAATAAAATAAATATAACCTGTAATCCTCATCAGTTAGATACTTTTGTAATTCAGGTAGGTTTGGAGAATTAAACTCATCTTCAATCAGGCGAAACCTGCAAATCTACAAAATAAAGAATAGTGTCCATATGAAGACTCAAACAAACATTCTGGTGCCTTCAATTACTCCCACAAAATTCACCAACTTCAGTTAATATTAGATAAAAGAGGCTTTGGGGAAAAACATATCTAGTTGTA
Organism: Prosopis cineraria; assembly: GCF_029017545.1. Classification (NCBI taxonomy): domain Eukaryota; kingdom Viridiplantae; phylum Streptophyta; class Magnoliopsida; order Fabales; family Fabaceae; genus Prosopis; species Prosopis cineraria. The sequence continues at coordinate 35,993,609 of NW_026555338.1, read as the reverse complement.
AGATACTCATGCATTTACCGCATCCACATCATCAGTAACAACAATAATAAAAATCTCAACCAAAAATTAACAAAAGGAAAGCTCAGAGCATCTTGCATTCATATTGTTTTGTCCCCAAAATGAGACTGTATATTATACATGTAGATTAAAGGGCCTCAGAAAGCATGGACATTTGATCACAGAACAAATTAAGCATGTCAGGTTTATAATACTTTCATCATTGCAATCTACAAACAATTTGACTATCTGCACTTACTTTGAGCTTTCTGGCGTTTTTACAGAAGCTTTTGATTGTTGTCCTTGGTATGCTATTTGAATCTCTTCCAATTTTTTTTAAAATACTTCTCACCCGTCGTTCAATTGCAACAAAATCAGCTTCAGCCTTGGCTTGATAGATATTCTGCAAATTCACATACTGCCTGCAGGAGGGTAGATATAATTCTGGTAAATAATTCATCTTCAAGAGAAAATATAAGTTACCTGATACGAGATTTGGCTACTAACTCAGTAGAAGATGTCATATCTGGTATTGATCCTTCAAGGGGTATCTCCCCACCACGTTCATTTGCAATGAATTCCTGGGCAGGATGATAAAAAGTGTTCCATTATGCAACTGAATCTTGAGAAACCAAACAGTCAGGAATGTAAATTGCACAAAAAAAGGAGAAAAATATATTTCCCAGGCTTTAATCAATTACCACTTGACACTACAACATATTACAGTACTATATAAGATATAAATGCAGCTTTCTCAAGAGGGGGGAAAAAAATCAAAGCAGCAATTCCAGAAGCACCAACCTTCAGAGCTGCCACCAACACCCAAAAATCTGATGACTTAGAATCCACTTCAGCAGAGCTATCATTAATTATCAGTTGCAAATCTGCACCTGAAAAGGTATATGCTCATTGAATTTTAGTCTAATATAAATTCAATTGGAAATAAGGCAGTAAATGTTCAGACCTATTCAAAAATTCTGACTAAAAATCAAATTTTCAGAAACAAAAATCAGGAACTTTTAAAGAGTTCATCATAATGACCCTCACCTCCAACCAAAGGTAGTACATGCTTCCTCAACAAACATTCAAACTTTAACATAGTCAAAGTTCTCAAGATAGAGAGACAATTTTCTTTTGAAAAAGCCCATGATTTCATAAGAAAACTTAAAAATTAGGAGCTCAAAACCTGCATAAGTAACAATAGTCCAACTGTTCCTTATTTTGCTACCTCCCACCCAAACAATTCAAGGATTTTATAAAACTTAAACCAAGAGTTCACAAAGAAAGTATAGGGGCTGTTTGAAACTATTTTATTTTATCGTTTTGAAAATTGGTGTTTTGTAGAACATGTTCTAAAAATAAAAAAATAATAAAAATAAGTGTTTTTCTCATTCTCTCTTGTCCTCCAAAACAATAATCACGGAACACCTAAAAGTTGTTTCCATTTTTCTGTTCTCCAAAACAATATTTCATTTTTTTGTTCTCAAAAATACTTTTTGAAAGCACGTTACCGAACAGATTTTTTTGTTCTTTTATTTTACTTTTAGAGAACAGAAAACTGTTCCAGAATAGGTTTCCAAACAATCCCTATACTGCCGTGCCATCTAAAACTAATTTGTGGGATGCTAAGACTCCCTTGACAATAAATTCAAGGAAATGGAATCAAGGACAAACTAGCTTTTATTCATTCTAAAAGTAACTAAATGCATCTGACTAAACTCAAAAATTTTTCAAGAATATAAAAGTAAAAAGTTTGTTGAATCTATCATGAACATGGACGATAGACGTTATAATATTAATGCTAGGTCGTTGCCCGTAAGTAACGCGCTGCATGGCTCGAATACAGTGATAAGTGAGTTAGAGCCGCTGCATCGGCGCCCGGATGTAGTGTTAAATGAGCAAGGGCTACCGCGTCATTCTGGACGCACGCGGCTAAAGAAGTTAGTCCATGAGAGCAAAATTAGATTTGGTACTTGAATGTTGGGACATTAAATTGTAAATCTGTAGAGGTTGTAGGGGTTATGATTCAAAGAAAAATCAATATCCTTTGCCTGCAAGAAACAAAAATGGCGTGGAGAAGAAGCTAAGGATATTCAAGGTTACAAACTTTGGTATACAGGAAAAGTAAGTGCACGCAATGGAGTAGGCATCATTATAGATAAGGAGTGGAAGAAGAACGTTGTAGAGGTTAGCAGAATTGGAGACAGAATTATTTCTTTAAAAATGATAATTGGACGTGAGACTGTTAATATTGTTAGCGCTTATGCGCCGCAAGTCGGGACAGAAGCCAGTCTTAAGGAATTATTTTGGGAGGATCTGGAAGGGTTGATTCGACGCATACCACAGAGTGAAAAGATTTTTATTGGAGGAGACTTTTAATGGGCATGTCGGGAGGGAAGCCCGGTCAGTATGCGAGGGTGCATGGTGGTTTTGGTTTTGGAGAGGTAAACAATGAAGGACAAACTCTTCTTGATTTCTCATTGGCGTATGATTTTAAGATTGCCAACACTTGTTTCAAGAAGAGAGATGAGCATCTTATCACTTACAAAAGTGGAGCCTCAAGGTCACAGATTGATTTTCTTTTGGTTAGGAACACAGATAGAAGACTTTGTAAAAATTGCAAGGTGATCCCCGGAGATGCTGTAACGAACAACATAGAGTCCTAGTCCTTGATGTGTGTATTTTAAGTAAAATTCAAAAACGTCGACAAGTAGTAACACCAAGGATTAGGTGGTGGCAATTAAAAGGTGAGAAGCAAGATATTTTCAAGTGAAATCTTTTGGATAAAGGAATTGGAAATCTCAGGGAAGTGCTAACATTATGTGGGAGGATATGGCTAAAAAGATACGGAAGGTTGCAAAAGTGGTTTTGGGAGAATCAAAAGGTTTTGGTCCAAGAGATAAGGAGTCTTGGTGGTGGAATAATAGTGTACAGGACAAAATCAAGTATAAGAAAAACTGTTTTAAAGCCATACATTTGTGTAACAATGAGTAAAATTGGGAGAGGGTACCGTATGGCTAAGAAGGAAGCTAAGAGAGCTGTTGGTGAAGCTCGTTCTAAAGCTTTTGAAGAATTTTATAAGAGCCTTGAGACGAAGGAAGGAGAGCGAAATATTTATAAGATTGCCAAGAGTAGGGAAAGAAAATCAAGAGATCTAGAACAGGTAAGGTGTATTAAGGATGAAGAAGAGGAAGAACTTTAATTACAGATGATGAAATTAAAAATAGATGGGAGACTTATTTTTCTAAACTTTTCAATGATGGAGAGAGTTCATCTAGTAACTTGGAGGATTTAGTAATTGGTGAGGGAGAATAAAATTTGTCATTCTATCGAATAATACGTGATAAGGAGGTAAAAGAGCTCTTAAGAAAATGGCAAATGGTTAAAGCCAACGGACCTGATTGTATATCTATCGAAGCGTGAAAATGTTTAGTGTGAAGAAGGGGTGAGATGGTTAACTAAGTTATTTAATGTGATTTTACAGTCCAAGAAAATGCTGATGAGTGGAGGAGAAGTACATTAATTCTTATTTAAAAAATAAAGGAGATATTCAGAATTGTACTAACTATAGAGGGATTAAACTCATGAGCCACACAATGAAATGATTGGGGAGAAAGTAATTGAGAACAGGTTGAGACTAGAGACAAGTATTTCTGAGAATCAGTTTGGTTTTATGCCAGGTAGATCAACTACAGAAGCGATTTATCTACTAAGGAGATTAATGGAAAAGTATCGTTGTAAAAATAAAGATCTACACATGGTTTTTATTGATTTAGAAAAAGCTTATGACCGTATACCAAGAGAAGTGCTTTGGAAAGCGTTAGAACAAAAGGGAGTACGGATTGCTTATATTAAAGCCATACAAGATATATATGAGGGGGTAAAACTAGTATAAGAACGCCTAGTGGTCAAACAAAGAATTTTCCTATAAAGATTGGACTACATCAGGGATCATCTCTGAGTCCTTATTTATTCGACTTAATCTTAAATGTTTTGACGGAACATATTCAAGGGGAAATTCCGAAATGTATGCTCTTCACGGATGATATAGTTCTTATAGCAGAGACAAGAGAAGAGGTTAATTGCAAACTTGAGTTATGGAGGAGGACATCGGAGTCAAAAGGTTTTCGTCTGAGTAGAAGTAAGACGACGAAATATTATATTGTAAATTGGTAAAGGACTATTCGACATAATTTGGAAGTGAAATTGGGAGACTAAATTATACCTCAAGTGGAAAAAGTTTAGATATTTGGGAGCCATTATTCAAAATGATGGCGAAATCAGTAGAGATATTTCACATAGAATTCAACCTGGGTGGTTTAATTGGAGAAAAGCTAAAGGAGTTATTTGCGACCGTAAGGTGCCTAATTAAACTTAAAGGAAAGTTTTTATCGTACT
>NW_026555338.1:35850008-35989114 GCF_029017545.1 Prosopis cineraria | reverse complement strand
TGACCGCCGTGAGTTTCTTCCTTTGCGGACACCGAGGACCAAAGATCCCCTCCGACGAAGCAAGGAAAACCATCACCGACGATGATCTGAGATGACCAGCGTTTGAGCGAGGAGAAGATGGAGGTGTAGCGCGACGTAGAGAGAGATCTGGCAGAGTGAGTTGAGCCTGTGCGATTTAGCGCTAATCCGCGAGTCTCTCATTCGGGCCCGCGCACCGGGCTTAAGGTATTTCTGAAACTGCTCAGCTCTGGCTGGGGGCGACTTGGCGAGGGCTCTGGTTCTATGGTTCATGGTGGAGTGAGGGAGAAACTTAGGGAGAGAGGGAGATTGGAGATCGATGATGGAGAGACAGGTGGAGAGGGAGGGAAATTAGGGATTTTAAGATTGGCGATAAAAGAGGCGGGAAGTTAAGCCGCGGAGGGGAGGGGAGAGGGATGACAGGAGAAATAAAGAGCGGGTTGAGTGAAAGTTTCAAAACACATGCTGGCTTGCTGAGCTTGAGATTCGAGACCTTTTGGCCCCGCAGTCCGGCTGTTACCCGCAGGTGACGCGTGTCAATTCGGTCTAAAAATTAAATATTTTTTTAATTTTATTCTCATCGCATGCCCATATTTTTAATAATATTTTCTTTCACACAGCATTTAATAAAACGTAAAAAAATTGTAATAAAACGTTGATGATACATGTTAGGAAAAATGTAGGGATATGAAGCTTATTTTTTCAATAAATAATATATAAAAAATTATATATCTTGATTTAATAAAAAACAAACACAAACTTCATTTTAAAAAAGATCACCCAAACACTCCACTGTTTGAAACTCCAATTTGATAAGCAATCACGGCTGTGAAATTCCATTGTGGAGGAAGTTATTTAGTTCGTTTGATTAAGGTTGAAAATAAGTTACTTTTAAATAATATTAATTTTTTTAAATGATACTTATTTTGCATGCTTTATAATATGTATGTATGTATGTTATTTTATGTGTGATTACAATAATAGAAAACTGATTATTATTTAGTTGATTTGAAATTTTATGATCTTCATGAATTTTTTATCTTATGAAAATAATTATGATTTGATTGTCTTAAAATTCCATTTGATAATCAATTTTGTTTGTGATAGGTATTATCCAATTGAAATTGAAACACAAGAAAGATACTTAAATAAATTTGGTACACCACATTATTTGTGACCTGTTTAATTAAATGTTTTAGTAATATAAATAAAATGTCATGTGATATTTTTTAAATTAATTTATTTCTATAACATAATGTATATTTGATTAATTACCTTTTATCTCTTTATTATCATCAATATCATAATCAATTTATACTTAATATCATATAAATGTAATTTTTTATTAAATAAACTATAAATAATATAATGCAACCGACCTATCTAAATATTTTTCTTAAGAACAATCCTGAACTATAATTTTTTTGCTCGTGAGGCCGGCCTTAACCAAGCTATATTATTCTTTTTATCAGTTTAATAGTAACGCAACTTTTTATTATTGTGTAAGTTGTGTAACATGCATGGATGTGTGTGTAACGGGTTTATATGTATGATCAAGGTGTTGTTTTTATTTTTGAACTTACTTTAAAGAATGTTAGGTATCTTATAGTGATAAAGGAAATAATTTTATTCATGAACATTTTTTCAAAAGTAAAAAACCCTTTTTATTTGTCAACCATTAAATTTTTTATTTGTTTTTTGCTAATGTGACATGTGCCTAAGGCTTACACAAAATAATAAGTAAAACTCTAACTATATTCTTTAATACTAATTTACTCTTGAATTTTTTTTAAAGCACTAAGTACCCTAAAGTCTTTTTTAAATAGCGTGGGGCACTTGAAATCTTTTTGAATAAAATTAATAAATATTATTAAAATATTAAGTATTTAAATATTTGATAATTAAATATTATTATTTATAAATACTCATTTAAAAATTTATATTTTTTAAATATTAACAATTTAAATTAGTTTTTTCATAAATTTATAAATGACTTCTTATTTTTTATTATACTAATCTCCAAACTTCTCTCATAGACAGTGCCTAAATCATTACATCATTTGTATATGTTAGAACTTACCTATGTCTTTAATATTGGTTAATTTTTTTAAAATTTTAAATCATTTTCTGTAATTTATTTTTGATTAACTAGCAATCTTTCTCAAAAAAATTGCACTATCTAAATTTAATATTCTCTATGTATTGCAATGTCAGGATAAAATTAGAAAAGAAATATGATAATCAGGACCAACAGTATGTTAATAAAAATATTTTTTTAAAAGATATTTTTTACTCCATTAATGAGCTTCAAAAAAATATTTAATAAGAAAATAATAGAGATCTGAGAAAAAAACATTCCTCAATTAGTTTGGAGGTTTATTCCCTTCATGTTTAATATAAAATTATAAAATATAAAAATATTAAATTAAGTGGTATGATATTTAAAAAAACCGGTTAGTTGATAAAAAAAATCATAGAGAATGATTTAATAAAATTTAAAAAACTCAATCAATATTAAAAATATGATTGATGTATAAAAATAGTACAAGTTATTTATAAATCTCTAAAAAACTAGTTTAAGATGTTAATATTTTAAAAATAATTTATAAATTTTGAATGAATATTTACAAATAATATATATTTAAATTATTAAAATACTCAATATTTTGATAACATTTATTAAATTTTATTTTAATAAGACTTCACTCTTAGAAAGAAACTAATCTATCACTGTGTATGGGCCCATGCAATACCACATCAACAAAAAATGATAAAATTAAAGGTCAACTAATAGAAGGGGTTTTTTGTTCTTTGAAAAATTAGTTTAAAGGTAAAATTGCTCTCCTTAAGGGCTGTTTGGTTGGAGGTAAATGGAGGGGAGGGGAGGGGAGGGGTTCCATTTTTTTATTTGTTTAAAATTTTTGGAGGGGAGAGGAGCCAAATTTGGCTCCCCTCCCCTCCCCTCCCTTTCCTTTATTTTGGCTCCCTCCAAATTAGGGTTTTTTTGGAGGGAGAGTTAAATTTATTGACTAATTTACCCTCATTATTTTTATAAAATTATGATATTGCCCTTGAAACACAATAAGATCGTCTGATCCTCGTGTGTCTCGCAGAAGCTCGCTGGCTTTCTTTTTCTTCCACAAGCTCGGTCCGTCTCATCCTCGTATGTCCTCTTCTCGCTATCTCGGAGCTCTTGGTCTATTGAAGCTCTCACCGTGCATCTGGTCTGTCGTGCTCGAAGCCCCACCGTTCATCGTCCCGTTAAGTCCTCCTCTTCGAAGCTCTCACCGTGCATTCTCAGGTTAGATTCTTCCTCCCATTTGGTCGGTCCTGTTAAATCGATATGCTTGATTTGTATTTGATTTGAGCTTCGTCTTGGTTTTCTTCTTCGTTCTTCATTCTTTTCTTTCCATTCAGACCCTGTTCTAAGATCTGTGGTTTTGTTTTCTTCGTCCCGTCAGATACGTGGCTGTTTTCTTCTTTGTTCTGGTTTTGTTCTTTTTCATCATTATTTTTTGACACTTTCTGGTGTGAGATAAGTTAGGTCTGGTATGGGGCAATGATAGATAGAGATTTGATAAGAGAGGGACCAGGCCAGGGAAGGGAAAAGCCGGGAGGGAGATTCTTGAATGTGGATAGTAAAGATCTGTAGGTAACTTGGAATGATCATTTTGATTAATAAAGTTTCTGTTAATGATCATTTTGATTAACAAAGTTTCTATTAATCACGGAGTATAAACTCTAAACAGTGTCTTTATAATACTTTGACTGCACCGCTCGAGCAAAACCAGAGCCACCTAACTCGGTTACCACTTTGTCTACCACTTTAGGAATTGACTCAGTTCTTGGTACAAGACCTTCGCTGGCGGTCGTGACTTTGTTCTGTTGCTTTATTATTCGAGCCTTTTTCGAACTTTCTAAACCTCCAAATTCAAATTCAGCACCTGTGCTTTGTGTTTTCCTCACCATAACCCTGGATGCACCATTTTTATTTTCCTTGTCTCTGTATTTTTCACCCTCATCGTGGCATTTATCTTTCAATGAGCTAATATCCCCAATGTTTTGTCCCATATCCTCATCCTCATCCTCTTCAGTTTCCTCTATCGTCTCCTTGTCTTCTTCATCGATCAGGTCTTCTACTTCTTCAAATCTTCCTCTTCCATTTTATCTTGATCATGTCCATTCATTTCATCATACCCGCCGCCTCTTCTGACCTTGATTTTTTCCAGGCTTGATCTCTTCTGCATCATCTATCAAATCTTCTGGCTTGTTTGTCCATGGCTGAAAGCCTTTTCTTCCAAGCTTTGTGGTTTCATGCTGGAACTGCAACCAGCAACTAAAACAAAAATTTGAAGACTATTCTTTACCTTAAGCCTTTGGTTCTCAGGTTTCTGCCGGTAAATTGCTTCAACATGTTTACACCTAAAATTCTCTTTCAACTTTGGCCAGCAAGCGGTAGTGGAATCTGTTTAAGAAAGATCATAACCAAATTGAAGTTGAATCAATCTATTTAATATATGCTTGTAAATAATGTAGCTTGCTATAGATTTTGTATGTTATATATTGATATTCGATATATTGGTTGATATTGATGATGGTTGATTATCTTCAGCAAAGTAGCTTTAGTTAATGTCATGAGTCTCGTCTATGACAGCCTTATGTAAATTGATTTATTAAAAATCTTAGAATTTCTTATAATTGTGGCTTGTTTATTGATTTCCATTATTCTTCTTGATTGCTTTGTTAGATGAGCAAGGAATTTGAAAATCTTTTACTGATGCAACATTGGTTTGAATTGCGTCGAAGAGCACTAGCTCTTCTTGCTTGTGTCATTGTAAAAATATGTGCAAGTGACATGTGTTCGAAAAAAATAAGTTACAGTTTAAGTGGCAAGAGAGAAATGGTACGTGATGAAATAATGAGCCGAATTAGTGATTGTCCCTCTAGTCGAAATATCATTAGAATGACTCCTAGAACTTTTTTAGAATTATGTGGTATGTTAGAAAGAGAGGCTGGTCCTACAACCCACGCGATGGTCAAGTGTGGAAGAAATAGTTGCAAAAACTCTATATATATTGACACATAACGCAAAAAATCGTGAAGTGAATTTTTGGTTTAGGCGTTCTGGTGAGACAATTAGTCACCATTTTCATCAAGTTTTGACAGCTATTATTGACTTATAAGAAAAATTTCTTATTCAACCTAATGGCTCAACCATCCTTTCTAAAATTGAAAAAGATAAGAAATTCTTCCCGTATTTTAAGGATTGTGTCGGTGCTATTGATGGAACACATATACAAGTCAAGGTGCCTTCTTTAATGCTCCTAGATACTGTGGAGGAAGGAATTTTCGACACAGAATGTGTTAGCAACATGTACCTTTGATCTAAAGTTCACTTATGTGCTCCCTGGATGGGAAGGTACTACATCTGACTCAAGAATCATTAAGAATAAATTAACACGAGAAGATAAGCTTATAATTCCTGAAGGTAAATATTTTACCAATTTTGATAAAGTTTATATTTATGAATTTAAAATTATTATAGTAATTATTTTCCTTTATGATAGGTAAATATTACCTTGTCGATGCTGGATTCATGTTAACAAGAGGACTTATAAACCTTAGCTAAGAAGTTCGTTATCATTTGAAAGAATATTCAAAACGGAATCCCCCTGAACTATAGAGAGTTATTTAACCTTCGACATGCAAGGTTACGCAATGCCATTGAACGTGCTTTTGGTGTTTTGAAAAAAAGATTTTCCATTCTATCCAATGCAACTGAACCTACATATGGAATCAAAGCACAAAAAATGATAATATATGTATGTTGCATTCTTCATAACTTCCTTGTGGGTATGGACCCTATTGAAGATCTTTTAGAGGAAGTTGATGCTGTTCTTATAGAGAAAACCATTCAAATGATAATAACCATGCTCAAAGAGGGGACAATAATGAGGCTGCTAGAGGTGAACTTATTAGAGAAAATATAGCCAATCAGATGTGGGCAGATTATCAGGAACATCTGGCTGCTCTTGAGGATGAACTTGATGATTGAATTTTGATTTACTCAATAAGTTAGACTCTATTGTATCATTATAGACATTTAAATATGTTGTATTATTACATTGACTTATATTGAGTTTAATTGAGGTTTGATCAGATATTGAAATTTGTTGTTTGTTGACTTTTATTTGCTTTGTATTATTTGTTTAGTTTGCTATTGAAATTTGATTAGTTTTTCATATTGGGATTGTATTATGTGATTATATTGTTATGTGATAGGATGACACCAAACAATAATAAGGAGATTGTGAATGGACAAGATTAATGGATGATGCCCTCGTTGATGCTTTCATGAATGAATATAATGAAGGTCACAAAGTTAATGGCACTTTTACAACTACAGCTTATGATAACATATGTAAATATTTGAGTGCTTTATTTGGTAAACAAATTGACAAGGAAAAGGTGAAAAATCGATGGAAGACTAAAAGAGAAACTTTTCAGATGTTTATGACATTTTCAAAAGTTTGAGTGGGTTCGTTTGGAATCCAACAACTCAAGTATGGGATGCTGAGCCTGAAGTTTAGGATGCATTAATTGAGGTAAATTTTTACATATGCATTGATTATATTATTATTTGAAAATGAAAAAGTGCGCATTTGTAATTGAATTGCTTTTGAAATTTCATTTGTTTCAGGCTAAACCTAAAGCAGCATTGTGGAGAACTACTCCTTTTCCAAACTATGAAAAAATGATGATATTATATGGAGTAGATAGAGCTAACGGAGATGAGAGTGAGACAGCCCATGAGTGGAGAAAGAGACGTCGTTCTCAAGAGGAAGTCACTGAAACCGTCAATGACATTAACAATAGTGTCTCACACAATAGAGCCACAATTAATGTCGAGCTTGATAGACAAGAAATCTCACCGGAACAAGAAAACTCACCTGACCAAGAGCACTCACTCACTATTAATAGTGCATGTAGTAAGAAGACAAAGAGGGTGTCTAAGGAGAAGGAGGCTAGTCTAAATGAGTTGACGGGAGCAGTATTAGTTGTGACTGAGGCAATTCAATAAGGAAATGTGATGATAGGACAAAGTTTTAAGAAGGTGCCACAATTGTCAGGTGAAGAAATTTGGAAAATGCTTGAAGAGTGTGGGATTGATGCTGCAAGATTACCTGACATATATTGGTTTCTTATGGCTGATAATGATAGGCTTAGAGCAGCAACTCAGTATCCAGCACCAGTACGAAGGATGTGACAATGAGGATGTTTTATAGTTCTAATTAAATGATGACTTTTATTGATAATTTTTGTATATTTTGTTAGCTAGATGTCAAAATGTGGTTCTTAAGCATGATCAATATATTAAATGCTATTGCCCAATATATTTTGTTATTAATGATGACAATTGTTACTCAATTGTTATCAAAGACTAGCATTATCTTGTGCAATTATTAGGGGGTATAAAATCATTAGTTTCATTGATTTTTTTCACAAAGTATTGTTTAATATTTAGATTAATTTACTAATAAGATTATTTAATAGTATTATTTAATTTACTTATTTGGGGTGAAGAAGTAAAAAATTTTTTTTTGACAAGATTAGGGTAATTTAAAAAAAATATATACAATTTGAGTTTATATGTAAAATAAATTTGTGTGATAAAATGTTAAAAAATATATATTATAATACAAGGGTATAACGGTAATTTAATTATTGCCTCCCCTCCCCTTCCCTCCTAAATCAAACAAAGGATCATTAAAAATCCCTCCCCTCCCCTCCCTCTAATCAAAAAACCAAACCAAATAAGGTATCTTAAAAACCCTCCCCTCCCCTCAAACAAACACACCTTATTAGTGCAAGGTACTCAGCGTTCATAAAAAAAAATCCAAAATAAAAATGTACCTTAACATGTGAATATTGATGAACATTTGAAATGAATTTGACCAACCAAACACCAACATACTTACATTGCCTCTCCTTTAATTTCTATTGTACGTACCAAATGATACCCAGTCCCATTTTGGTTGCTAGGCATCATCTCACATCATAAAATGCTTACTTCCATGTCTTTATTAGATGATCCTTTTTGATGATTCTTGTCGCAAGACGCTTCTCAATAGTTTTTTTTTTTTTATAAGAGATTCCATAGATATCTAAAACATTGGTGTATTTTGGTGTCAATGTATTGTATTTTCTCTTTCAACGTCATTTACTTTGATGTTCATAAATTAAACAAACAACTATCCTAACTAACATCGTCTAGAGCAATGTCAAATTTCATTGTCATGTGTTTAATGAATTATATTAAAGGCGATTTTAAAATAAGCATTCACCATTCTAGGTAGATTTTATAATCCACGTAGAGCGCGCCGTTGACATGTCCTCGTAATAATAACGTTGTCATATTTTTATATAGCAACGTCTGGATGTGATTAAGAAGAGGGTGAGTCAAGTGAAGATATTTTGCCAATATCTTGATTGAGAGACTGACTTTTATTCATACTGTTATAAGAAGCAAAGAATGAATTGAATTCTGCACAGGAAAGTTTCATGGAACTCGCTGCATGGGGAAAGACAAAGAAGAGAAATAAAAAAGAAGAATCATACGCAAGGAATTGTCAACGTGTGACTGACCCACCTTCGTTTCTTCCTATCACTTGAAAGCGATTCTGCTTTCCTTCATTGTCGTTCCCTCACTCCCCGTTCTCCCCTTCCTACTTAAAAAACTATTTGAGCAAACATATAAAAGCAGAAAAAAATTACTACTCTTAATATTTTTTCTCCGAGTTTTCTATCATTTATATTTTATTCTCACTCTTCCCTTTATCCAAATAACATAAAACAATTACAAAAAACAACCAACTAATTAAAATTTATGAGTGATTGACGTTTTCATCACAATTTGAGAATTTGAATTATAGTTATGCAATATTGAACATAGATTCACTTGCACGAGGGACGGATGTAGAGTTTATTAGTTGGGGAGCTAAACAGAAAATAAAATAAAAAATGAGGGGCCAAAATCAATTTTAAACTATTTTACAAATGAAAAGTAAAATTTTATTCAAGGATATATGATAGGGGTTGGGGGGGATCCCCCTTGCCCTTGCACCCTTTCATTCTTGGGTACTGTATATTGGATGGGGTAATAAAAAGACTTTTTAGCATGAGTGATATTTATTCTATAAAATCTTTATAAAATTGAGAACAAACGACAGACACATTAAATATGAATACATTGAAATTTCAATTACTAATCATCCAGACATTTTGGGACTGGATAGCAGTGATTGGTTGAGAAAAACTAACTCGCACTCCGTTGCCACGTGGCAGTGAATAGATTGATTCAATATGAAAATGGAAACAACATGAATAGATCGATTCAATGCAATTGTCACATTTGACGGAAAATACAACGAAGAAGAAAAGCTTGAGTTTTTCCCTGGGATGCCGCACTGTTTCTCGGCCATTGATTACCCTTTTCCCCCTCTTTCTTTTGACCTGAAGCTATTGATTACCAGCCAATTAAGTACTCATTTTTAATATTAAAAATCATTACATATTTGACGTTGCATGAAAGAAACATAAAATTTTGATATGTAGAGAGAGAGAGAGAGAAGGGGACGGGGAGCAATTGTAGCTCTATCGCAGGATAGCTTCTGGAAGCATTTAAGGGATGGCTGAACGATGCAACTTGGCCCCCACGCCAAAGGCCACCAGCTTCGGAAAAATTGCCACTTGCCAGGGGGCATCAGATCCACTGCTGTGGTACCTCATTCCCGTTACTGTATGCTCGCTGTTTAGAATTTAGAACCATACTAACATCCACATCCTAGTATAGAGTATATTATCAAATGGACAGAACAAAAAATCCAAGGGTCGTAAGCCCATCAGAGTGTAGGTTCATAAACTATTTTCCCTTTACCTCGCGACTCATAATTCCAAATAAGCCACGTGTTCTCATTCTCCTCGCTATTAACACACCATCTGTCATTGGATTGCCAATGATTGGGTCCAATAAGGGAGAGGTTTGCGCATTGTTTGACTTGAATTATTAGAGACATTCAAATTCAATACAACTTGTTGCAAAAAAAAAAAAACACTCCGTAAAAACAAGTTAAAGCTCAATTGATAAGAGCATTTGCGGAGCCCAGGACAAGGCGGCACGCAGAAATTTATGACAACTTTGATTTCTCTCCTTCCTCCTAATTTAAATTTCTTTATTTACTTCAAAATTTATAATTATAATTTTTGTATCATGAAAAATAATAATAAAAAAAACACAATGCCAAAACGCACTTGCATTCTAAAATAAGGCCTTGTTTGTTTGAACTTTTTTTTGAAAAAAATTACTTATTTTTTTTAAAATATATATTTCGTGAACTTTTGTTATATCTATTTAATTTTTTGAAAACAATTAAAAAATTATTTTTATAAATAAAAATTCACAAAATACTGTAAAATTTTAAAATAATCAAATGCTAAAATAATCACCTTTTATTATTGTAAATAAATATAAAATAATTTTAATAAAATTTTTATAAGATATTTTTTAAATAATTTGGACTAATTAAAATTACTCATTTTCTGTCATGAAAAGATGCTTATATTTTCAGCTTCAAACAAACAGGTCCTCAGGCACGAACGCAGCCCGGTTCAAAGCTGCTCTCCAGACGCCTTGCTTCCCCTTTTATAGTTGCAGAAGGGGCCACAAGCCATCAGAGCTGCGCCATTCCTCCTTTCCCAGTCATTCCCTCACCCTCACCGCCTCCTTCCTTATCCTGACTCGGCCCATACTGTCTTTGGATGCGTGACCATCACCATGCATTCCTCAGCTTCTTCACTTCTCCGAGCTTCCCGAACTAAGCTTTTCCATCCATCCTTTTCTAGAACCCCCGCCCATCCTCCTACCAGACCTCCTCCTTTGTCTGGCCACCGACCTCTCAGCTTCTTTTCCACGCCCCGATCATTTGGCAGCTTGGCTCCCCAGTGGAGCCACGGCGTCGACTGGAGGTCTCCGGTCAGTCTCAGGGCTCAGATCAGAGCCATCGCTCCTATGATTGAACAGTTTCAACGCAAGATCTCTTCTATGGGTACTCTCCTGTTCACTCCGAGAATTCTGGACTCTCTTTTTCATTCTCTAATCCGGTGGATATTTTTCTTCCCGGAATATATCTTATTCTATCGATGCAGCGAAGATGTCCGCTATGATTTTCACGATCATAAATTCTACTTTTGTTTCTTGAAATGTGGAGCCCTGCATGATTCGAAAGTCAAAACATAAATTTTACATTTTCCTTTGACATGATATCAACTTACTAACTGTCAAATATCGGCCGTTGAAATTTTTGTACTGATTGTTCTTATGCCATATTAGCTGGTGAAAATCCTTTCAAGGCAAACTTGGCCAGTCTCCCTAAGCCTGGTGGCGGCGAGTTCGGAAAGTTCTACAGCCTTCCTTCTCTGAACGATCCAAGAATTGGTAATTCACTATTTTCACTTGCCATGATTCCTTCTCGCCATTTGAATGTTTCTTATTTTCTAAATACACCAAAATGTTGTTTGGAATGTAAAAAAAGAAAAAATTGCTTCTCTCATTCCAGGGCATCACTTGTCTAACAAAGTACTAGTCTCTCCATCTCCAGTATCGCACATTACTCTTTCAGCTAGTTTAATTACTAATTCTGTCATCTTAATGTATTGCAGATAGGTTACCCTATTCCATCAGAATTCTTCTGGAATCTGCCATTCGTAATTGTGACAATTTCCAAGTTAAGAAAGAAGATATTGAGAAGATTATTGACTGGGAAAATAGTTCTGTTAAGCAAGTTGAAATTCCTTTCAAGCCTGCTCGTGTTCTCCTGCAGGTTCGGCATCGACTTTTGTACAAAGTGTAATTCATTATTTTATCTGGGTGATTGCAAATAATGTGTGATCCTCCTTGTAACCTCTCTTCCTTTCCCCAGGATTTTACAGGAGTCCCGGCTGTTGTTGACCTAGCTTGTATGCGTGATGCTATGAAGAAGCTTGGCAGTGATTCTGACAAAATAAACCCTCTGGTAATCATTGTAGTTATCACATGCATGTGCCTTTCTTCTATTGTTCATTGATGGCACTAAAAATGGTTTCAAATTTCTAAATATTCATCTTGGAATGCCTTATGCACCTTAAACTTATTTATCTGTTCTATTACATCTCTTGTGTTATATTTGGTCAAGTTAGCTTTGTGCCTGCACTTTTATCTGATCGAGATGCAAATCATGTAATCTTATTTCCCCTTGTATACTTATAACAGGAGTTCTGAGATTAGTAGAGTAAGAGGGTCATACACAATGCTTAGGATCATAATTCGCCAATATATTTGACTGCTTGGGTTTCATGTTATGATTTTCCACAGAAATTTTCTATATGTTACTATGTTTCTTATAACTACCACTGATTTTTTAAAAATATATCATTGGCAGGTACCTGTTGATCTCGTCATTGATCACTCAGTTCAAGTTGATGTAACAAGGTCAGAGAATGCAGTGCAGGCCAACATGGAGCTTGAGTTCCAAAGAAACAAGGAAAGATTTGCATTTCTTAAATGGGGGTCGAATGCTTTCCGCAACATGCTTGTTGTTCCTCCTGGTTCTGGTATTGTGCATCAGGTACATTTAAAAGCAGATAAGCTACGTGACTCAATTGTATTTAAGACATCGCTTTCATTTGTTGATATGAGCTTGCAACATCTTTGGTTTCCAGGTGAATCTTGAGTACCTTGGACGTGTTGTTTTTAAGAATGATGGCTTGCTCTATCCTGACAGTGTGGTTGGTACTGATTCCCATACTACTATGATAGATGGGCTTGGGGTGGCTGGTTGGGGTGTTGGAGGCATTGAAGCAGAGGCAGCAATGCTTGGTCAGGTACATAACATCTCATTTTGTGTGCATGGATTATTTAACTTTTTTTTGAACCGGATGTCCATTTGCTTTTTCTTGAAATGTACATATGGAGTGATTTAGCTATTGTGATTGCACTAATGCCCTGTGCTTGTAATATTGACAGCCTATGAGTATGGTTTTGCCTGGTGTTGTTGGATTCAAGTTATCTGGGAAACTTTGCAATGGTGTTACAGCAACTGATTTAGTTTTAACTGTTACCCAAATGCTGAGGAAGCATGGTGTTGTTGGGAAGTTTGTTGAATTTTATGGTAACTAAGTTATCATAAAGCATATTGTTGATTGTGCTTCTTATTTTGTTAACATATTTTTATTTGTCCTGGCTAATTGGAGCACTCTCGATTTTTGTTCCTTAGGGGATGGCATGGGTGAGCTATCATTAGCTGACAGGGCCACTATTGCTAACATGTCTCCTGAGTATGGTGCCACCATGGGCTTCTTCCCTGTAGATCACATTACTTTACAATACCTCAAGTTAACTGGAAGAAGTGATGAGACAGTGAGTACTGAGTACTATTACTTTTTGTCAACTTATTTATTTTTTGCATAGGATATGAAATGCTTGTAGTGTTTGCTGACCTTCGTTTTGGCTTAAATATAGGTGGCCATGATAGAGGCATATCTCAGGGCAAACAAAATGTTTGTTGACTATAATGAGGTAAGAATATCCTTTGTTCTGATCTACGTCTAAATTTTTCATCTTTTCTTAGAATAAGGTGTATGTATGTTTTGAGGTATCCTATGTTCTAACATACTTTTCTTTAATTCAGCCTCAACAAGAAAGAGTTTATTCATCCTATCTTGAATTAAACCTTGCTGAAGTTGAGCCCTGTATCTCAGGACCTAAGAGGTAAGTTATGTGCCCTTTGTACATTTTTCCTTTATGTTTTTGTTTTTTTGGATTCTGGATTGCTATCTAATATCTTTCTTCTGTATATTAATTTATATTGGCCGAACACTTTCAGACCTCATGATCGGGTTCCTTTGAAAGAAATGAAGGCTGATTGGCGTGCTTGCCTTGATAACAAAGTTGGGTTTAAGGTTAGTGATGCTGTGACAGTAATAGCAGAAAAGCCATTTTTCATATTTTGATACCATATGAAGTAAACAGTTTCATAGTTTATAACTTGGATCAGCTTTCAACAAGTAGTATTAGTAATGAGCTAAACTATGTTTCTGAAAAAAAAATCTTTTGGAAGTATTCTTGGAGAATTTATACTTCTCTTTTCACTCTCTTATCACTGTACAAGGTATATAGGAGGCTTCAGAATAAAAGAATGCAATTAACCTATTTTCTTCACTTATATTCTCATTACGAACGATTGAAGGTTGTAGATCTTCAACTTTCTAATTTATATATTCATCCAGAAACTCCTAGAATAGAAGTTCCGTTCCTAATAATATGATTGCTTTACTGCTGTAACTATTTCGTCCACTTGCTGAATGATAGGAGCAGCAAGTGTTTTTTACTATTGATACTTCTGGGTGCAGTTAAATTATAACACGTTGATCACTTACACCAGCACAACTGTCATCAGTAACTGCTATGGTTTTCCATCCTTGGAGAAAATTGAAACCACTTCATTGTTGTTATCACTTATCATCTATTGTTGCAAATTGTGCTTTAGGTTTAAGGCCTTCAATCGTAGCATCAATATCAATAACATCAATATATTTATAGAAGTTTTAAAAAGCTATACTATTCATAACTCATAAGTCATGACCAGCAGAGCTTACCTCGCTCTCCATGCAGATGCATTGAGCCTACACTAGTTGATGCTAAGGAGTCTATTCTGTTACTTGTATGCATGTGCTAGCTTATGAGTAAATGCCTCCAAGGGCATCTGGAACTCTGGAGAATTCTGGATCAGTATAAGATCCTTCTCCCACCCTACTTTTACTTTAATTTGCTGTGGTAAAGTCATTCATGTTGCAATTAGTGTTGCATGATAAATGTGACACAATATAATGTGATTGTTTTGCTTTAATTCAGGGATTTGCTATACCAAAAGAGGCCCAAGGTAAAGTTGCCAAATTTCAATTCCACGGGCAGCCAGCAGAGCTCAAACAGGGAAGTGTTGTCATTGCTGCAATCACAAGCTGTACTAACACATCAAACCCGAGTGTTATGCTGGGGGCTGGTCTTGTTGCAAAAAAGGCTTGTGAGCTTGGTTTGCAGGTTGGGCTCTTAAATATTTTAGTGCTTTCCTACCTGATGTCCTTGATGTGGATCATTTTTTTCCTTCACTGCTTGAAGTAGAAGAAATAAATTGTCTGTGTAATGTTATGTTATATCTTTTTTCGATTCTAAGGGCAACTGTTTTGAATTTCTTTGCCAGGTCAAACCTTGGGTAAAAACAAGTCTTGCTCCAGGCTCTGGAGTAGTTACAAAGTATCTGCTTCAAAGGTATTTTATGTTACTAATGATTCATGAGAATATTACATTACTATCGTAGTCTGCACTATGATGGCTTTACTTCTTATCCACACAATTGGAATGAAATATTCACTGAATTTGGATTTTTTTTTTTTTGGCAGTGGACTGCAGAAATTTCTAAATGAGCAGGGTTTCAATATTGTTGGATTTGGCTGCACAACGTGTATTGGCAATTCAGGGGATTTGGATGAATCAGTTTCTGCTGCCATTTCAGAAAATGGTTATATTAAAAGTCCTATTGTTACAACTTGCAGATAAACTCCTACTTCATGGACTGTTCTGCTTCATATTTACCCTACTGATGCGATCCTCATGTGGTCTTTTGCAGATATTGTAGCAGCTGCTGTGCTATCTGGTAACCGTAATTTTGAGGGTCGTGTGCACCCATTAACCAGAGCTAACTATCTCGCCTCACCTCCTCTAGTTGTTGCTTATGCTCTTGCTGGCACGGTATGTATGTCTAATTGAGTTATCATGGCCATGTGAATTGTTTTTGGTGGTTATAAAATTTCAGAATTATATCTCTTGTTAAAGAGCAAGAATCATCTTAGTCATCTTAAGATAAGGTTATCAAGTCCTTAGACTTTGGTTTGAACCTGGAACTGGGAAGTAAATGAGGTTGGATCCTCTCTGTTGCTTATCAATTTCAGAGAGAGGGAGAGATACAGAATATGTTGGACCATTTTAGCGGTGGCTTCCATTCCTATCAAAAGCATGGGTATTGCATACTAGTCTACATCTTTATTTTGTTTGCATAAACCTTATTTTCTTTCATTTGTTTAGTTTCATACTCGGAGAAGTCTGTTAGTGGATTTATGTTCCTACACAAACAAGCGCAATTGCTTGGATGCTTGAAACTAGGAAATGTTTTTTTTTTTTTTATGGTCTTGTTTTTGTGGAATGAAAAATATCTGTTCGTGAAGTTAAATAATTATATTTTCATTGCCCTGGAACCTCTTGCAATGTACTAAATACTAATATTACCGCCAGCATCAACTATCTATAAGCTATATTAAATAGGATGCATATCAATTTTCAATTTTATGCAATTTTGAAATAGGAACTTTGGGATTAATCAAGGTAACATTTCAGTTTCCACATGATTGGATCTTCATTAGATACTTTTTGGTTGACTTTCCAGGTTGATATTGACTTTGAAAAGGAGCCAATTGGGACAGGGAAGGATGGCAAGAGTGTCTTCTTGAGGGATATCTGGCCATCCACTGAAGAAATTGCTGAGGTAAATAATTTTCTAACTTACCCTTTGTATTAAATAATCTAAAGCTTCAAAAAGGTGTGTATAGCACATTTAATTTGGATGACTTGATGTCTAGGCTGTTCAATCTAGTGTGTTACCAGAAATGTTCCGAAGTACATATGATGCTATTACCAAGGGC
Organism: Prosopis cineraria; assembly: GCF_029017545.1. Lineage (NCBI taxonomy): Eukaryota > Viridiplantae > Streptophyta > Magnoliopsida > Fabales > Fabaceae > Prosopis > Prosopis cineraria. The sequence continues at coordinate 35,972,308 of NW_026555338.1, read as the reverse complement.
AACCCTATGTGGAATCAACTACAAGTTCCTGCGGAGACCCTGTACTCGTGGGACCCCAACTCCACATATATTCATGAACCTCCATACTTTAAGGACATGACCATGGATCCTCCTGGAGCTCATGGTGTGAAGGATGCATATTGCCTGCTGAATTTTGGTGACAGTATCACTACTGATCACATTTCTCCAGCAGGAAGCATTCATAAGGACAGTCCTGCTGCAAAATATTTAATTGAGCGTGGAGTGGATCGCAAGGACTTTAATTCTTATGGAAGCCGCCGTGGCAATGATGAAATAATGGCTAGGGGAACTTTTGCTAACATCCGTCTTGTTAACAAGCTTTTGAATGGGGAAGTTGGCCCCCAAACCATTCACATTCCATCAGGGGAGAAACTCTCTGTATTTGATGCGGCAATGGTGAGCTGTGCTCCACCCAAATGTCGCATTTTGTTTTTAATAAATGTTGCATATTGTTTTATTATAGCAATTGAAATTTTGTAGGAGCATAGCATGACGTGTTCTATTGAATATTTTTGGTGGTATTATCCTATTGTGCTTTTCAAGTTATCTGGGAGACATTCTACGACCGATTTTTTGGTTGCATGTATCAACTTTCAAGCCGTGTTTATTCAACTGATGATAGCAATTTTTTATTACTGGCAATTTAAAATTTTTCTTTTTGTTGAGAACACTTGAAGCATTACTTTTGCGATTTGTGATCTCACATTTTTAGGGCATAATCGAGGGTATTATTGTGTTATTATTACAGCACTGCTTATTTTCTAATATGCTGGGATCATTTTATGCCAGAAATACAAAGCTGCCGGGCAGGACACCGTTGTGCTGGCTGGTGCCGAATATGGTAGTGGAAGTTCAAGAGATTGGGCTGCCAAGGGCCCGATGCTATTGGTTAGTCACTATATATTATGAACCTACTATGGAGCTGTGTTTTGTACTTTTTTTTTGTGTTTCCTTAACATGTGCTGATGGTTTTAATATTTTTTACAACAGGGAGTCAAAGCAGTGATTGCTAGAAGTTTTGAGAGAATTCATCGTAGTAATTTAGTAGGAATGGGCATTATTCCTCTTTGCTTTAAACCTGGTGAGGATGCTGACGCACTTGGATTGACTGGTCATGAACGATACACAATTGATCTCCCAAGTAAAATTACCGACATAAGGCCTGGCCAAGATGTCACTGTCATGACTGATTCTGGAAGATCTTTCACCTGCACAGTACGCTTTGACACTGAGGTAAATTTAAGATTTTACTTCATGCTTTCTCTTCAAAAAATCATTGTTTACATAGACCCGAACGTGGCATGTCTGTCAAGGTTTGCCTTTTATCTATTTAGCGTTTCAAAAACCTGCCGGTTGCTGCAGATTTTTTCCCTTGATTTTATGTTATTAACCATATCATATTTTCAGGTGGAACTTGCTTATTTCAATCACAGAGGCATACTTCCATATGTTATAAGAAACCTTATTCAACAGTGAATGTATCGATGGGATAATCAGCGGCATCTGCTCAAGCCTGCACTTCTTGAATTGTAAAATGTGAGAGAATAAATTTCCAATAATCTTGAATTGATCTCCTTTGAGGGAGAGAGCATTTTTAGGGACAAATTTTAATGTTTTTTAGGACTGTTAACAGCCAGCAACTTGACTCTAGATTATCTATTCTTGCTGATATACATTATGCCCCCATTAGATAATAGGAACAACGTATAAAAGCCTTTGTAAAAATTGCATATATTTTTGGGTGAAAGTAAAAATGCATGTTGCATGTGGCATTATGTTGGTCGTGATGGTAAAGAGTAGGGAAAATGACAATTACACATCCCACAACAGTATAAGTGGCAATTAGAGATTGTGAATTATTAAAATTCTAATAACAGAGTCTTTATTTGTAATTAAAAAAATGCAGATAATTAGTTGAAAAATTTATTAAATATATTTAAAATTATTTATAATGTTGATTGAAATTTATGAAAATTAATTATGAGTTTTGATTCTCTGTTGTTAATATGCAAATAAGTTGCTTGAAAGATTAAGGAAATATACTTGAGATTACTTGTAATAATAGAATTTTTAATAGTCAATTGTTAGTATGTGAATAAATTATTTGAAAAATTTAGTAAATATACTTGGTATTTTTGGTGATGTAAGTTGAAAATTTAAGATAATAAGTGGATCACTAGCCAAAAACTTGTGAAATTTTTATGTTAATTGAAAAATTAACAAAAAATGTTTGAGAATTTTTGTAACGTTGGTAAAAAATTTATTACAGTTGGTTATAAATCTTAAGTTAATTAATAAAAAATAATTTATTAAAAGTAAAAGTTATGATATGTTATTGAGATTTCAATAATTGAGTTTTTAATTGTCATTAATGTTTTTATAGGATTTTTAATTGTCATTTCCCTAAAGAATATTCTTTTGATCCATCATTTTCAAGGCAAACACTTCTTCCCCACGAATATCCAAACAAAAAATAAACCTGACGCATCAAAAGACTAAAGCAAGAGACTTGATGCGAGACTCACAATTCTAATTCGTAAAGGTCCATTACTACATAATCATCCTGTAATTTTAACATACGTATCAAGTTAGCCGAGAATCTTGTGTGCAAAATGACACATTGCATCTTTCTTGAGGTGCTGGTAGTGGTTGATGAAAGGTTAGGATTAGATGTTAACATAACTTTGCAAGTGTTTTCTTTATTCTTTGAATAGTAGAACCTGTTTCTGTTTTTTTTTTTTTTAAGGAAAAAGAATGACATTTTTGGAGGAAACCATCCATGTGTCAGAAGTCAAAGCAAATTTGTGAGCACTTGTTGAGTTGAATTAGCTGTTGTGGTGCCAACATGAGCTGAGAGTGACGAAACCTTCAGTTTAATGGCACCATTTATACAATAACACTAATTAGGCCCCAGCTGATATTCAGAGACTCTAACGTGTGCAGAGTGGAAACGGTAGCTAGCAGATGGGGCACCTCTTCACATGGGATAAGTAAATATGTCTGTTTTTGATTGCGCAATATTCCCTAGTTTAGTGCATAATTTATTGGAACCTTGCACCTCTCTTGTGATCATGTGGAGACAGGACAATCTTCCCCTTGCTTCTTATTTCGTGTTCCAGAATCAAGGAATGAATTGTTTGTTACCAAGAGAATTCTAAACCCTAAAGAGAGAGATTGATAGAATCCATTAATTGAAATGGTACATGCTCTTATATGTTTAGGTATGAAGCCCTCTATTGAAATGTTAAGCCTTGTCACGATATTGATGGCACTTGTTAAAAAGCACTTTGTCATAATTACTAAAAATTATTTACATAATTCATCTACCTTTGATGCAGTCAATTTGTGGAATGACTAAATTATCTTTATTCTTGCACGCAAATACTCTTTATTTCAACTTTCAATGCTATCTTCTCCGCTGTTTACAGTATAGAGACGGCGAAAAGGGCAAAAGAATCTCTTTATTATGACACTCAACTTACTCTATCCTATCCTTTTTCTAGATAGACCTTTCCTTGGAGAGATCTATCCCTCTATGGTTAGATTTAATTTAAGATTTAAATAATCGTCTCAAAGTATATAATGAATAATTTTTTTACAATAATGCGGGCATCATACGATATGTTAAAACCCATAAAAAAATATATATATATATAGATATATAGATATTCAGGAAAGCAGCCTGTTATCTGGTAGCACCCGAACCGTTCCTAAAAGTCATCGAGCGGGTCAAAAGGCACGGTGTGTCAACGCCAGCATTCGAGGTAACACGGGATTAACAAACCAAGCAACCTCTCACGCGCCAACTTCACAGTCATTGAATGAATCACGTGGTTTGCACGTGATCATCCCCTGGATGTTACATGCAGTACTAGCATGTCCCTCGCTCACGTCTGAATGAAGTAGAGCGAAAGTATCTGAAGTCTGAAGTCAGAGGTGAGTGGAGTGGTGCAACCTGTACGCTAGTTTTCTAAATGATTTTTATGGCATTCCTTGTCAAGCTGCAAATATGAAGGGTGCTCTCTCTCGCACTCATGTTTTTCATATTACTCTGCTTCTTCTCCTGTGTAAGTCTCCTCTCGTTACTCTTTGTTTTCGTTTTGGTTTCATTCAAATTATAACTTAGCCCTTCAAGTTTCAAGCTTTTTGTAATTTAATTTGGTATTGTCATACAGTGCATCCATCTTTGAGATTTGTTTCGTTCACCGATAAAACTAGTACATGCTTTCCTGAAATTCGTCTTAGATGAGTATGTCAAGCACAATGACATTTTGATGAACCAAGGAATTGTGCTTGCATATGATAAATATAATGATTGTTGTGTGAGGTTAATTCAGTATAAGAATTGCTATATATTTCAAATCTTGGGGGGCAAAAGAAGCTAAAACCGCAGGTTCTTTAATTTGGGCAAGAAAAATTTGTTTACAACGAACTTTAAAGGTATAAATGGCTAAGTATACCATCAAATTATGATTGAAGTTTCATTGGTGTTATAAGCTTTGATACAAACCTCCGTGAAAAACGGCAACCTTCATCGAATTTTCTTAGACACTATTATTACCTTATGTACATTGTTGAGTTTCATGAGAATTTGCAGTTATAACCCAAAACTTAAAGATATGGAAAATTCTTTAAAATGCACTTTATGGAAGTGCAAAAAGGGTCTACAGATCTACAGATCGAAACTTTGCATTGTTGATCAAAGTACTATATAACTCATTTGCAGCTCTCCATGTCATTCGGATACAGATGCTGCGTCATGTTGTCTTTTTAATTTTACATAAGTACATTATCACAAACTTGATATCAGTTTGTGCATATTTCTGAAAGTGAGTTGATTAAACTGAAAACTCCCTACGTACAGGTATTCACATGTTTCAGTGCTCTTCATTAAGGGGTGCAAAAGTTTCCTTTTCTGTCACAACTAAGGTTGATGTGCTGCCTCCTGATATCTCACCAAGTATAGAGTCTCAACCACTTCATCCTCTTCTAGCTCCTTCCCCACTGGAACCATTCACAAATTATACTCTGCCAAAATTATCAGGTATGGTTTGCTTCTAATTTTTCAACTTTTGTGTGAGACCTTATGATATGAATTTCTGCACATTTACTCACATACTGACAGCACTTTGACACATTATGATGGTTAGCGGTGAAGATGGGTTAGCATATCTGGATCAATAATAACCGAGTATCTTTTGTAAATGTATGCAAAACAGCTTGACGCATCTCTTCTTTCAGAATGCGCATGTCATATATCTTATGGCACACGGGAATTGGGAATAGTAAGGGTAATTAGGTAAATTAGGATGTAAAATGGTAGTTTTGGGCCAGACAAGTGTTGGTAGATTCAATCATGACTTGTTGAAGCTCAAGGTGGTGCTCTAGTTCATCAATACGATCAGATGATCGAATCTCAAACGGCAATTCCAATGTTTCATCCTAAAAGTGTTTTGACTTCTAAATTGTTTTGGTGGATTTTGATGTTCTTGCATTGAGCTAAATTGTTATGATTCCTCCCTAATTACTTTATTGGATGATTAAATTCATCACCATGAATTAACCTATGGCTGAGAATTGCATCATACGACAAATACTAAGAATGAGATAAGGCCCTAGGTGCGGCCCCTAGGGGGTTTTGGCTGGTTACGAGTTATGAAATTATGTTTTTTTCACTGGATATGCTATTTCATTTGTTTGTCTGGCACAAGTTCTGAGATGACCTGAAATACTATTTTACTATCCAGGCCTTTGTTCATTAAATCTCTCAGCTGCAGAACACATATTGAGCACAACTGCCGCTGACTGTTTGAGCTCTTTTGCTAAATATTTGGCAAATGTAGTATGTTGTCCTCAATATATTGCCATGTTGGGGACATTTATTGGGCAGTCAGGTAAATACTCCGGGCAGCTAGCTTTGAACATAACTCATGCCAGCCACTGCCTCTCAGATATTCAGAAGATTCTGGTCAGTCAAGGAGCAAATGAGGACCTGAAAAACACATGTTCAGTCCATCCAGCAAATCTCACTGAAGCATCTTGTCCCATTGTGGCTGTTGATGAATTTGAGAGCATTGTAGACACTTCTAGACTACTGACCGCTTGTAGAAATATTGATCCTGTAAATGAGTGTTGTGACCAAGTTTGCCAAAATGCCATGAATTATGCTGCTAAAAAAATTACCCTAAATGATTTGTCAAATATAGATGGGGACAAAAGCTGCCTGAGCAGATGGCCAGGATCAATGACTGTAAGGGTATTGTCCTTCATTTGCTGGCTAGTAAGCTTGACCCTGCCGTTGCAAATGGTCTTTTTAGAGCACTTGCTAATTGCAACCTAAATAAAGGTGAGTTCTGAAAATGAATGCAAAAGAAAAGGAGACTAGGCCTCATAGATCTTGCTTTACTATTTACAACTTTGGCTAATTTATTGGCGTATTCATATAAAGACAGCATCTGACTTGTCGGTGTTCAATGTTATTCGACTAATTGGTTCAGTCTGTCCGCTGGACTTTCCCAGTGTAACCAATGTTGTGGAAGAGTGTGGACATGTAATAAGGAACCAAACAGCTTGCTGCAAATCTATAAAGAGTTATGTTTCATACATGCAAAACCAGAGCTTCATAACCAACCTCCAAGCCTTGAAATGTGCTGCATCGCTTGGCAAGAAGTTGCAGAAAGCTAGCATCTCCTAAAATATATCTAAACTTTGTCATATAAGCCTAAAGGACTTTTCTCTCCAAGGTTAGCCTTGTTATACTTCCCTTGTAATGCAAACAATTATTCTTCTCGCTTCTTTAAGTACAATTGATTCGAAGTTGGCTAAGAGACTCAGATTACCTGTTCAAGAAAAGCAAGGAGTTCGCATTACTATAGCAGACGCTCGCCAGCTTTTAGTTACACAGTATTGCCCTAATTTAGAGTGGGAAATTGGCGACTCCGTCTTCTCTTCTGATTTCTTAATAATGAATATTGGGGCGTATGACATGATTTTAGGGGCACAATGGCTCAAGTCATTAGGGCAATTTACTATGGATATGACTGAAAATTTGTTTGAATTTTACAAAGATGAGAATCTCATTGAATTTCACAGCATAGGGTGCAAGTTACCAGACCCTGTTGTTCACCCACCCATTTCGGATGGTCTTTGGTTACCAACAGATACTCTCTACCTCATTCATGCTCCTCTTCAACTTCAGGTACAATCTTTCCAAAACTCATCTCTTTCTGCCAATCAGTAGCTTGAGTTGGAAGCTGTTTTAAACTCATTTCTGGATGTGTTTGCTGAGCCTTCCACTCTACCCCCATCACATGTTTTTGATCACACTATTTCCCTCAAAGTGAACCATCTGATTTCTTGCAAGCCTTATCAGTATGGACCTATTTAGAAATCTGAAATTGAGAAGCAAGTACAACAGATGCTTGATAATGGGATTACTAGAGAAAGCCATAGTTCCTTCGCTGCTCTAGTTGTTTCAGTACAAAAAAAAAGATGGTACATGGCGTTTTTGTGTTGATTATCAAAGGTTGAATGAGGCTACTATCAAGAATAAATTTCCAATTCCAATTATAGAGGAACTCTTGGATAAGCTTACTAGAGCTCAATTTTTCTCTAAATTGGATTTCCGTGCTGGTTATCATCAGATTCGAATGAATCAAGCGGACATTGACGAGACAGCTTTTCGTACTCATGATGGCTTGTACGAATTTATGGTTATGCCATTTGGCCTTACCAATGCTCCTGCTACTTTTTAGGGTCTTATGAACTCGGTTTTTTGACCCTTCTTGCAGAAGTTTATTTTAGTCTTTTTTGATAATATTTTAGTTTATAGCGAACATTGGGTAACTTACTTAGATCATTTGATAGCAACATTATCACTGTTATGGCACCATCAATTGTTTGCTAAGGCCTCTAAGTGCACTTTTGTAGCAAACCATATAGATTATCTTGGCCATGTCATCACTGTTCATGGCGTTCAGGCAGATCCGAAGAAACTGAAAGCCAAAGCCTCTTAGCCTATTCCTTCTTCGGTCAAGGAATTACGCGGATTTCTTGGTCCCACAGGGTATTACCGATGTTTTGTGAAGGGATATGGTTCTATTAGTAGCCCCCTCACTGGATTATTGGAGAAGAATGAATGTTTCGTATGGTCTCCTCAAGCTCAAGCAGCCTTTGAATCCCTCAAGAGTGCTATGCTCTCTCCCCCAATGCTTGCCCTTCTTAACTTTAATGAAACTTTTGTGATTGAAATTGATGCTTTGGGACATGGTTTGGGAGCAATTCTATCTCAAAAGGGTCACCTCTTGGCTTTTGCTAGTAAGTCCCTTTCAACTCGCAAGCGCCAATTATCTGCTTATGAACTTGAGCTGCTAGCTATTGTTTTTGCTGTCAAGCAATGGCGTTCTTATATTTAGGGGCAAAAATTCATTATCAAAACAGACCACTTGCCCCTGAAACATTTATTAGAACAGCAGGATTTAAGCCAAGAGCATTGTAAATGGCTTCATAAGCTTTGGGGACTTGACTATGACATCGTCTACTGCAAGGGTTGCGACAATACAACAGTTGATGCTCTTTCTGGACGCTCTATTGGGAACTGTTTGGCTATTTTGACGCCTATTTCTCCCCTATATGATAGAGTATGTGACTCTTGGCTCCTTGATGATCAATTACAGCAACTAATTAAGAGTCTCGAACATGACCCCTTGTCCAATTGTAAGTATGCATGGTAGCACCATTTGTTGACAAGGAAGAGTAAACTTGTAGTAGGGGCTGATCGTGGACTCCGAGAGGATTTACTTCAATTTTTTCATGCTGATGCTATTGGTGGTCATTCTGGTATGAATCCCACTTACAAACGATTAGCTTCTTTTTTTTATTGGAAAGGAATGGAGAGAGATTAATTCCATTCATAATGATCCATTACAACCCAGAGACCTATTTATAGAGAATATATCTAAATACCCAAACTACCTTTATATTCCTAATTCCCCTAATTACCCCTATTATTCCCCATTCCCATGTATTAGTCGTTTTCCACAATTTACCATTAATGGTCGTTCGATTTTCTCTTGGATGGATCAGTAGCACCTCAAGGTATCATTATTTATAGCATGAAACTTCTATCAATAGATATTTTATCTCTGAAGCATGCTGCTGAAATGATGACGAAGTCTGTAATGTTTCCTGGCAACCCCTTCTCATCAGGTTTTTCTGATTAACTTCCATATTTTTATTAATTTCACCGAAGGATCCATTTAGTTGAGGTTCAAATATGTGAAATATCATAAGCTAATTGCAATAGCCATTGCCACGAAATAGTTGCACGCTTGTTTTAGCTAAGATACTGTGGGTGGATATACAGCATTGAACTACACAGTTTATGTCTGAAATTTTTATGGACATTTCTTTTAACTCGGTGTTTGTAGCATCTAATGGGGATCAATTGTTTTATTTCATCTAGAATCCGGTTGCCTTTTGCCAAGCTTGCCTTCAGATGCAGAGCTTGATGGTACTTCAGGGATTGGATTCATTTGTGACCTTAATGACAACATTGTAGCTCCATGGCCTTCAGCATCATATGCGGTTGCCTCTTGCAATTCAAGTATGTCCAACACCTTTCATGTATCATTTTTCTCTCCTGCAATGGTGATGCATGTATAACCTTCTTCCGTGGGAAAATAAATAAGTAGATGTATTTTTAACTCTTTTATCATGTCTAACCCATTTGTTCATGGAATTAATGTGTTTGCAGCTACAAAACTTCCATCTCTTCCTGCAACAACATCTACACAAAATGGTAAGAGTCATCACTCTTGTCTCATCCTTTTCATTTTCTTAAGCCTATAGTCAAGGCCTCTCCAATTAGTGTTTTTTGTCTCTTGACCACTTGATTGGAAAGATTCACATGCAACAGTAGGAATCAACTTCACCCGTTTAAGCTGTCAGGTGTAGGCTTAAGTTTGTTGTTATCTCTAATAAGATGTAATACTAATGCTAAATCTTTGAGAGCATTTTAAAGGGCACAAGAAACAGAAATAGAAGAAACTTTATGTGCGGCTTCTAAATAGTTGAGTTTGCTCTGAATCTCGGAGCTCCTCAGCTGTATTACCAATGTCAACCTCAGGGACTTGTTTGTAAAGATGGATTTGTTGCTAGATATATAATCCTTGATTGAAGATTGAGTCTTTGTGTATATCCATAAATGGATGAGTTTCTAATTTATTTTCATTGGCGCAGGTCATTCCATCAAGAACTTGGTTTTGCCTTGCCTCTTCACCAGTTTTCTTCTCAGCATGCTTTTTTGATCTTGGGCTAAAAGGGGACACTCGAGTTTTTTTTGCATATTTTGCAGCTCCTGAGACGTTGCTGAAGAACCCCTGTGGAATTCCTAATGGGGTTTCAATCATCCGACATGTTCATAATATTGTCACTGCCTAATTTGAAATTGTAATGTTTTTTACCTTCTTGGCAGTATTCTATTAGTATTTTTTCATTGCCTTTTGAGAAAGGTAACAACTTTACATAATAAATGAAAAAAAAAATTGAATGGTTATCTTTAATTTCCATTGTTGCACATTTCAGAACTTAATGTTCTTTTCCTTTGAAGTTCAGAAGCGACTAGCAAAATACTTGTAAAGCTTTCTCTCTCCTATTCGGAGACGTAATGGTTCTGGCAAATGATTATTAAGAAGCGATACCGATAACGTAATTCTCACTCCATCAAGAAATTTAAGATCTTCGATGGCGTTACTATGTCGAGAGGGAACTTCCACTTTCAGACCCGGAAAATCCACTTATAAGATTTTCTTGATGTAATAAATATAAAAACACTGCTGGTCCAAAAATAAATACAAAAACGCTAAAAATTTTAAATAGATAATTCGCCCTGACAAAATAAAAGAAAAATTAAACCTAAGTTTTATAGAAAAGAATTTATTATTAAAAGGTTTTATAAAATTTATAAAATATTTTTAAATTTTAAATTTTATGCATTTATAACTTAACAAATGGTATTTATAATTAGATAATAAACATTTATAATTTATTATTATAAATTATTATTTTTTTTGTAAGTTGTAAAAACCTGTTGCACAATTATAAATATCTTTTGTCAAATTAAAAATGCATAGGATTTGAGATTTAAGCATATTTTGTATATTTTATGAGATATTTGGATAATAAATTTTTTTATGAGATTTAGAGGTAATTTTTCAACAAAAAATTGATGATTCATGATTTTTTTTTTCTTGATGCAAGATGATTCTTGATTTGATCATCGGCTCTCTTGCCTTTGCGGTTCACCATTGGATCAATCCTTTCATTCTGCAATGACGTGGGCTCGGGAGCTACTATCTCTAGAGCTGTCAATTAGGGTCAGCCCAACCTTAAAGGGCCAGCCTTTGAAGGGCCAGGGCCTAAACGGGCTGGCTTTAATAAGCTTGATTGCATATCAGGGTTTTATTTTTTAAGGCTTGGCCCTAGCCCTTAGGGTTAAAGGGCCTTGGCCCTATTTTTTTAAAAATTATTTTTTAATTAAAAATTATAAAAAATATATTTATAATCATCAAAAAAGTTATTATTCATAAAATTAAGTTTAAGAAAATAAATTTAAATCAATTTACACCAAAACAATAAGAAAAACTAAAACATTTAGGTCTAATATCAAATAGCAACGTCAAAGTGAATACCAATTAAAACTAAACTTAGCTAATATTATCAGCTAAATTTTAATAAATAAATGAGGGATGGATGAATGCATTTAATATGTTTATTTCTTTGAGTTATGTATTTAATCTTTTATTTTTATATTATAATTTTTTTAAAAATTATAAACGGGCCGAAAAGGGCCGACTGTAACATCCTGATTTTTATATAATAAAGAAATTGTGGAATTTAGGTTTTGAGAAAAAAAATAATAATAATAGGAATTTATATTATTTGAGGTTATTTAGAAATAATATTATGATTAGGTATTTAATTATGAATTTAAAAATTTAAATTTAAAATCACATAAGCAATATTTAGTTAAGATATAATACATAAATAATTTTTTTTATGTGTGTGTTAAAAAAAAAAGAGAAGGTAGAAGGAACAAAAAAAAGGGGGTGGAAGGTTGTTGTTTCTAAGTCCCACATTAGTTAGATGAGAGAAGAGAAGAGGTGCCTTCATGTATAAAAAGGAGGGGTGTATGCATTAGGAAGCATGAGAGGCTAAGATGCAATTTAGAGAAAATTACAACTTTTGGCCCAAAGGTTTGAATAATTAAATTCAAACCTATAGTTTTTTTAATATAATTTTGGGACTCACAATCCCATTTTTATATTATTTTTCTCTCTTCCTCTCATGTTGCTCGGTGTTTTCTCGCAAGGGAGATTATTTTTTTTTTCTTCAGGTATGTTCTAACTTTCCTGTTTAGATTAGCATTTAAAAATTTATTTAGTTACAAAATTAATTTTATAGTTATTTTCTAAATAATATTAGCTTTCTAGTTATATGATTATTTTGTAGGATAGAGTAAATATTTTGATTAGAATTTTTCTATAGGATAATTAATCTGATGATATGATGGATTAAAAATATAGGTTAAAACTCTTAGGGATATAATAAATATTATAGAATATTTTCTTGAGGTTGAAACTCATGTTTAAGAATTTTTGAGTTAAAATCTAGATCTATATGGTTGAATTTATGTGGAATCTGAGATGTAGGGATAAACCTATGATTATTAAATATTTATTTAAGTATGAATAGATATTTTTGAGGTTATAGAAAGGTGATTTGAGGCTTCAGGATAATTTTAAAATTTAATTTATTTTTGGACAAATTTTTAGAATATAGAAGGATGAAATTGTGATACTAGAAGTGATTTGAGGATAAAAGAAATAGTTTATTAGGGTACGAGAATTTTAGAAAAGAATTTGAAAAATTAAATGAGGGATAAATTTTAAATTAGTGTTAATATGGATTATAGATCTAAGACTTTCTAACTATTTAAATTAGAGTTATTTATTTTAATGTAAAATTAATATATAGTATTGTGAAATAATTATGTAGATTATATTGATAAAGATAGTAGTGAAAAAGAAGTTGTGAAGGGGAACTTGTTATTCAAGACACAAGGTAACCATTATTAATGTGTTGTGATGGGTGTGTTTGTGAATGGTTATGTGTTGTTTTGTTGTTTGGAAAAATTATGAATTATTGAAAATAAATACTGTTATATACTTCCGTAAAATCATTGCCAAGTGGGTTAAAAATTTATTTTTTGTTTATCATGATGAGATATTATTGTTCGGATATATTTCTGTTTGAATATTTGAATGATGCATGACTTGTCAGGATATTTTAATGTATGGTGTTAATGGGAATTTCTGTTCGGTTAATTATTACCACGTGATAAGTCCTCGTTGGACCCAATGAGTGGCATGTCGCTTGGTTCAACTCACCTTTGGCCGGGTGATTTGGCGTCCGAGCATGGCGAAAGGAGGATATAAGGTGCAGTCATGCAAATTAAATACTTGTTCGGTTTGTTTGGAAGTATTGTTCGGTTAAATGTTTTGTGTGCCCACTTAACAATCGCATGATTAGTTACATCCGCATGCATCATTACATATTAATTTCTGGTTATTGGGACTTTTTAGTCTCATTCCCCGTGGTTAATATTTTTACAGGAGCGAGTCCGGCCGAGAAAGCATCAGAGGTGTAATTATGGTGTATGAGACACCATCTTTTACGTTGCCTCTTATTTTAGATTATACAATGTATCTTGTGCCAACTTAGGACATATCTTTTTTGTGAAGCATGTAAACTCTAATCCTTTTTATTAAAAGTATTTATATGACCAAGAAGATTATGTCTGTCCCTCTTGATTTATGATCTGATTTGAATATCATGACATGAGGATCCTGTCTGTCCCTCATGGTTCTAATTGCTTTTTGAGATATTTTAAGACCTTTGATATATTGTCTTTTCTACCATGATAAGGATATGATAAGGGTTCAATGAAAAAAAATAATTTGTTGAATTAATAATTTGTAAAAAATCGATTTGTAAATTTGAGGGTGTTACATATTGGTATCAGAGCATTATGTTTCGAGCCTCTATTTTAGTAATACTTATTTAAATTTTTGTTTGAAACTATTATTTGTGTGAATTTAATATGTATTTATTATGTATGGTGCATTGCATATAGTCGGTTGGCAATATACATTATTATGGTGCTTCTCATTGTATGGCCATTATATAGCTAGGCTAATTTTATTATTTATATTTTGTATCCTTTAGGAGGGGAGAGAAAATGCCTGTTACTCGTGGTAACTCAGGATTCTAACATGAGCACCTGCCACCGCCACTGCCAAATGAGGAGCCTGACTTGGCGGAATTAAGAATGCTTGTAAAAACATTAACAGACAAGGTTCAAGGATACGAACAAGAGTTGACAGAGCTAAAGAGGTAAAAGGTAACTGAAAATGGAGATAGGGCTCATGTTGAGAGTCATGTGGGGGAAGGCAGTTCCTCACATCCTGCCACTCAGAGAGATCATGAGTCTAGAAGGGAGGAAATTAGGCAGGAGGAACAGAGAGTCCCACCGACCATTACTGATGTGTGGGAAACTGTTAGGAAGTTTAACCCTCCTACGTTTGATGGTAACCTTAAACCATCCGTGGTAGAGGAATGGGTGAAGAGACTCGAATCCATCTTTCGAGTAGTCACATGCACCATCAATCAAAAAGTACAAGTAGCATTAGTGCTCCTAGTGAAAGGAGCAAGAGATTGGTGGGAAACAGCAGGGCTTAGGGATGATTCTACACTCACTTGGGAGGAATTCAAGGAAAAATTATTCAGGCATTACTTTCCATCAGAGTTAAGGTCTGAGAAGGAAGCGGGTTCTATGCCTTTAAGCAAGGGAACCTCAATAAGGACACATTCATTGCTAAGTTTCAGGAGTTATCTAGATACTCCACGTACCTGCAGTATAGGGATGATTTTGAATGGAAGGCCAAGCACTTATTGGAGAAGGCTAGACCAGAATTGAGGGAGCAATTGGCTCATCTAGATATCCGAGATTATGACGAAATGTGCATAAAACTATAAGTAGTAGCTCGCAGTAAGAAGGAGGTCGAGAGAGAGAAGAAGGATTATTCATATAGTAGACCCCCAACCTACCCTCGACCCACCGGAGGCATTATGAAGAAAAACGTTCGAGTAGCTCATGGAATCAATGAAGGCAGAAGGGTCCATTTCAAAGGGGCCAAGGATAGAGGAGCTATCATAGTAGTTATCACGGGTAACAGAGGAGCCCAACAATATCTACCCCTACCCCGAGTACAGCGAGCTCTCAGCAGTGCACTAAATGCGGGCGTCGTCATTTCGAACAGTGCTGGGTCTGTTACATTTGTGGGAAACCCGGTCATATTGCAAAGTTTTGTGGGGACAACCAGGGCTCAAATATGAAGAACCCTTCCCAACATCCTACTGTCTCTGGCTGTGTGTTTGCTCTTACTCAGGACACCATGAACTCCCCAGATGCCATTAGAGGTAACATCAAAATCCTTCATCATGATATTATTGCACTATTTGATTCGGGTGCTACACACTCTTTTATTTTTGAAACTTGCATAAAGAACCTTGATTTTCCTGTGTGTATTTTACCTTTTGATATGAATGTGTCTACTCCTGCGGGAGAATCTGTGAGGACTACTAAGGCATGCCTTAACCTAGTGGTCGAGTTTAAAAATAGGAAAACAACTATGGACTTAATTATCCTACCACTGAGAGGTATGGATGTAATTGTGGGAATGAATTGGATGGCTGCAAATGGTGCTATCCTAGATTGTAGAGAGAGGAGTGTGTCTTTATCTTCTTTGTCGGTGACCCCAGTCGAGACTCAAGATCATGTTTTCTTATCGGCGGCGCAAGTTGATAGATGTATGAAGAAGGGTTGCCAAGCTTACATGGTTTCTTCTCTATCCAAGCTGAGATTGATGAAGGCGTGAAGAATATCCCAATTGTCAAAGAATTTGCGGATGTATTTCCAGACGAAGTCTCCGGTTTACCCCCAAAGTGTGAGGTAGATTTCTCAATTAAATTGGTACCCGGTACAGGGCCAATTTCTAAGGCTCCTTATTGGATGTCCCCTTCAGAGTTAGTGGAACTGAAAAAGCAAATTGAAGAGCTACTTGAGAAGGGTTTCATCAGACCGAGTGTTTCACCTTGGGGATCTCCAGTCCTTTTTGTAGAGAAGAAGGACGGAAGCCTCCGATTTTGCATTGATTATAGACAATTGAACAAAGTAACCATCAAGAACAAATATCCACTTCCGAGAATCGATGATTTGCTGGATCAGCTTGTGGGATCTGTAGTTTTCTCAAAGATTGACTTAAGGTCAGGGTACCACCAATTGAAAGTGAGAGCAGAGGATATACCTAAGACAGCATTTCGGACGAGATATGGGCATTATGAATTCATGGTGATGCCGTTTGGACTTACGAATGCTCCTGCGGTATTCATGGATTACATGAATAGGATCTTTCGACCCTATTTAGATAAGTTTATAGTAGTGTTTATTGATGACATTCTTATTTATTCAAAGGATGAGGAGGCTCATGGTGAGCATTTAAGAATCGTCTTGCAAGTTTTGAAGGAACATAAGCTTTATGCCAAATTAAACAAGTGTGAATTTTGGCTCCAAGAAGTAAAGTTTTTGGGCCATGTTGTGTCCAGAGACAGAGTTGCGGTGGATCCTAGCAAGATTGATGCAGTGATGAAGTGGGAACAGCCAAAATCTGTTATAAAGATACGAAGCTTTCTAGGTTTAACAGGTTATTATCGTCGCTTTATTAAGAGATTTTTGCAAATTGTGATGCCCTTAACTAAGCTGACTAAGAAGGATGCCCCATTTATTTGGACTGACAAATGTGAAGCTGCTTTTCAAGAATTGAAAAAGAGGTTAACCACTACTCTAGTGTTGACTATTCCTGACCCTGTGGTGCCGTACACTCTGTACACTGATGCTTCTTTAAAGGGTTTAAGATGTGTTTTGATGCAAAATGACCGAGTGGTTGCCTATTCCTCCAGACAGTTGAGACCACACAAGGAAAATTACCCTACTCATGATTTGGAGTTAGCTGCAGTTGTGTTTGCTCTAAAGATATGGAGACACTACTTGTATGGATCTAAGTTTCAAATCTTCAGTGACCATAAGAGCCTGAAGTATTTATTTGATCAAAAAGAGCTTAATATGAGGTAGCGACGGTGGATGGAATTTCTGAAGGATTATGACTTTGAATTACATTACCATCCGGGTAAGGCTAACGTGGTAGCTGACGCCTTAAGTAGAAAGACTATTCATGCTGCACATTTGATGGTTCATGAATATCATTTGTGGAACAGTTTTCATGATGTTCCAGTAGAAGTGATTGAACATCAAATGGCCGCACTCCAGGTAGCAGACTTTGAGAGCAAATTCTGGGAAGATCTCAGAGTCTTACAGCAGAGTGATGACTACTTAAGGAATATAAGGAAGGAGATAATGGTAGGTAAGGCCCCAAATTTTACCATCTCTGAGGACACAGTGATGAGGTATAAAGGTAAAATTTGTGTACCTAATGATCCAAGATTGAGGAATATCCTTTTAGAAGAAGCTCATAGGAGCAAATATACAATTCATCCCGGTATAACTAAAATGTACCATGATTTGAAGCGAGGTTGGTGGTGGCCAGGAATGAAGAAAGATGTAACTGAATTTGTTTCTAGATGTTTAACGTGTCAGAAAATAAAGATAGAATATCAGAAGCCAGCTGGAACACTGCAACCGTTAGATATTCCAAAGTGAAAATGGGATGATATTTCCATGGATTTTATCACTGGACTGCCAAGAACACCCTCGAGTAAGGATGCTATTTAGGTGATAGTAGACCGACTCACCAAATCGGCTCACTTTTTGGCGATCAAGTTTACCTCTACACCATCTTTTACGTTGCCTCTTACTTTAGATTATACAATGTATCTTGTGCCAACTTAGGACATATCTTTTTTGTGAAGCATGTAAACTCTAATTCTTTTTATTAAAAGTATTTATATGACCAAGAGGATTATGTCTGTCCCTCTTGATTTATGATCTGATTTGAATATCATGACATGAGGATCCTGTCTGTCCCTCATGGTTCTAATTGCTTTTTGAGATATTTTAAGACCTGTAATATATTGTCTTGGATGTATCATGGTAGAAATTTTTCTACCATGATAAGGATATGATAAGGGTTCAATGAAAAAAAAAATAATTTGTTGAATTAATAATTTGCGAAAAATCAGTTTGTCAATTTGAGGGTGTTACACCGGCCCTTTTATTTTCGAGCCTAATTTAAGCCCAATTTACTTTTTTAAAGGTAAAATAAAAGTCCGGCCCTTAATTTTTTCAGGCCTAAAAGGGCCGGCCTTACAGGCTCAACCCTAATTGACGGCTCTAACTATCTCTTCATGTCACCAAAAAAAGAGACCGCTGAGTATATTTTCTTTTTTTTTTGGAAGATGATTCTTGATTTTGAAGAAACAAAGCACAAAAGTTTTGTTTTTGGGTCAAAGAACAAATCACAAAAGGTGAAGACCAAGTCTTTGGTACATAACGATTCAACGGAGCACATTTTTTTATGCATTTTCTTATTATTAAAAAGGGGGGTGTATAAGGTAAAAAATGTGTAGAGGGTATTAATTGATAATGGAATAAAAAATGGACAAAAACACACCAACCCAAGATTTTTTTTTTATTGGTGAGATATTATGAACAATTTAGGGAGAATAACACAAAAGGACCGTGGAAAGGAATTGATTGTTATAAAGCATCAAAAATTTTTAAAATTATACAAAAGGATCAATTTTTTTTTAAAAAAACAAGAAGTAAATGGACAAAAATGTCCTTACATCAATGACCCAGCTCAATTATAAATAACAAAAGATAAGTTGTAAATCACAAAGATTTAATTACAAATATTTAAAAATAAGTCGCAAATAGATTATAAAAAGTGAAAGCTCAGTTGTAACTTTTAAAAAATCAATTGTAAATATAGCGGAGGGTTAGCTGCAAGTAGCGCATAAATTATAGATGTTTTATAAATCTCAAAAGCTTAATTATAAAAACCATAAAACTCAATTTTAAAAGCCAAAGGATAAATTGGCTAAATTCTTTAATGATGCGTGTTTGGATACGCGATGATTGAGAATTGAGATGACGCATACCGATATCCATGAAATTTAATCCAAAAGATCACATGATAGCTCAGTTTTTGTTAACCAAAAAAGATGACATTGATATGCATGAAACTCACTGGTCTACCTAATTAATCAGCGTGATGTGAATTTTTCCCGGCAAATTGTGATGCTTGTTGCCTGTTTTCACTTTAATTACCAAATTTTGTATTTATACAGATTTTTAATATTGATATTTATTAAATTTTGTTGTCCCTCCATGCAACGAAGGGGAATTTTTTCCTTTTTCTTTTTAATTACATAGAGGGGGTATTTTCTAGTCGTGCCTAATTTTCCAATTGTCAGGCTCCCGGCTCATATATTGTTCTACATTCCATGTAATATGTCAGTTTCAAAACAGAATTTGACTTATTTAACAGTTGTTAATGATATTGAGAATTTCACAAAAGTGACTAACACCAAGTCGTCCATATATATTATTATTAATATCAATGTTCATGCATAACATTAAATTGTGGATAACACGACTAATTGTTGTTTATAATATTAACAGTTTTCGAAAGTCACATGTTAATCATTAAGTCCCCACTAATTCAAATCAAAATAGATTTTCTTTTTCAAGCCTGTTGGTGAAAAAAATAAAAAAAATATTCCTTTCATTAACAAATATAAAACATTTTTAATTGTATATCATATTTTAATAAAATAGTTACTTGTATTCAAATCAATCTTATTTTTTATACTTATTTTTATTTAATAAAATATTTTATTTTAAAATAAATATAAAATGATTCATTTAACAGAAATATTTTTATAAGAAAAACAATAATTATATCTTGATTAATTAAAATATTTTATATTTTTAAATATTTAATTTTTTTAAAAGAATATTATATATTTTTAAATAGTGGAAGTAGTTGGTAAAACACTTTTATCAAAATACTTTTTAAACTCATTAGCGAAGGCAAGGAGGGGGGGGGGGAGGCTTGCATGTTACAAGTAAAATCCAACTTGTAATCTTCCACTCGAGGAATATATAGATGCACACTTGGCTTTTAAAAATTATTTCTAAAACTTTTACGGACATAGCCTGAAAACATACCAACCCTCTATTTCAATTTTACTCTTATTTGAATAAATATTTTTTCATAATTAATAATGTGCTTTTGTGACTAATTTTATTTTTTAAGAAAAAAATTAAACTTAAAATTAATATTGTTTACAAAAAGTAGATTATAAATATAAAATCTATTGATATATCAAAAATCTTAATTTTTAAAAAGAAAAAAATGATAAAATTCAAAGTAACCATTCCATATTTATAAAGAAAAATTAATTATAGAATTGTATAAATTTAATTTATTTAGATGACTTTTTAAAAAAATATTTAAACATAAATCACGTGAAAGTCAGCAACCATTTTCCTAATTTCAGTTTATGATTTTAACTTCAGTTGCGGATTTTTGTAATCCTAACACACACTTAGGCTTGTGTTCTTATACTTTGCCATTTCATGTCACCAGGATCATGGCGTCTCAGGCGTGTCAACCTCTGTTATCCTCGTCTTCTCAATCCCACTCGCTCCATCACCTCGAAACAATATTATCAGACACCACGCTTCCCTTGTTCCAACGCCTCAGACTCGCCTTCTTCATCGAGTTCAACCTCCTCTTTCATCTCGCCGCTCCAGCCGTCTTCGTTTACATCGTCAACTACGCCATGTCCATGTCCACCCGCATCTTCTCCGGCCACCTGGGCAGTTCCGAGCTTGCCGCTGCCTCCCTCGGCAACGGTGGCATCCAACTCTTCGCCTATGGCCTCATGGTACGTACTGATCTTCTCCTTCTCAATTATTCTGTGTTTCCGAGCCCTTAATTATATTTACTGTTATTGTTATTGATTATTCTAACCGATCTCTTTGTGCGTACGTTGCATCAGTTGGGAATGGGAAGTGCAGTGGAAACACTGTGTGGGCAATCATTTGGAGCTCGCCAGTACGAGATGCTAGGCATCTACTTGCAACGAGCAAGCATCGTTCTGACTCTAGTTGGTCTGCTCGCATCCTTCTTGTACATTTTCGCCAAACCCATTTTGATCTTCCTGGGCGAGTCACCAAAAGTTGCTTCCGCGGCTGCAGTTTTCGTCCATGGCCTCATACCTCAGATCTTTGCCTATGCTATCAACTTCCCCGTTCAGAAATTCTTACAAGCACAAAGCGTGGTGTTTCCGAGTGCGGTTATATCCACAGCTACGCTAGTCGTACACCTTCTCTTAAATTGGCTTGTTGTGTACAGACTGGGGCTAGGCCTATTGGGGGCCTCCATGGTGTTAAGCTTGTCGTGGTGGATTATTGTGATTGCTCAATTTTTGTATATAGTGAAGAGTAATAGGTTCAGGCGCACTTGGGGTGGGTTTTCATTGCAAGCATTCTCCGGGTTGCCGGAGTTCTTCAAACTGTCGGCGGCGTCGGCAGTTATGTTATGCCTCGAGACATGGTACTTTCAGATTCTGGTCCTGTTGGCTGGCCTCCTTGAGAATCCTGAATTGGCTTTGGATTCACTTTCAATTTGGTAAGTCTTTTTCATTGATTTGCGCTTGATCATTGATTCAAGTTATTGTTATTCAAATTATTCTGCGAAAACTAACGTCAAACTATATCAAGACAGAGTGAACCGCTGGCATCGCACTCTAACAAATTATTCTCATTGTTAAAAGAGCTCTAAAATTTTTTTATAAGGTGGCTTTTCACGTCACCCCAGGCAAAGAGTTTGTGATCCCAAACTTAGATAATATGATTTGGTCATGCATATCGCGATATATAATTACAGAAATATTGGAGGTCATGTTATGGACGAGTTGTCTTATTCTCAACGGAGAGGTAATTTTTGTTTATATGCTTATGGAACGTTCTGAAAGAATCAATGCAGAGGTCCGACGATAAGGATCACAGGTCTAGGCACACTTTCATTTGATTCCAATATCCTATACCAAATTATTGTTTTAAAGGTCACCGTACCATTGAAAAATACAAACTGACAGACAAAAGAGCATCTGCAAGGATAAAATATGGAGTATTTTAAGTGATCTGAAAAGCCAGAGAAGAAAATAATTATATTAATCTTAGACATTGCTTTTTGAGTTTAAATTAAGATTTCCACACAAACACACACACACACTGCAGAAAGATATCTGCGGCTTAATTATTATCTGTATATCGCTAACTACTACCACCACTCGAATTAGAATCCTTTCATTCATGCATGACGATAATTTATCGCTGGAATTGATATAATTTACTGCGCATGCTAGAGAAAAATGAAGTGTGTGAATCAAGGGAAACCGAAAGGAGAAGCATGAATATGCTGCAGCTTACTTAGCTGCTTACTCTGATTTAAAACATCCAGGGAAATCAATGTTAGATTAGGTTCATATGAACGTAAGAGCTTAGCAGTGATACTTACTTTCAGAGACGAATTAACGAATGCAGCACAATGATATCTGGAGGGGTATTCATGATCTCAGTTGGATTCAATGCGGCCGCAAGGTGGGAACCCCAGAACCTCAACTCACATTCCCTTGCTTGACATAATTCCAAACTAAAAATGTTTGAAAAAAGAACTCATCAGTGAAGTGTATATACATCTGCATGCAGTGTGAGAGTGGGGAACGAAGTGGGAGCAGGACATCCCAAAGCTGCAGCGTTTGCAGTGGTGGTGGTGACGTTAATCTCATTCAGCATATCAGTGATCGCAGCAATAGTCGTGCTTGCACTGCGAGACGTCATCAGCTATGCCTTCACAGAAGGAGAAGCCGTGGCTGCTGCTGTCTCGGATCTTTGTCCCCTATTAGCCATTACCCTCCTTCTTAATGGAATTCAGCCTGTTCTTTCTGGTGATATATATATAGATATATCTCTGCGTCTTGTTCAATTGGTAGCATGTTATTAACATGCCAATCTAATTCCTGGCGAGAGTTTTATCGTGATATTTTTATAAGTGGAAACATGAAATAAAGATGGTGGTTATGGTTCATGAAGGAGTGGCTGTTGGTTGCGGATGGCAAGCTTTGGTGGCATACATCAACGTGGGATGTTACTACGTAGTTGGGATACCTCTTGGCCTTCTTCTTGGGTTTTGCTTCAACACTGGAGCCAAGGTACGTTCTCATATCGTTCTTTCTACATGTAATGATCTGTATCATTAGATGGAGGCATTCGAAACATGAATTGGACTTTGTTTTAAGAGAAATAAACGTAGAGGAATTGTTATACTATTATGCATTCGACCAGAGACATGAGATCCGGTGACCCTGTAATTTTGTGCAGGGAATATGGTCAGGAATG
Source organism: Prosopis cineraria (assembly GCF_029017545.1). Lineage (NCBI taxonomy): Eukaryota > Viridiplantae > Streptophyta > Magnoliopsida > Fabales > Fabaceae > Prosopis > Prosopis cineraria. The sequence goes on along the minus strand of NW_026555338.1, from coordinate 35,948,739 downwards.
ATCGGCGGCACAGTGTTGCAGACAGTCATTTTGATTTGGATCACTTTTCGTACTGATTGGAATGCGGAGGTACATGCCTCGCTCCCATGGTTATTTTCCCCGCTTTTCTATTATTTTTTAATAGTGCAATCAAATCAACCTGCTTCTTAATTTTCAAAGTTTAAATATTTATGTTTTCCATTTTTAAAAATCATTAAATATCCTTGAATTTGTATAATATACAAATTTAAACAAGGTAAATTCATCTGTCAAATTGTATGGAAGATGTTGCCTTCCCAATAGGCCAATATATGGTTTGAACAACAGCTTGGTTGAATTAAACAAAATCATACTCATCATTGATTTGATAATTTAAGAAAGGGGAATGGATTGAAATGAATGCAGGTGAAAGACGCAGAGGAAAGGCTGGGCAAGTGGAATGACCTGCCGGTTGAATAACTCCGAATCATTCAGAAGTGATAAGAAGCGCAAGTTGATAGCAACGCTATCTTTGGGTTGTCATCATAATAGATCATAGATTTCTATCTTCCTGGCCCATCCATGGAGAAACCCATATTTTCGCAATAATCATTTGATTCGATGGCATAATCCTTCCACCTTAATATAAGGTATCATGGACTCAACTCAAAAATAGGGGGGGATTATATTAGAGAGGGGTGTGTGAGGATTAACTAAGGGTGTTGTGTGATGTGTGTTGCATATGTGTAGAATCCTATTTCCTGTAGGCAAAGTTTTGATAGGTTTTAAATTGTAATTACTGTTTAATTATAAGAAGAAGAAGAAACCAAAAAAATTTTCTTCTCCCTTTCCTTCTTTTTGATGACGCAAGAAAGCTGATCGACCTTGCATCTGTGGCCTTCGTTATATTAAACAATTTACTCATCATCCATGCAACGCAAAATATATAATTTTTAATTTTTAATTTTAATACGAGCTTTAAAGCTTTTTTTTTTTGGATAAAAAAAATGTTAATAGAGCTTTCCATTTTCTTTGTTTTCTGGCCAATTGAGGAAGAACTTCATAACAAAACCGGACCACCTGACAGAAAAGGCCAAACCACCAGAAGAATATGGCATGACCAGTCAAACCAAAGGGACAATCAAAAAATACATCACTAAGGACATGTATATCTTATTTCACTGTGTTTATTTTTTCTAATTATAAAACTATTTACTATTTAGACATTTTTACCGACATTTTAAAACCAAAGTAAGGTTCTTTTTTTTTTTTTGTCAGAGCCAAAGTGAGGTTCTTATTGAGTGGTTCATGTGGAAATTAAAATATTGATACTCCCTTTATTTAAAAATATAAAATATTTTTAATCGAGTCTTACCCCTCAATAAGGTAGTTACTTGTTATTAAATTAATATTATTTTTTTATGTTTACCTTTATTTAATATAACGCTTCACTTTAAAATAAATAAAAAATAATTCATTTATTAGGAACACTTTTAAACAAATACAATGATTACACATTAAAATATTACAAATGTCTTACTCTTTTTAATAGAGAGGGTATAGATTATTCCATCTTATTTGTAAGTCACTTTCTAACTATTTTATCAAAATCAACTAGTGGCAGTTAAGTTATTTATATTGTCCAATTTTTTTTTTTCAACTTGGCCTTATTAAATGAATCATTTTTAAAAATAATTTCTCTCTCATGTAACTTTTTACTCTTTGCCCATCAAAAATTATAAAAGGATGAAATTAAAAAAAATATAATTAATTATTCACTTTTTAATGCAAAGTGATTAGTAAAAAAGATTATGGATTTCTTCTCAGACTCAAGAGTGTAGTATTGGAGTGCTGTCTCATATATTTACATGATTTAAAATAACCCATATCATTCGTGACATTGGAATCATGCTGCACACATCTTAGAAGTTGCATATGTAACACTCGGGTCTCAAAATTTTAATTTAATAATAATTAAGTTTTCAGAAAATTTGCTAAACATTAAGTTGTAATGGTTGCAGATATAAAAGTTGAAGTTGCTGATCAAGAACTAGTGATAGTTAAATATTACAACTTGCGATCAAGATTCTCATATTTGTAACTGCTTTAATTATTAATTAATTTCAACTTACTCCTTATTCTTTTTAACAAGTTTTGTTGGGACATAATTATCATTAAATTAAAATTATGAAATCTAATTGCCATTCTCACTGTTTTATAAGAGACGTGAGATGTAATTTATCGTAAATAAAAATTGAACTTGGCTTTACTCGGTTACTCTGTGCATATTTGCTGGTCCTGGATCTTTCTCCAAAGAAAGACCCTTCGTAAGTGTAAATGCCATGACAGGCTTTTATGAAAATAACTATAGGTAAGGACTAAGGTAACTGCTTTTTCCCTCGCTACAAATAACTTTTTTTAACGTTGGGAAAAAAAAAATCAAATGGCACAAGCAGGACCCTCCAATAGAGATATGGCCAGTATGGAGTTGTTAATTAATCTCAATGCCGTCGAGCCAGTCCTTTTAAATTTAAAAATAATTAAGGCTGACTTATTATTTTAAGATAGAAAATGATAATTTAGAAGCTTAAGAAAACTAATCATTTTAAATATATAAATAAAAGAGTTGATCTCTTAGGGCCAAAGCTAGCCCTTTTAAACCTTTTACTGTTATTTTTTTAATTTTTAATAAAAAATAAAAGGCAAAGTATCTAGTTGGAAAAAATGAAAACCCTAGATTCATTTATCTCTCCCTCCTTATTCATTTATCAAGATTTAATTGACAATGCTAGTATAGTCTAATTTTTGTTATTATTAATTTTAATGTTACTATTTAATATTAGATTTGAATGTTTAAGTTTTACACTTTTGTCATAGTGTGGATTGACCTAAATTTATTTTCCCAAACTTAATCTCATGTATAATAATTTTTTATATTATAAATATGTATTTTTAGGGTTTTAAATTGAACAAGAAAAACATAGGGCTGAAGTCCGCACGGCTAGCCATGAGAGTCATGGCCGAGTCTTGCAAAATAAAACCTTAAGATATAATTAGGTTTATCAAAACCAAACTGTTTTGGCCTTGACTCTTCAAAGACTAATTTTAATTGATAGCTCTACTATTCCAACGTCACCACTAAATTATTGGGAAAGAGTATTTTAGATAAACCATTTTTTTTGGTAAACTAGATAAACTAAATTTTATCTTTTACACTAAATGTAGAGAAAGACAAAATTATGAACAGTTCAAAGAATATTTTGTAGGAAAACATTATTTTTGGCCCTTACACTTTGCTTTGTATAGGTTCCTGCTCTTTTTTTGATGCTCCATGTCCTTACATTGTTCTCCACTTACAATGTTAGTCTTTACATTTTTAAAGGAATATTGACATGACACAAATAGTATTAATAGTGTTAACATGTCAATTAACGCTGTTAATTTTGTTTTTTAATTTTTTAATAAGCAGTTTAAAAAATATATATATCAAATGAAATAAAAGGCCTGACCTAAAATCTTTAATTTTTTTTCTTACTAAAAAATTCATGTCAACATCTCTATTTCATTTGGTGTAGACTTTTTTTTGAAAAAAAAAATTGCTTATTAAATTTATGTGAACATTAGTTTGACACATAAATACAAATTAATGGTGTTAATTAACATATCAGCATTATTAATGTCATTTGTGCCATGTCAGTGTCCTTTTAAAAATGTAGAGATTAACATTGTAGGTGGAAACAAGTACAAGGATTTGGAATATCGAAAAAAAAAATACAAGGAGCTATACTAAAACCTAAGTAAGGTGTAGGGATTAAAATAGTGTTTTTCATGTTTAGCCACCATTATTTACCAAGTCATGCTTACCAAATTTTCATACATAATATAAATATAATATTCTTTTGTCTTAATTTATAAGACACATTTAAATAAAAGTATGCATATTAATAAAACTTATTAAATACACTTTATAATTTATTTTGAAAGATATAAACTTTCAAAAATATCATTCATTCAATTTTTCATTTAGAAAGAGAAAATGTAATGTTAAGAGTAATTTTAAAAAAATATTGTTACTGAAATATTATTTTTATTAAAGTATCTTATATTTTATGATGTTGAATAGATCTTTTTCAAAAATATTTTATAATTTAGAAGAGAGAGAAATAGAATAAGTCTAGTTCCGGCAATGCTCATCACATCATGAACAATCTAGACCAACCTAATTTTTATAATCTAGATGATCTAGATTTATTAATTTTATTTTTATATTTATTAAATAATAATAAATTTATCCTATCATCAATCTAGATAATATAAGTTTAATTTAAATGATATAATTTAATATTAATTTTTTTTATTATTTTTATAATTAACTATCCAAATATTTTCTATACAGTATAGATTTAAAATTTTCAAGTTGCAAATTTTTTTAAAGTGCTAGTTTAAAAATTATTTTTATTTTTATTCTTTAATATTATATTTATTAAAATAAAATATTTATAAAAGTTCTAAAAAATTACTATGAAATTTAGACTTTTTATGATATATCTAGATAGTCGATTAATAAAAAATTAAATATTAAATTAAATTATTTAAATTAAATTTATATTGTATAAATTGATAATAAGATAGATTTATTCAAAAATTATAATTTTTCATAATAAATTTCAAATAAAATATAAAAATAAAATCTTAAAATTTAAACTGCAAAAATTTGAACGGTCAAGCTGCCCATCAATGAAACCAAAAGCATAATAGAATAGAATCCGTTTTAATATTTAATATTTTTGAGAGTAAAGTCGATAATTTGAGTTGGTTAGGTTTATTTGAGTTGAGTTCAATTCAGATTGAATTTATTTAGATCAGACTTAAAGTATCTTATCTTTTTTAAAAAGTTTATATAGCCAAACCTAGCCCTAATACTTTTCAGTTTTAGTTTTATTTGGACTGGCTCAAATATCCAAAATTTTTTTTAAATTTTTTTCTTTATTTTTAAATTAATTTTAATTTTTAAATAATTCTATTGAGTATAAAATATTATTTTAACCTTAAAAAAATAAAATAAAAATAACTTATCAAGTTTATATTTAAGTAGCTCGATTGCTGTTTTGTTATATTGTGTATAATTTATTTATGAATACATTCTTTACTTGTAAATTAGTGTCTTAATTATTTAAATATTTCTTTTATCATAGTCATATATAAATTTTTTATATATTCTAATTAAATTATATTATTTTAATTATGATCAAGTTTATTTTAATTCAATCACAGTTAGATTATTAATTTAAAATTATTGTCCTAATTTATTTAAAGTTTTTAATAACTTTTAAGTAAATAGTACTTTTTATTTTTATAAATGTAAAAAATAGACATCATTATATTATATAAAGCACAATTATTTAATTATGAATAAAATATTATTATTTTGGAATCATTTTTCTTTAACTTTTATATTATTTAACCTTTACATACAATAAATTTTTATTTTAATTTATTTTTAATTTTTAACTAAGTCTAGCATGCATAATAATTAATTAATTATTTAAAAATATTATTTTATTTATTACATTTATCTAATAGTATAATCAAGAATTTGTATGTGCCCAAATTTTACTTTTACTTTAAAATTAATTATTTTATTTTATAAAAAATATAAAATTAATTTTTTATATGCAAATGATGTATAAGATTCAAAATTTTATTTAAAAAAACAGGGTGTTAAAATATAAAAATTAATATTAAAATATATTTTAAATATTATTTTAAAATATTTTATTGATTGAAAATAATAAAGATATGACAATGTAAATTTTTTAATTTTTTAAAAATAACTATAATAATATACTCAAATATATAGTATTTTGATAAAAATTAAAAAAATTAATTAATATTTATTATATTTTATATATTTTTTAAAAAAATATTTTTAAATTTTAATATTTGGACTAAGTTTGAACTTGATCGGACTTGATTCAAATTTTTTTAAATTTATTCTGAACAAGCCTAAATATTAAAATATTAATTTTTTTTTTTTGAATTTCATCTTAAATTTTTTGAATTAGTCAGTGAAACTTAATTTAAATTATCGGCTTTATTTAAGAGTGACAAGTTGCAGATATACCAAACAATTGACGTCATTGATGGTCAAAAAGTGCAAAACATTCCAACTGCCTTTCCATTTGGAGCAATCAAAATAGGCTGCGATGACTAATTCATAACACTACCTACCACATCCACGGCGATTTACGATTTACTCTCTCGTATTTTTATTGAAAGAATATTTTTTATTAAAAAATATAAAATATTTTTAATTAAATTTTTTTCTTTAATAAAATAATTACTTCCTTTTTAACTAATCTTATCTTTTCATATTTATATTTATTAAATACCTTATAATAAATATAAAATTATTATCAATAAAAACACTTAAAAGAAAGATAATAATTATATTTTAAAATATTAAAAATATTTTATATTTTTAAATGGAAGGAGTAATAATTAACTCACTAATATTTTTGTTATAAAACACCCTCAATTAATTGACTTTAGTTAAAGAATGATAATTAATTTATCAAACATGTTTTAATGTTTTTTTAAACTTTTCTTGTTACGAATAGGAAAAGAGATATATAGATAGAATAAGTGATAAAATTAAATTTATAATTTAGAAAAATTGAAAAAATAATAATAAACGACTTTCCAATTATCTTATATTAAAGGTCAAAGGATTTATGTAAAAAATATTTATTCTATTTTAATTTATAAAGCACTTTTAAATAAAATTATATGTATCAATGAATCTTATTAAATATGTTTATAATTTTATTTTTTAAAATTAAAAATATAAAATCTTGAAAATATTTTTTATTTAATACTTAATTTGTGAAAAAATATTGAAGAAAAATAATATAATAAAAGTAAAATTAATAATTTTTTATTAAAGTATTTTATATTTTAAAATGTTAAATAAATATATTTTAAAAATAGGGTCGGGGTATTGATGAGGTCTGCAAAAATGATTTATAAAAGGGATTAAATGAGTACTTTTTTTATTTAAAAATATAAAGTATTTTTTAAGAATTAAATATTTAAAAATATAAGACATTTTAAATTTTGAGTCTTTTAAAGTGTAATCATTATTTTTTTAATATTACTTTTAAATAAATTACTTTATATTTTTTTCAAGATAAAATATTTTATTAAATAAAATTAAATATATAAAGATAAGATTAGTTGAAAGATAAGTAAATATTTTATTGATATAAAATTTAATTAAAAATATTTTATATTTTTTTTAAAGTAGGGAGTATTTTTACATACGAAACTCACGAGGCATCAATAATTAAAGGACCGCCGGCAGCTTAGGACTCGTGGCGGTCATATTCAATTTGGAAGTGATGATTAATACCTTTTAAACCCCTGATAATTATGAAAATGCCAAAAATGAATGATTGTGACCACAAAGTATTAATATTGCGCTCACCTACTCCAATTGAAATCCAACTACCATATATTATCTCTACTTTTAAATATGAATTAAATTATATATTTAATTTTTTAACTTCACATAACGATTTATTTTAATTTCTTATTTTTATAAAATATTTTTTAATCTGTTAATTTTATGCCAATAAATTTTTACATTAAATTTTTAAATATTAACAAATTATTTTTAAATATTAATGTATTGAGTTTAATTTTTTTAAAAATAATAATAATTGACACAAAAAATAATTATTTAATCCTAACAATATTAAGTTTAAAGGTTTTAAAAAATATTTTACAAAATTGAAGGATTAAATTAAAACCTTATATAAAATTAAAGGATTGAAAGTATACTTTAGTTTTAAATATAAAGCAAAATAATTAATTCATACAACTTTAAACAATTGATTAAGTATAATAATTATACTTGAAGTTAAAAAAATAGACTAGATTATCTCTATAATTAATGAAACAAATTTATTTAATGAAAATGGATACAATCTGCTTATGGTAAAACTTTATATGGGTTTGATGTACTTTTATCTTCAACAAATAGTCTAGCATTTAATGCGAGGTGAAGTACACGGTTGTCTAGTTGGTTAAATGCTATTAATCAAAATAGTAATTCTCTATTCTTAACAATAGGGCCTAGAGACTTCTTGGTTCGTCATGCTATTGCTCTTGGTTTACATACAACTACATTGATTTTAGTAAAAGGTGCTTTGGATGTGCATGTGGTTCCAATCTATCTTAACTCGTTTTTATAGTTTACACACTTTTGTATTACCTCTTCTTATTATTGTATTTATGTTAATTCACTTTCCAATGATATGTAAGCAAGGCATTTCTACCCAATAGCTATTCCATCCCTATTATCCATTGAACTTGCTCTAAACAATCTCCTTTTTGTTGGATTATTGCCAATGTAATCATAAAAGGCTAATTTTTTGATAATTTTAGACCAAGCTTCTGATAAACTTTGATTTTCGGCTAGCCCAGCAATAACTCTTTAATATATTTCTTGCTCTTGTGATATTTTGTACCCAAAGCAAACGCACTACCAAGTCGTGCTACATCCCTCTCAATTAGTTTATAGTGTCATTGTAAAGAATATTTATCTTGAAATTTATAATTTTAGTTATAAGTAAAAAAAAGACATACTGTATGATATTTCCTCTATCCCAGATTATAAAATAATTTGAGACTGGATTATATATACCAATAAAACACAATAACAACACTTTTACAAACTTGTTTTTTTAAATAAAATTATAAACTTTTAAAAATGTTCTTACACAATTAATTATTATACTATAATATCATTTTAATTCTTTCTCTACTTAAATAGTAATAGTAATATTATAAATGTATCATTAATTAAACTTTATTTTTTTTAAATTATCTTATATCTTAGGATAATAAAATATCTCCAGAATTATTTTACAATCTAAGATGAATAAAATAGTTATGATACCCTTGAGCCTCAGAGTAAATGGGTCTATTTGAAGTTATTTTTATTTTATTATTCTGAGAGCTAATATTTTATAAAACATGTTGTGAGAATAAAAAATAATAAAAATATTTTTTTATAATTTTTTATTTTCTAGAACAATAATTTCAAAACATCTGAAAGTTATTTTTATTTTTTATTCTTAAAATAATATTTTATTTTTTTGCTTTTTAAAACACTGTTTAAAAACAAGTTACTAAATAATTTTTTCTTTTATATTAATTTTTAAAATAAGTTGTCAAGTCCTATATCTTTCTTGCCGTACTGCATTACTCATTCAAAACCTGCGTTTAATCTTCCCCTCTGTCTGGTAAAAAAAAAAAATTCTTTCTCTCTGTAAAAATATTTGTTCTGCTTTCGCATCCCATACTTAAACGTCAGTATATTTCTTCCATTCAAAAGTTTAATTTTATTGCCTTGTTGAAGGTTGTATATTGTGTGTACACAATTCTTTTTAAAATTTTCCACTCTTCAGGCGCAGGATCCTCTTGCAAGAGACTGAAAGCAGAGAATGCACTGATTAAAGGAAATCATTGAAAAGGAAATGAAAAGGGCGAGAGAGGAAGGGGGGGGGGGATGGAGAGGGATTGTGACATGGTTTGATTTTTCGGTTTACATGAATTTTGCTCCCTATGTCATTCCATGGAATAGCATTTTACCAAATTTCGTTTCATCGAAATAAAAACAAGCGATCACACGTGTGAATACTCTTCAAAATTTCATCCGACAGCTTGTTCGTTGAAAGGGGGGAAAAAAGTAAGAAACAAACGAGGAAGCTTAATCAATCACTAATCAATCAAACTTTTATATATGCATTGTCTTCGCTTCTGCTGTGCTCTGGCGGTTTCAGGTTTTAGAGTAGGAGTTCTGTGGCTAACAGGGACATCCCTCGGTTCCCACACAGCTTCTATTCTTCCAAGTGTTTGTTTTGGTGGTCCCTCGCATACACACAACAGCCTCCTCCTCCTTCAAACAAACCAAAGTTTAAGGCTTTCGCATGGGTTCCGTGAACGACGATGTTCGTCAGCCGTTGTTGCCGCGTAGCGACCTTCCGACTTCGTCGGATCAATCTTTCACGTCCAAGCACCACTCTAATGCCGACCTCGAAAGAATCCTCTCCGATTCCACCGTCCCTTTCCGGCGCCGTCTCGGTCCCGCCACTTGGATCGAGTTCAAGCTCCTCTTCTACCTGGCCGCTCCGGCCGTCGTCGTCTATTTGATCAACTACGTCATGTCCATGTCCACCCAAATCTTTTCCGGCCACCTCGGCAACCTCGAGCTCGCCGCTGCTTCCCTTGGCAACACCGGCATCCAAATCTTTGCATATGGCCTCATGGTTCTCTTTTCCTCTCTGTTTTCATCATTCTGTTTCAAAAACCGTAAAAAAGAAAGAACTTTGCCGTGTCTGTGATTGATATACTGTTGTTTCTACACTAAACATACAAAATAATGGGGCACGATTTGGGGGATGAATGGTGAGGTCAACTCTTGATTAACTGGTGATTTTGATGATCTGATGAACAGCTGGGCATGGGAAGCGCCGTGGAGACGCTGTGCGGACAAGCTTACGGTGCCGGTAAGTACGAAATGTTAGGAGTTTACTTGCAGAGATCGACAATCCTGCTCACGTTAACAGGAATACTGTTGACCGTCGTGTACGTCTTCTCCGAACCCATTCTGATATTACTGGGAGAATCGCGGAGGATTGCTTCCGCTGCTGCAGTCTTCGTGTATGGCCTGATCCCTCAAATCTTCGCTTACGCTGTGAACTTCCCCATACAGAAATTCCTTCAAGCTCAGAGCATAGTGGCACCGAGCGCGTACATATCAGGAGGCACCCTTGTGATTCACCTGGTGTTGAGCTGGGTTCTTGTGTACAAGGCTGGGCTGGGATTGTTGGGGGCGTCGTTGACGTTGAGTTTGTCGTGGTGGATTATTGTGATAGCACAGTTTGTGTATATTGTGAAGAGCGAAAGGTGTAAGTACACGTGGCAAGGGTTCACGACGCAAGCATTTTCGGGGTTGCCGGAGTTCTTCAAGTTATCGGCGGCGTCCGCGGTGATGTTATGCCTGGAGACCTGGTACTTCCAGATTCTGGTTTTGCTGGCGGGTTTGCTCCCTGATCCTGAAATTGCCCTCGATTCCCTCTCCATCTGGTGAGTGATTCCTTTCTTCCCCACTTCTGCATCCATCCGTCTCACCATCCGATTATTTGAAGTGATGAAGATTACAGATTAATTTCGTTTTTCTTCATCAAGCTTGGTCGTCTCCTTCCCCTCATGTTTTTGACTCCACTGATTTAAATTTTTTAATTAACCAACATTTTTTTACAATGTGTTAGATTTGACTATCTAGCTCAAATTGAAGCGTCGATAAATCAAATCATCAAGCAAATCCTATAAACATTTTTTTTTTAAAAAAAAGAGGTAAACAAGTCCATGTCAGTTTTTTTTTTTTTAATCCCATCAAATATTTCCCCACACGGAAGAGATTCTGCCCATGCATCACACACAATGCACATGGTAGGTACATGTTAAGCCATTTAGAAGTTGATCTTAAACCCCTTTCACCAAGGGGGAGATCATGCCTTGCCATTTCAGCTATAATTGATTGGCAAATGATATAATACTAATTAATACAAACGTGTGTGTGATTCTGAAATAATAAATTTAAATATCGATATATTATCTGCCAAAAATGATCAAATTACGCTTTTTTCCTCCATCTTTTATTTTTAATGCTTTGAATTTTGATTTGATATGCTTAAATGGTATTTGAGCTCCTATAACATGACTCAGGGTCCAAGCCTTCAATTGGTATGGGAGGAATATAAAGAGAAGAGTAAATTGAGGGAGAAAAGTAAAGAAAAAGACATTCTCTTCTCCTAACATACAGTTTTTCTTTTTAGTTTTCTCCCTTTTAATAAAAAATTAGAAAAAAAAAACTAAAAGAATATATTTTTCTCTCCTTCCTAATTTTTTCTCATCCAAAGCAATGCCTGAGAACAACTATTTCCTCCCTTCGTTCCAGTTTTTAGATTTCTTGTGTCTTTATTTATAAGGCTTATCGGCTATTGCTATGTTTTAAGTGCAATTAAAATGTTTTCACTGGAATATCCCTTATAAAGAATCAAAATTACCTATTTTGTTTAGCAAAGATGCAATTTTTTATGGTGGCTTTTGATTGTGGGTAGAACCAAAAGGATTAGACAAAAATTTAATTAGAGACAGGAGGGAGTATTTTTTCCTCCAATGGTTTTCTGGGTCAAATTGGGATGTTCAATAGGGAGAAAGATCCAAATTTACTACTACTTGATAGCCTTCATTCTTTAGAGCACAAATTTCCTGTCATTTCTACATTCTTCGTACGTTTTCTTTGTTGACCTTTAGCGGAACCCAATTCAAAATTGGACTCTTGTTGATATTACCTGTGGCGGCCGTTAACTGCGTCAGGATCATATCCACAAACCCCATTCTTGGCCGTTTCCACTTCCCATTATTTTCCTTCCAATTTAATGAAAATGAACCTTCACCTATATTATTTTCTCTGCCCTCTCCAACATCAAAAGTCTTTCTCTATCTTTACTTGCCAGTTCCGCTGTTCACACACGTACCATTTCAACAAAAAGACACGTACCCCATGAAGTCCAGGTGTAGATTCATTCAGCTCGAACACTTAATGTCAAAAGACAAGGAAAATTAATGTCTTCTCCATGGGGGCCACCAAAATGATCTCTGTCTTTGTTTTCTTTGTTTGGGGTCGCCACGGATTAACAAGTTGACAGCTGAAACTGTTGTTTGCTGCCCTGCCAGCCAGGCTTGACAAGTTTTAATAAATTTGTTCCTTGGGTTTCTGAGTGCAGCACCACAATATCCGGATGGGTGTTCATGATATCTGTTGGATTCAACGCAGCTGCAAGGTTAGTGTTTTAGAAGTTAACGAAGTCTTTGGAAATTTCCCTCTCGTTCGGCAAGTTTGATTATATATGATGATAATGAGTGAGTGTTGGGGCGAGAACGATGCAGTGTGAGAGTGAGCAACGAGCTGGGAGCAAGACATCCAAAATCAGCAGCATTCTCTGTGGTGGTGGTGACGATCCTATCGTTCATCATATCTGTTATTGTGGCGGTGGCCGTGCTCATTTTACGCGACGTGATCAGCTATGCCTTCACAGAAGGTGAAATCGTTGCCGCTGCTGTCTCTGATCTTTGCCCTCTCCTCGCACTTTCTATCGTCATCAACGGCATTCAGCCTGTTCTGTCAGGTAACTTGTTTCACTTCAATTCTCCAGATCACTTGCGCTTCGGTTACGCACGAGTCTCCTGTTTAGAAACTAATGCAAGTGCAAAATTTGGCTGTGCAAACGCATAATAAAGGTGTGGCTGTTGGTTGTGGATGGCAAGCTTTTGTTGCATATGTAAACGTGGGCAGTTATTATGGAGTTGGCATACCATTAGGTTGCATCATGGGTTTTGTCTTCAAGCTCGGTGCCAGGGTATGTTAGGTTTTGTTCACTCCAATGCTTTTGTGGGGAAATCTGTCGGGTTTTTGCTTGTATTCAGTGATTGGTATTGTGCTAATTGAAACTGGGGGGCCTGTGAACAGGGAATATGGGTGGGAATGCTGGGTGGCACGATCATCCAAACAATCATTTTGCTTTGGATCACACTTAAGACGGACTGGAATAAAGAGGTAACAGAGTGGCTAGGGTCCTCTGATGTTTTGGGAGCCTGTGAGGGTCACCGTCTTATGGAATTTTTGTGAAATTGCAGGTTGAGGAAGCGGTGAAGAGGTTGAACAAGTGGGAGGGCAAGGAGGGACCACTTCAAAAGAATTGAAATACGCTGCGTTAGTCCATTCAAGACGGCCTTCCTCCCATCTTTAATTTTTCGCTCCATCCAATATTTGTATGGAGAGACGCCTTTTTTTCTTTAAAAAAAAAAATTAATAAAAGGATGATTCAATCACTCCACTAAGATTACAATACAGTTGCATCAAACTGCACTTTTCTTTCCCCTTCCTCAATAATCAGTAGCGCCACTGTAGGGCGATGCCCTTGATAACAACGTGGCCTTCCACAATACGCGCACTCTGGTTCTTGGCTTAAAATTACAATTGCTACCCATTGAAATTCTCTGTATACATATATGTACTGATTGGCTGGTACTGTGTCTAAATGCGACTGAAAAAATGAGAGTTATGGTAGACCTCTTGATTGTAGGAAACTCTTGAATTGACATTCGTTTAATGGTCATGTTGATCAGGCTAGCCATCCGTACGTAATTTATCAAGGCTTTGCACTGAATGGATATTGATTAAGAACTAATAGCGCGGCCGATTTTTTTTTTTTTTTCCACAATGGACGCGTCATCCCTGGTTTTCTTTTCAACATAATTGCTTCCAGGGATTAAATGAAGACAACGAGCACGAGTTTGATGGATTTGGAGCACGAAAAGGAGGAATTGTTCAAGAGAATTAGGTGCCTGAAAAGCTCCGCAAGTTTGCATTTTAAAACTTCCCATAGAGCTAAAACGGACTCTTTCTCCTCCCTTGCTATAAAACATTGGGGGTATCCAATATTCATGGGCCTACAAAAGCCCGGATCTTTTGTCCCTTCCACTAATGGTGAGGAAGAAAAAAAAAAAAAAAAAGAACACCTGTGTTCAGTTTGGAATTGGAGAGCTGGTTCTATTTCGGACAAAGTAGATTAGGCGTCGTCATAAACGCATAATCAAAAGAGGGGAGGAAAGGATGAGCAAAAGATTACCTTTGTCTCAAACCACCATTATCATATCAATAAAGCTCCTTTAGCAAGTTCCTTCAAATAATGAACTTCACCTTTCTTCGTGATGCCTTTTTTTCCCATCAATGTCAACGTCCTATTTGCTTGTTTTTCCTATTTTAACACTTTAACCCAACCATTAATATTTGCACTGCAGATTTTAGATATCCCATAAATTTGTTATTACATGCCCATGAACATAATCAGCTGTTAATTGTTATACTGTTAAATATTTGTACTACTATTCACTATTTACTATATATCAATAATCAATATGAATATAAAGCACCGGAATCAAATTATTGAATTTATAAATGACTCTTTTGGTGTGAAATTAAATGCCTGATGGATCCAACTCTAAGCCATTAAAAAAGATAAATAATAGTACTGTTTTTGTTTTAAATTATAAGTCATTTTTAAATAAAATTTTATATATTAATAAAGTTCGTTAACTACACTTTATAATTTTATTTTTTTAAAATAAAAATATAAAATTTTAAAAATATTTTTAATTTAATATTTTATTGATAAAAGAACATTGAAGAGAAAAAATATAAAAAAAATATTATTAAAAAAATATTATTAATAAAATTTTATTTTTACTGATCGATTTTATATTTTAATATTAAATTATTTTTAAAAGTGTTTTATAATTTGAAGTGAGAAGAGTATAAATGAGAATGCAAGCAGGATGAACAGTCCAAAGTGATTTTGTGGCGGTGGGTCACGTGCAGACGAGACCACACATTAAGGGACCATGCACTCACATAAGAAGCCGTGGCTGCAAGTGTCTGTCTTATTTTTTAACGATTAATATTTATGTTAGCTAGATTTCTTTTTACGTAATTATCGGAATCTAAATCTAAAGTGGAATTAAAGCGGATTGTCCAAAATAAATTAAGTGGAATCGCAGTTTTAAAGCAGCCAACTTTATTGCGCGCCATGCGTGTCACAGAATATGACGTTTCAAAGTACGCGCTCGTTGCGCCAATTCGACACTATTTGGAGCTGGATCGTCAGAATTATTTTTTAATCATCAGCAATCTTAGTTTCATACTCTGGAAGATTACCCTGCTAGGAACATGGACTTTTATAGGGCAGCAATATGCTGATTTCCTGCCCAATCAATGCATTTCAATTCTCCCCTAAAAACTAAAATGGCAAGATGAGTATTTTCACAGAATCATAAATCATACTCCCTCTATTTTTATATATAAAAAAATTATATTATATAATTTAAAAAATTTGATTAATTATAATAATTATATTTAAAAATAAAAAAGTGAATCAAAATATCCTGTGTTAATTAACATAACTATATATTAATTATTTTTTATTAATATAAATTATGAAAGATAATTTAAAAAATATATAATAAATATTTATTAAAATGAATGATTTTATTTATAAAAAAATATAAGTAATAATTCCTCTAATAATAAAAATATGGAAGGAGTGTATAAAGAATGAATAATATATGTACAAAGAATCCATTCATACAGCTTTAGTTTTTTTTTTTTTTTTTTTTGCCAACAACTTTATACTGGAAGATGGATTATCTTCTGCGAAAGCCGAGGGAGAGCCAGCGACAAATAAAAAGGAAAAAAAAAAAAAAGAAAAAAAGATGGATAATCTTTAACCCCAAGATCGTCCAAAGCGAGTCAAGCCGAGTTTCTGTGCCCTCCTCAGTTTTTTCCCGTAACCTCCAGTTTTAGATAACGCGGGTCGGGTAGCGGGAGGTCGAATTGGAGTTTCGAGTCATTAGGACGGCTACCGTCCACGTCAACGAAATTGGACTTTGAAATCGTTGTCAACTTTGCTCTCTGTTTCCTTCTTTTACCCCTGAATTGAATGGACTCGAGCACTCTGACCGGACTGCGACGCATCGATTCTCTGTTTCTTGCCAAATCTTAACCACCGAAGGCACCGTGAGATTCTTAATTCCACATTGTGGGCATGTTTCTTTTTCAAATGCGTTTCATTCATAGGCGTCACGTCTTCCCTGATTTTACGCTATACTCACCAAGGAGATGCTCCACTTCTTGATGTCTTGGCCCTGTTTTCTTTTCTTCTTCTTCTTCTTCTTCTTCTTTGTTTTCCCTCGGCTGCCTCTTGTAAGACCAATATTATTATAGTTTCCTTCACATCATGAAGTATGGGTTCGGAGCTGCTGAGCTTCTTTAATTATGTATTAGCTGCCAGGGCATGAGTTCTGGGTTTGCTCATGTGAGTACCGACAAAACGAAATTCGCTGCACAGCTTACGATTGACGGGTGAATTGAAGCTGGTCAAGAATGAAACACTTTATAGCTGTGCCTGGAATAATTTGGATTTGGATAATCCTTTGCGGTCTTGCTCGTTGCCAAAAGCCAGCATCTGTGAATATTGGTGCGGTTTTCACATTTGATTCGGTTATAGGTAGAGCTGCGAAGGTGGCGATGCACATGGCTGTCGATGACGTCAATGCAGACCCCATAGTTCTTAATGGGACGAAACTGAACTTGGTAATGGAGGACACCAATTGCAACGTCTTCTTGGGATCGATTGGAGGTATTGAGAATCATCCCTGCTGAAACTTAATAATTCAAAGACAGCTTTTCTAGTCTATGACATAAGTTATTCGAAATAGGATGTGTGACATTTCATCGCAGAGTAAATATTTAAAATTAAAGGGTGCAACTTTAATTGATGTAATGGAATTTCCTTTCGGTTATCTCTGGTTTTCTGCAGAAAAGGTTAGGTTCTTGGTCAATATCAAAATTTTCTCGTACTGTAAGCTATAGCAATTTCCTTTTTGATATCTTTATCTTTGTCTCTTTTAATTTCTTGCAGCAACTTATCACCTAGACAAGTGACACTTCTCGTTAAACTTTCAGTATGCTGCACTTCCTACTAAACAATCATCATTTTATGGCGCTGCTGACTGGATATCTAAGTTGTCAAATTTAACTCGGGAGTTTTTGTAGCTGTAGTTTAAACTTATCTAAACTGAGCCTTCTCTTTGTACAGCGTTTCGTATACTTGAACAAGGGGTTGCAGCCATAATTGGTCCACAATCATCTTCCATCTCTCACGTGATTTCTCAAATCGCTAACGGTCTCCAAGTGCCTCAAGTTTCATATGCTGCCACTGATCCTACCTTGTCGGCCCTCCAATTTCCTTTCTTTTTTCGTTCTGTACCAAGCGACTCTGTGCAAATGACAGCACTGGCTGAATTAATTGATTTCTTTGGATGGAGAGAGGTCATTGCCGTCTTCTTGGATGATGATTATGGGAGAAATGGAATATCTGCTCTGGGTGATGAACTTGAAAAACGGAGAATAAGGATTGCTCATAAGTTGCCTATTAGCATAAAGTTTGATATGAATGAAATCACTAACTTGCTCAATCATTCCAAAGTGTTTGGTCCTCGTGTGTATGTTGTTCACGTCAACCTAGATCCTAGATTAAGAGTTTTTAACATAGCCCACAAACTTAAAATGATGTCTAGTGATTTTGTTTGGCTTGCCACGGATTGGCTCTCTGCTACTCTAGATTCATTCTCCCCACAGAATCAGACCTCTCTCAGTGTTGTGCAAGGGGTGGTTGGACTACGTCCACACATTCCAGATTCTTTCCAGAAAAGATATTTTGTTTCTCAGTGGAAAAACATGCAGAATGAAAGCGCAGCAGCTATTGGGTTAAACCATTATGGATTTTATGCATATGATTCAATTTGGGCTGTTGCGCATTCAATTGATAAGTTTATTGAAATACATAAGAATATTACATTCTCTGTCAGTAATAACTCAAGGCTATTGAATACAGAAACCACTGACATACGGCTTGAAAAACTCAAAGTCTTCACAGGTGGATCTGATCTGATCAACATATTGTTGCAATCAAATTATACTGGTGTGAGTGGTCACCTTCAATTTAGTCCAGATAGGAATATTGTTAGTGGGGGCTATGAAGTTATCAATATCAATCAGATGGAAATTACCACGGTTGGATATTGGTCTAATGATTTAGGATTTTCAGTGGTTCCTCCTGAAACTCTTAAGAAGAAAGGATATGGTAGGGTTCCCCAAGATCAGAAGCTTAACATTATTACTTGGCCAGGTGGAATGACCGGAAGACCACGTGGATGGGTGATTGCTGATAATGCAAGACCACTGAGAATTGGAGTTCCCAGGAGAGCAAGTTTTGTTGAGTTCGTCACTGAGCTGCCTGGTAGTCATCAAATTCAAGGGTACTGCATTGATATTTTCAAGAAAGCACTGGAGTTTGTACCATATGAAGTCCCCTATGTATTTAAGCCTTTTGGGAACGGTCAATCAAACCCCAATTATGGTGCGCTTGTGCAGACGGTTGCTGACAATGTAAGAAATGCTATAATTTAGGAAGTCTGGAATTTGTTAATCTGTTTGTATTTCATGAAAGTGATGATTTAATGAGTTATCAGACAGACTCTGTCTCAAGAACTCTGGTGCTTGATAGTGGAAAAAGAGCAGATGGATGACTAGTTATATTCTGTGTGATGCTTCCTTAATGGTTCATAAACATAAAAGGTCTATGAAAGTGGAGAAATGCTGAAGATTGTTGGGTGGAGAAATGTTGAAGGCATATGTATAGGGTAAAGTGTGAGGGGAGAAGGAGCCAGAAAAGGATTAAAAATGCAATTGCTTGCAACATTGTGCCCATATGCTTTTTGTTTTCAATGCTGTAGCGTTTATTATATGATTATTCTCAATATAAAATCACTCATTTAGTTCATTGATTTTGGAAGGCAGATTTAATATCTATTGGCTGTTAGAATGTTGGGTATTTTTGAGCTTGCTTATGATAAAATATCTGTTTCAGGTATTTGATGCGGTTGTCGGAGACATAGCAATTGTGACAAACCGTACAAGGATTGTGGATTTTTCTCAGCCTTTCACATCAACTGGTCTTGTTATAGTGGCTCCAATCAAGAATGCAAAATCAAGTGCTTGGGTATTTCTGAAACCATTTACAGCGGACATGTGGTGCGTCACTGCAGCTTCATTTGTAATGATTGGAGTAGTTATATGGATTCTTGAACACCGAATCAATGATGATTTCCGTGGTCCTCCTAAGAGGCAACTTGTGACGATGTGTATGTAAGTCTTATGAACTGCTATTACAAGTTTTCAATTCTCACCGGCAGATTAATTATTGGGATTTCATTACTTTCTGCGAGTTCATTTTGAAAAATGATATTGTTGGAGATGACCCGATATTTATCCAGTGCTGTAGATTCTAACTCTATGCTGTCATTTGTTTGACAGGTTCAGCCTCTCAACCCTGTTTAAGACAAATCGTAAGTATACTTTTGGCTTTTAAATCTGTTAGTTTCTTTTTTATCATTTTCTTTCACGGAGTTCTCATGTAGTTTCCTGTCTTTCAAGCTCATTTCTTCGATCAATGATATATAGTCATATTGTGAATGTGATAGGAAAAATAGAATGGTTATGAAATTTTAGACTGCCTCCTTTTTGGCGGTGAAATCATAAGGTTTCTGGGTTCTGCATTTTCTTCTACTTGACAAAAATTTCACCTTTTCATTTGTTCAGAGGAAAATACAGTAAGCTCACTTAGTCGAATGGTGATGATAGTATGGCTTTTTCTGTTGATGGTGATCACGGCTAGCTATACAGCAAGCTTGACTTCAATTCTTACAGTGGAGCAGCTTTCATCACCCATCACTGGCATTGATAGCTTGATTGCAAGTAACTGGCCTATAGGGTACCAAGTAGGTTCGTATGCTTTCAACTATCTGACAGAGAGTCTTTATGTACAAAGATCAAGACTTGTTCCTCTAGGTAACCCTGAAGAATATGCAAGAGCTCTGCAGCTAGGGCCTTCTCGCGGAGGGGTGGCAGCTATAATTGACGAGCTTCCATACATAGAGTTGTTTCTGTCAACACAAACTGATTTTGGTATTATTGGGCAACCATTTACCAAAAGCAGTTGGGGATTTGTAAGTAGCCTTCTGATCAGAATATTACAGAAGTGATTAAAGATCAGCATACACATTGTAATGCCTGACATGAAAAAAGGTGATTTAGAACGGGAGGAGGGTCTCTCCTTTTCCATCACTTCTTAAATCTTCACCATCCATTATCATTTTATTAAATAATTTTTTTAAATTATGGAATGAATGAAGGGTAAGGATTAGGGAAGTGGAGGAAAAAGGAGATAAAGAAAAAGGAGAGAATCCTCTTCTATTTAGAATTCCCCAGAATATATATGCTAAAATCAGTGTGCTCGTTTCTTTTAACTGGGCAAAAAAAGTATTTTGTCTAAAAGGAAAATTTTGAACATGAAACATTTTCTCCTATATTTTAAAGCTAATGCTTAGTTTCGTGGCATGCATCAACTGTGAACTATGATAGCATTGCTTGACATGGGGGGCAGTTCTGCTGTTAGTACAATTCAAAACTGCAGTTTTGTCCTTCAGTTTTTGACAATGGACATAATGAAGCATGTTTGGGAACTTCATTTTATGTCATACGCTACAAATTTTCTTGAAATTTTCTGACATATTCTTGCGACAACATATCTCAGGCTTTTCAAAGAGGGTCTCCTCTCGCCCTTGATATGTCTACAGCAATTCTGAAACTCAATGAGAACGGAGAGCTTCATAAGATACGAGAGCAGTGGCTCTGTAAGATGGGTTGTCCTGAAGAAAGGAGAAGAGATTCAGAGCCTAATCAACTTCACCTGATCAGCTTCTGGGGTCTGTATCTGTCGTGCGGTATTGTCACTCTCGCTTCTCTGCTGGTGTTTCTGCTGCGAACAATTCGCCAATACATCCGATACAAGCAAAGGCAAAAAGATATTCCTTCTGGATCCCGGGAGGGATCTGGCAGTAAATGTTCCCACGTTATCTATAGCTTTTTTAGTTTCATTGATGAGAAGGAAGAAGCCATCAAGAAGATGTTCACTCGTTGTGAGAATCCAGAACAGCAGCCGACGTGATTATGATTGTGTTGCTTGAACGGATAATACTTTATAGCACGATAAGGTCTGTGTATAGTTAATAGAAGTTAGTAATAGTACTTGTAATTGTATCCTCCTTGTAGAGTTGTAGTTTTTCTTTGTAACTGTTAATGATGCGGCTGTAAACGCGGAACCTACATGTTGGATGGGAAAAAAAGTGACGTCATGGATAAACATGTTCAATTGAAGACCTTGATTGTGGACGCTCTCTCGCCTATTGTTGGGTCGGGTCAAAGGCCCAAGGCTTTAGCTAGGACGACGAAGACGCGTACGCATTCGGAGGAGTGTTTCAGGCTCCGCCAGCCGTTTCAATCTTCAACGTGAAAAACGTTGTCCGCGTACGCATTTGGAGGAGTGTTTCAGGCCCCACCAAACGAATCCACATTTCTACTTTTAGGGCAAAACTTCGGTCCACCCATTGCCTCCAGACAAGATTAATATTTTAATTTGCTATACTTTCCAGTGAACCAAATTATCCTTTCGGAGATTCATTTGAGAGTACAATTAATATTTTTTAATTTATTTGATGTCAATGAAAATTCTTTACCACATGACATGTACTCTTTCCATTAAAAAATTTATACCTCCTAAAAAAATAGCAAGTTGTTTTCAAATGAGCGACATCTTTTTATTTTTATTTTTATTTAATAAGATATTTTAATTTAAAATGAATATAAATTAATTTATTTATTAGATATATTTTTAAAAAAAGTATGTTAATTACACCTTAAAATATTAAAATATTTCATAATTCATAACATTTAAATTTTTAAAAAATATTTTATATTTTTTGAACAGACAAAGGATTTGTTAAAAATTATCTAAACCTATTCTCTAAAATATAATATTAAAATTAAAAGAATTGATGGCACGTTAAAGTTAAAAGAACATTTTTTAAAATACACTATATATCGAAATAATTTTAAAAACCGGGCATAGTATGTTTTTAACAAAAATATATGGTTTGTCTAAATTTTAATGAGTTAATATATTTTACTTTTTTTAATATTAATTTGATCTAACAAGCCCTTCTTTAAAGTAAGATTAAAATAAATGCCTAGATTTGAGTTTCCATTCCCAAGGGTAGGTTAAAGGTTAGCCTTTGCGAGGTGGTTATATTATTTATAACGTATGAATGTAAAATAATTCAACTTATTATATTATTTTATTGTATAAGTTCATATAGATGGTGTTAACATTAAATGCAAGTTAGAACTACTTTTTGCAGCCGTTATACGATATATTTTTAGATTGTGCCAGGAAATTCTCGGAATTTTTTAAGCTGTAGCGATTTTTTTTTTTTGGGAATATTTAGAAGTGATTATATTACTGGAATAACTATACGACATTGTAAACAACTATACAACAGTGATATATAAAAAATATCTTGATAAATTTATATTGTAAGCAAAACATATTATTTTCAAATTAACATTCCACCAATTTTTTTTAATTAAATTGTTAAGGTGAATGAAAGGCTTGGCAAGAGACAGATAAGCATAAATAAAAAAAGTTAACCATGCCACTTTTTGAGGCAAGGAGTTAGAATGATATAGTGATTAAAATATGGTAAGTTGATTGATTAATACTGTAAGGCGGTCGTGAGAATGTGTTGAGACTGGTATACGAAGTGATGAGTGATTTGATTAATGCATTAACAAATGAAGTAGCCCTTATTCCGAAGCCCAAATGCTAGCGAGAAGCATAACTGAAGTAAATAAATAAATAAGTTGATTGTAAGATATTGAAACAGAATGGAAGACAAAGAACAAAGCTTCAAAAGATGAAAGATGCCCCCACTTGAAAGCAAATGGTTAGAGTTTGAGTTACGCAGCTCAACATACCCACATCTTATGACTATTTGAACATTCATTCTTAAGTATCATAATTAAAAATATTTATTTTTTTGTTAAATCTAAATAATTCTACATTATTAAATTTCCGAGAGAGTGTAGCTTATGAAAAAAACTGCTCGTTTTATCTCCTTTTCGAGGAAATATGAATATCAATGTCAGCGTGAAGAATGAAGACATCAACATTGATCGAGGAGCGAGACAGTAATAAATTTGTCATTACTTATCAGACATGAATTCAAATATTAAAAAAAAAATCTTTTGGGTCTAAAAATAAGAATGACAAAATCCTGCCAACGTATTCGCTAGAGTGCCTAGGCTGTAAATCAAAGCCATGAGGTCAAAGCTCAAGCTCACCCAAACAAAAATATTCTTACAAAGCCAAGCATGGAAGTCACGTAAGATACTTCTTTTTCCTTTTCTTTTTTTGGTGTTCTTCACCGGAAAAATATTTTGAAACTGCCCTATCAATATCTTGGATGGATAAATATTTCTCATACTCATAATTATAAATTTGTAATTTCTTGCTCGACGTGGAAAGTGAAGGAAATGTCAGGGAAGGCCCTTTTTTCTGCTTCTGAGTTACCAGAGAGAACATTGCTTTTGCCAGTGCCAACTGAGATCCCATTACAATGATGTGTGTAATATTCCTAATTTTCCCCCTAATGTTAACACTATTTTCTTAACCTAATTAAATCAAAAATATTTTATTATACATATAAAGAAGACAATAAATCAAACTTCCTAACACTTGATGTTTGCAAAGCTTCAGCCAATTATTGCTTGCATAAAAACCGATTATTCTTCTTCTTTTTTTTTGGAATTTGAACAATGGCAACAATTAATCAATATTGGATATTAATGATTTTTTAAAATTTTATTTAAAAAATTATTTATTTCTTTAAATAAATAAACTATTTATGTCAATGTTGCATGGACATACTCGAATATATAGTCGATTCTAGCGTCACACATATCAGAAATGAGATTCAAATATAACAAAAACTCATGGCTCGTATCTGGTTCGTACCAACGTAACGTGATTTGAAATATAAAGGAAAACTAAAGTAAGAAACAATCATTTTCATATTCTTAAAGTAAAGTAACTAGTTTTTATCTACATTTAGATTTGATGATTGTACTTAATATATGCATTTTGAATTCAATAATTGTATTTAATACCATCTGAATTGTTAAAATTTAGATCAATAGTTATAAATTTATATTCTATTTGATATTAATAAATTAATAAGTTCATTTATATCATTGATTTAAATTTTAATAATTCAAATAGTATAAGCATTTAATGCCTATATTGAATATAATTATTAAATCCAAATTCTATTTGTCTTCTTTGTTCATAAGATTGAGAAGGACCATTTAAGCAGAATCACACATTTAGCTATTGACAGCGGAATCCGCATGAACCACTTTACAACAGTGATCAAATTGACATCAGCATGGGGGCACCGTCCACTCTCTTCTCTGAGAATGAACTCTGCAAAACCATAATGTAAATCCTGAAGAATGTATAAAAAGAAAAATCAGACAATGTTCTGCTTCACGTTGAGTTCATAGCGCACAACATTGTAATTTTTCATTTACCATGTCAAAGTAAAAACAGACAAGGAAAAAATATGCAACTGTCCCTTTACCGTGAAGCTGTGCTTGGAAATGGGGGCTGGGCGGTTGCTTGAGAGCAAGTGAATGATTCTTTCCTTGAGCTTTCAACACTGTAACTTATTTTTCTTAGTTACTCCTTTAAGTTGGTCGAATCTTTTAATCATATGCTTTCCTCTGCTTAACTTCTTCTCTAGGTCTCCATTACAGCACACGTTGTTCCCCATTTTAGTAATAAATGAGGCATGTGGGTATTTTCGAACATATTTATATGCTTCGATGTTTTTCTCTTCATTGTTTGTTCGTTTGAATTCCACGGTACCGGATTTGAAATTTCAAACCCTGTTCTGGTTGAATGCCAAATCCTGTTTGGAGTCTAAATTCTACAAGTTTTAAGCTGGCCGGCTGTAGTTGATAAAGAAACACAACCCTCCTGTATTTTTCTTCTTCTAATTGTTTTTCTCTGTGCTACTGAAATGATTGATGCTTGACAGGTTTAGTTATCTCCAATCGATTATGGTCCAAAGGCTGACCTGAAGAATTGGAACACTAAATTGTGGGCTTTCCAAACCTTTCTCAAATGGCTGTGGCTCCGACATTGTTAGTCCTGGTTTTCTGGTTATGGATTCCCACAGAAGCTGTGGGTAGGACAGGAAATAACACCATGGCAAATAGTACTGTCCCTTCAAGACCGAAAGTTGTGAGGATAGGAGCCCTGTTCACATTTGATTCGATCATCGGAAGATCTGCTAAACCTGCAATTTCGGCTGCTGTTGATGATGTTAATTCTGATACAAGCATTCTCAACGGGATGAAGCTGGAACTTATTTTTCATGATACCAACTGCAGTGGATTTCTTGGAATGGTAGAAGGTATTTCTTTTTCTTAAACCCCAAAATTTCATTGCCTACAAGCTCAGTTCCTTCTCGTTGAGCTGTTCTTTTTAAGGTCTGTTGCTTCATTCTTGATTTTGGCATGAATATCTTTGCATAGAAATGGTTAATGCTTCCTGTATTTTTGCTGTAATAAGTTAGTGAACAGACAGAAACTTGCAGTTAGAGGGAATTCTTATTCTTTAATAGCATCTGAGAAAGACTTTGATGGTTTACATGCATGTTCGTTGGATGGAGTCTTGAGAAAAGAGTTTGTTCAAATTATGTTTCTAATTTCCCTTCTGATGAGTTTTGTGATGATGTAGCTTTGCAGTTAATGGAGAATGATGTGGTTGCCGTTATTGGTCCACAGTCCTCTGGAATAGCTCATGTGATCTCTCATGTTGTTAATGAACTCCATGTACCACTTTTATCATTTGGGGCAACCGATCCTACTCTTTCTTCCCTGCAATACCCCTATTTCATCCGTACCATTCAAAATGATCATTTCCAGATGTATGCAGTTGCGGACTTGATTGAATATTATGGATGGAGGGAGGTAATTGCTATTTTTGTGGATGATGATAACGGAAGAAATGGAATTTCTGTATTGGGCGATGCACTTGCACAGAGACGTGCCAGGATCTCCTACAAGGCCGCGTTCCCTCCAGATGCTTCCAGATCTGCCATATCTGATCTGTTAAATGGAGTAAACTTAATGGAATCACGAGTTTATGTTCTGCACGTGAATCCTGATTCAGGTTTGGCAATTTTTTCTCTTGCCAAAAAGCTTGGAATGATGAGCAATGGTTATGTTTGGATCGCTACTGATTGGCTTCCTTCGGTGCTTGATTCACAAGCACCGGCGAGCCTTGAGATCTTGAATCTTTTACAAGGTGTTGTTGCATTTCGTCATCACACTCCTTATACTAATATGAAAAATAATCTGCTCTCTAAGTTGAAAAATTTGAACAATCGTAAGACTGCAGGCTTCAATTCTTATGCTTTGTATGCGTATGATTCTGTTAAGCTTGCCGCCCATGCTTTGCATGATTTTCTCAATGATGGTGGAACCATAACTTTCACCAATGACCCTAACTTGCATGACACTAATGAAAGTATGTTGCATTTATCATCACTCCGAACTTTCAATGAGGGCCCCAAGCTTCTCCAGACAATCCTTGGAATGAATTTCACTGGTGTTAGCGGTCCAGTTCAGTTTGACAAGGACAAGAATTTAATTCGCCCAGCTTATGATATTCTAAACATTGGCGCATCAGGACCTCGTATTGTTGGTTATTGGTCTAATCACTCTGGTCTTTCAGACATAGCTCCTGAAACCTTGTACTCAAAATCACCTGACAGGTCAACTGGCAATAAACATCTGTACGGTGTGATATGGCCGGGATTGACATCAATCACACCCAGAGGCTGGGTATTCCCCAATAATGGAAAACCACTGAGAATTGCAGTGCCAAACCGAGTAAGCTACAGGGAGTTTGTTGGCAAAGACAAGGACCCTCCTGGGGTAAGAGGTTATTGCATCGATGTATTTGAAGCCGCGTTAAATTTATTGCCCTATCCTGTTCCGCGGCAATATATACTATATGGACACGGTGATAGAAATCCCAACTATGATGAGATCGTGAACCAGGTCGCACAAAATGTGAGTTCCTAATTCTAACTTACAATCTTGATTAGTTATCCTCTAACTTTGCTTCATGCTAATAGCTTTTTTCCTTTTCTTTGTTTAGAAATATGATGCTGCTGTTGGGGATGTTACTATTGTCACAAACAGGACAAGGATTGTGGATTTTACTCAACCTTACATGACTTCAGGGTTGGTTGTTGTTGTTCCTGTCAAAGAGGTGAAGTCAAGTCCTTGGTCTTTCCTCAAGCCATTTACTGCACAAATGTGGTGTGTCACCGGTGCCTTTTTTATTTTTGTTGGAGCTGTTGTATGGATTCTTGAACACCGGCACAATCATGAGTTTCGTGGACGACCGAGAAAACAACTTATGACAATCTTCTGGTTAGTATGTTCTAACAACCTGTAATATAGTATTGATATGATTAATCATGTTTCTTGTCACATCATTTCGTTTGTCATTCCTTTGTCGATTCTTAAACTCAGGCAACAATTTACTGTGTGTGTGCTTGAAGAACTCCTAGTGAACACATAATTTCAAATTTTCCAACCGATTATATCATTCTTTCGTTTTGACACCTGGAGTCTGCGCATATATAGCTTCAATTCTTCTTCTCATGGAAATTACTTCATCTTTTGCAGGTTTAGCTTCTCAACAATGTTTTTCTCACACAGTAAGCGTCCAGTGCATTTTAGTCATCCGTTGTGCAATTTTTTTGCCTGAAACTAAAATTAAAGCACCCTTATTTTGTATGGCATTTTGTACACTGCAAAGTTTCTAAACTGCCAGTACTCTGGGGTGGCATGTGCAGGAGAGAACACTGTGAGTTCTCTAGGGAGATTGGTGCTAATCATTTGGCTTTTTGTGGTGCTAATTATCAATTCAAGCTACACAGCTAGCTTGACATCCATCCTCACAGTGCAGCAACTTTCATCACAGATTGAAGGCATTGACAGTCTGATCTCAAGTACTCAACCAATTGGAGTTCAAGACGGGTCATTTGCCCGAAACTATCTCATAGATGAGCTTAACATAGCAGCATCAAGAATCGTTATATTGAAGAATCTGGAAGACTATATTGATGCCTTGGAGCGTGGACCCAGAAATGGGGGGGTGGTAGCCGTTGTTGATGAGCTTCCTTATATTGAGCTCCTTATGTCCAGCACGAATTGTGCGTTCAGAACCGTAGGCCAAGAATTTACAAAGAGCGGGTGGGGATTTGTAAGTATCTGTTTTATCATCAGTATGTCTGTGATTGGGGTTTACATGCAAGAATACTAAGAAAGATGACGTGTCTCATGACAGGCATTTCAGAGGGACTCCCCACTTGCGGTGGACATGTCGACTGCAATTCTGCAACTGTCAGAGAACGGTGACTTGCAAAAGATCCACGACAAGTGGTTACTGAAAAATGAATGTTCTGCGACACAAAACAACGATGAAAATTCAAACCAACTATCGCTGAGCAGCTTCTGGGGGCTGTTCCTCATAAGTGGGATCGCATGTCTGCTTGCATTGATTGCCTTCTGTATAAGGGTGTTTTGTCAGTTCACAAAATTCACTCCAGGCACTGATGAGGAGGCCGACCAGGAAATCATACAGCGCCGCATAGATACTAAACGCCCATGCCGGACTCCTAGTTTCAAGGACTTGATTGAATTTGCAGATAAAAGAGAAGCTGAAATCAAAGAGCAAATGAGAAAGGCTAGAAAGAAACGTGGACGCAGCGAAGCTGAGATGCGATCCAGTTCACCTTTCTAAAGAAGTGGCTCCTCTTATTTAAGTTTTCAGCTATCATTCCCAGAAATTATTTTTGATCCCGTGCTCAATTTCCCTCTTCTGTTTGATGTTCTTTACAATTTAAACCCCGTCAGTCATCCGCTTCGTGATTATAATAATGTGATCTTAGATCCTATGGAAAGGAAGTAAAACTACATCTTCCCACCCTCCTTTCAATTCCTCTGGCTAACGAGGGATTTCACCGTCTCCGCATTATGCTGGTTAAGATAGACATAGAGTGCGTATATATCATTACATCTTGCGTGTGCACTTGTTTGATGAAGAATATTATTATGGCTAGAAGGGCAACCAGCATCTGGATCCTTTTTTTTTTTTGTATATATATAAAATGTTTTCTTTTAATTTTAAAAAATGATGTAATTTATACTTTTTTTTAATAAAAATTAATTTTGATCATTAGTTGATAAAAAAATTACATAAAAGGGCTTAAATATTATAGAAAATGACCAAAAACCAAGCAAATTTTATTCTTTTTTTTTAAATTTTTAGGTACTTTTATATCTTTTTTTAGTCAAGTAACAATCAAACTTTATTTTATTAACTCTATGGTAGAGTTGCATAAAGGATGGATAGAATAAGACTTTTACTTAACCCAAACTCTAGTTTTTCTCGTGAAAAGAATTAGATTAGATAACTCATAGTCTTATCTAGTCTAGGCTTAACATGAAGTTGAACAGAACCAAACATGACTCATAAAACTTGAAAATTGATTTTACTAGTTCAATACCTTACTTTGCCTTTTCCCCCTTTTTTATTTATGACGAGTAATAATTTATTTCAACTTGATAAACTTGATTAAAATAACAAAAATACTTATTATCATATAAAATTTATTACAAAACATTAAAAGATAATCATAATAAATCAATTGATTTTATGACATTATAATTATAATTATATTAAAATAAAAAATGATTGTTGTTTGTTGTCAAGCATTATCGCAAGCTCACGGGGTCGTCACAAATATAGAATATTTTAAAGATATCATTCCCACATAAATTTAAGCAAGAGAGAGTTAACATTTTGCTATTGAACTTTGAATTAGATTGAGTAAAATCAAATGTAAGATTTGTGTGAAAGTATTAAAATTGGATTAAAAAGTGTTTTAACGCAAGTAAGAGCCTAAGATTATCTCCAACAAGCAAGAGCCTAAGATTACCGTTCCCTTTGTATTTTATAAGACTTAAATTAATTTCTTTCAAAATGATTTTTAATAAAAATAATTCTCATTTACTTGAAAAATATTTCTCAAGTCAAAATCAAGTATTTTTACAAACATTAAAAATTCTCAATCTCTTAAAAATAATTAACAAAAACAAATGTGAAGCTTCAATTTTAATTTGACTATGAAGGGTTTGTAAAACATCTCTATTTTATCAATAAAACTATCCATTTATTTATGTAAATTTCAAATCATATACTATTTTATCCAAATTAGCTTTCTCAAACACAATTTACATAAACAAAATAGTCCAAACAGTAATCAAACATTTAGAAGTATTAAGTACAAGATTAAATACATGCATACATACATACATACATACATATATATATCATTAGCCATCAAAAGAGAGAAATATTTAAGTCTTAATCCATGTAAAAGGTTTAAAATAATTCTAAAACAAGTAAACTAGCTACTTATGTTCAGAGAAGAGCAACAAACACAAAAACATTTAGCACCTATATCAAAAACAAAGGGAGAAAAGAGAAGAGAAACAGAAAAACTGAAGGAAATTCACTTAAATTTCTTCAAATCTTCATTCCTTAACTAAATCTCTTTCAAAAACATAAAACCCTAATAGAGCTATTATCACGTCCTAAAAATAGAGGTTGACCAGCACAGGATGTAAACCACTGCACATCCCTTAAACCTTAGATTGGGTAGTCTTTCCATGACTAAGATATAATTATGCTTTAGTTTGAATTAGAACATGCATAAATATTTTTTGTATTTATAAAGTATTTCAATATTTTTATATAAATTTCGACAAAACCTCCTCTATAGAGAGGATCTCTCCAAAATTCTACAATATAATATCTCTATCAAAAATATCAAGTCAATCAGGAGCAGAGCTCCTTCCAGGCAGCAAACAAAATATATAACAACATAAACAACCTAGTCACAGACTATGTGGAGCACCTAATAGTAAGTTTATAAAATAAAATTTCATAATTAAAACTTTACATCAAGAGAAAGTTTAATCATTAGCTCCTCCACGTTTAGTCAATCATAAACTCCTCAATGTTTAATGGGTGACTCAGCGTCAGTTACACTATCTGAGACCAAAATTATTTTTAGTGAATAACATCCAAAAAATAAATAATTAAACATGAATAAAAGGAAAGTTAAAAGCAATTATGTAAATTAAAAACAAAACAATCTCCATAAAGATTTAAATAAATTCAAAATAAAAGGATTCTATATAACTTTAGATAAAATCTTGATCTATTAAATTATTATATCAAAGATTGTTATCACTTGGTTTCAAGGAAGCTAATAAATGAAATGAGTAATTATAAATAGATTACTAATTAAAAACTAATGGGATATGAAATCATTAAATAATTAAATTTATTTTTTTATTTTTTTATAGGGACTTGTCAGAATAATTAACAAATATGGACACACAGTCCATGAGGACAAGTAACCCAATGCAGCTGAAGCCACGAAACAAATGTGAACACACAGTCTATGAGGATAAGTAATCAAACGCAATCGAAGCCACAAAACAGACACAAGTATGAGACCCATGAATAACAGACATGAGAACAAAGCTCATGAAAATCAAACTAGCAAGTAATTGATCATTGCGTGTCAAGGGCTAACGGAACTGTCGTTAGTAACCAGCGTTCTGTATACAGTTCCTTTTTAAATTCACTTTTAGACATGGAAGAAAATTATCACTTTCAAAATATAATTTCTCTTTTTAATATTAAACTCGCATAAAACATATAAAAGTACCAATACTTCTAAATATAAAAATTTACAATTAATATCTCATAAACTGTTCAGAAATTTTTATAGTTGGCTTTATCAAATATAGAACCACTAAAACTTATAAAAGCATTTTCATCAATATGAAAAATATAAGTCATGATTCCAAGAAGTAGGACAATTTAATTAATAAAAGTAGCTAAAGCAATAGAAATATACAAATATTTGTAAATTATTGAAAATAATATTTTGATAAAGAAAACTTTTAATATATAAAATTGGTTGGGACGTTATATACTTACCTGAAGTATTCTCGAAATTCAAAGTTTCTCTCTTACCATTTCAATCTAGTTTTTCTTCCTCCCAACACCCTATGGAATTATATTAAAAATTTAATAAACTTTTAGTAAATTTAATAATTTCCAACATTTCACTAACAAAATTTAGCCATAACAACTTGAATTTTTTTTAAAATTAAGAATTTACTCATGAAAATCCCTCAAAAGCCATAGTTCAAAACTCCACTAAAATACAATCTCCTACTAAACTTTTTGTTTAAACACCAAATGTATATTATTCTTAAATCTCACAATAAATTGCTCAACAATTTCTTAATAATCATATACCTCCAAAGAATTTAACCAGCTACATGTTACTTTCATTTAATAAAACATTTGTATACAATAGTAAGTACAATTCTTCAAATAATAACATCTAAATCAATTATGTCTTTTAAGAGATTTAATAGGATTTTTAAGAATTTTCAATCAAGCACTCCTTCTAACAAGCATTTTAACAAACACTCTATAGGCATCCAGCTTAAAGTATCTAAGCTATTTTCCTTCAATTTCATCCTAACCAAATATTCAGTAATAGCCAATTTAAACAAAAGTTGGTTTAATTCAGAAATTCTAATCTTTATGTGTCATCACTAAGCTTCAATACAATTTTTTTTAACTTAATTTAGATCTTCTTCTCCTACGTAGTCACGGCAACAACAGAACAAAAGAGGAAAAATTTGAAACTTCAACAAAATTACACACAAACTCACATGCACAGCAGAACCAACAATGGGAGGAAATTTACCATAAAATACATGAACAAAGAGGAGAAAAGAGTAAGTCGAATGTGCTACACCCAGCGAATGACGAAGGAGACCTGACGCACTCTTGACAGCAACAAGAACAGAGGAGGGGAAAGCATCGCTAATCAAGGTCAGAACCAGAAAAACCAATAGTGACACAAGGAAAAATAGATCCACAATTTGTACCTCACAAGATGTACATAGTGAACTTGAAACGGAGAAGAATGAAAGAATTTTTGTCAATATTCAGCTGCCACAAATGAATCCCCAGCACCTATCAATGGTGAACGGAAGAAATGGTGATAGTACTCTTGTTGGTGATGGCTGAAAATGGAAGAGAAGGAGGAAAAAACCAGAAGAAGAATGAAGGGAATGAAGGAAAACAGAGAACCTCTCCCTCCCTCTCTCTCTCTCTCACGTCTGGAGTGATTGAGGAATAAGGGAAGAGACATTTCAGATTTCAAAGGAGGGCAAATTGGTAAATTTATAAAGCATAAAGGTAGAAAAATAAAACTCTTTTGACCCTACCAGATTCGAACTCCAAACCAAATGGAGAAAGCTATATGTACGCTCCCACTGAACCAACAATTCTAATTATCATAATTGCTTCAAACATAATAAAAATACACTTTTAACAAATTATCATACATTTATTTTTTTATTTTTTTTTTTCAAGGTTATTATAGCTATCCTCCAAGAACCTCTGAAAATCACAGCATATCATCCCAAGTCTCAAAATTTTGCATGTGTAACCCTAGCTTCATGTATGACTCCAAAATGCATAGCTCCAATAAATGAATTTTAGCTACGACTTAAACACCTTTGTAAGCGTTTTGGTTACTCTTAGCTGCAACTAGAATGCTTCTATCATGTTCTAGTTCTGGCTTTCGGCTGAGGCTAAAAGTGGTTCAACTAAAGCTTAATTTTTCACTCTTTGTCTTATTTTTTTCTTGGAATAATAACTTCATAACTTTTTATTTACTTCTCAAATAGTGCTCCAACAATCGAAGAAGACAAGTAATTTTGTAAAATCTTAGTTTAATCTTAATCAAGATAAAAATTATGCACAATCTAGACCAATATTTTGTCACTTAAGCCCGAGTATGAGATATTTATATTTTCCTACTATGTGTACTAAAAGTATGTATAACTTCATCAAAAAGCATATGAAATTGCAAAAAAATACATTGAGAGGACATAAATTTCTATAGGTTATTAATTATACTTATATTAAAATAATTTATAAGATTGAACTAAACCAAATGGTTTAAAAGCTCTATCTCCTTTCCAGTTCAATTTAAAGACGAAGTCTAATCTTATTCATTTTTTTTTATTCTTTAGGTCATCTTTTGTAACACCTATTTTTTCAAACACAATTGTTAAAACCTAACACAATAATTAAATGACAAAACTTATCTTTTGAAAAGTTTATCATGGCAGAAAAAAACCCACAGTCGATATAATGAAAACTATCTTTTAAAAATGTTACTATAATAAAAAAGAATCTATTGTGATAAAAAAGAATAATAATGCTTAAACAAACTTGGCGGAAAAAAATTTCACTCTAGTCATTTATAAATACTTAAAACTCTCTTGAAATTTGAAAGAATATACTTAACTTGTATATTTTGCTCAGTTATTATTATTTCTATAATTATAATATCTTAAGTTAAAGGATATAATTTAAATATTTTTATTTAATCCACCCATCCTTATAAATTTTCTCTCTTCTTTTTTTTTTAATATCATGGTTCGGATTATATTCTTAAAATTTAATCCATCTTGGCTAAATTCTCTCTTCTCAAATAATTACCTAATAAAATTTAAATAACATGAAATTAAATAATTCTATCAAATTCAAACAAACAATAATAAGTACTTATTGCCCGCAATTTATTTGATAAATCAATTTCTAACATTGCTTAAATTAAGTAAAAATTGAGATGTTATGTCTTTTTTATAAGCCAGACTAGATTTATTTGAATTGAACTAAGTTGTATAAGATTGAAGGACTTTTGTATAGCCCTATTATAGGGGCTAAATTGCATTGTTTTAAAAAGTTAAAAAGAAACATTACACTAAAAATAAATTTAGAGTCCCAAATGCTTCTGAAGTTATAATTGAGGAGCCAATTTTTTCTTTTATCTTATTATTATTAAGATTCATATATAGAGCAAGTGATAAGCATTATGTTATCCTTTTTTAGTTTTCCCTCGCTTGTACTTTTTATAAGTCAATTCCATCTTTTGCATTAAAATCAAGAAAAATTTTAAATTTTATTAACTTACACATACTTTAAAAATAAAACACTAATCTTCCAACATTTATTAAAGACCAAAGGATAAAGATAAATACAATAGTCATTGAAGCTTTTCATAAATAAACTCAAAATAAATACTCTCTCTTCTCAATAAATAGGAGTAGAGGAGTATGTTCCCTCTCTTTCAAAATTTAGTGTATTAATGTATTAAGATCTTAGCTGGTACTGTATCTCTTAAAAAATATTAGGTATTTTTAATCAAATTACATCCTAATAAGTTAGTTAATTATCTTTAAATTAATATTATCTTTACATACACGCCTCTATTCGATAAGATGTCTTACTTAAAAGTGAAAGATTGAGCGGATATTTATTAAGAGTATTTTTTTAAAAAAAACTCATTAATTATGCATTAGAAACTAAAAATGTTTTATATTTTTTAACATTTAATCTTAAAAAATTATCTTGTATTTTTAAACAAAGAAAGTAATATTTGAAATTTTCTTTTACATTCATAAATTTGTCCCTAATTTATTTCACAACTAATAAAAATAAAATTTAAAATGTAATTGCCCGTAACTGCTATTATAATGGAAAAAACATTGACGAATGTTGCGTTAAACTTTTCCAGTAAAATGATAAATAAAACAAAAATCTTCCTACAAAAATATTTTGTAACTAAAGGAGTATAAACTCCCTCACTCACTTATAAGACAATTTTAAACATAATTTTATAAAAATAAATTTTTGTTAAACATACTTATTTATATTACATTTCTCTCCTAATATTTCCTGTCTCCCTCTTTTTAATATTTTTAAAAATTTGTTAAAAAATAAGACTATAAAATATTTTTAACAAACTTTATTTATATGCATTGTTTTGTTGAAAATTATCTTATAAATTAAGATAAAGAAAGGATTATTATATAGGATTAATGAGGATCTTAGGCTCTAAACTATTATAAAAATGACATATTAAATCATAAGTTCTTAAAATATGCAAAAACTACCTTTAATTTTTAAATTTTGATGACTTGAAACCTCACTGTTAAATTGAAAAAAAAGGTCATTATTTTTTAAGGTCAAGATGAATGTCATATTAATAAGCGACTGAATCTCACAACTATAAAAGTAACTGTAATTTTTGTAACCTAATCATGCTTTTAAAATTTAGAAGTTAGGGAGGTTTTTATTCATTTTAAAAATTAAAAATTAAAATATTATTTTTATAATAATTTAAAATTTAAGATACTCATTTATCATGTCATATGTCGCAAGTGTATGAGAAATTACTATCCTGTTAATGACTTAAAGTCAAAATTAATGATGACTTTTTGACTCGAAGTCAGTGTGATCACTTTTTTAAGAAAACTTTCTCATTTTAAAACATTTAGTTCACCAACACAGATTGGCATTGGATACACATGCAGATACAGTAAATTGGCTTAAGATAAAGATAAGACTGATGAGTTCAGAAACGAATAGGCATTTAAACGGGTGAGTAGGTGCCAAATTGACAGGGTGATTGACCTGTCAATGTCAAAATATCCACGGAACAAACAGCAAGACGAGGTAAAACGGATGATTGGATTTAATTAATTAATAAAGTTTTGACTGATAATCAGAAATTCCCTGCTGAAATACCCAACATACCCCTGTGAACCTGTAATGGAATTGCCTGGATTTAATCGGTCAACGTTCCCGTTAAATCCGTAATCAAATATCAAATATTGAATCAATGTGAATTGCCCATAAAGTCGTTGCAACGGAAAGCAGTTTGATATCAAAATCAATTTATACTATTTATTTATAACTCATAATAAATTCATTAGATTAAATTTATACTGATGAAGGAGGGAACGATATTCCGAAAGTGCCCCGGAGTTTGTGGAGAATTATAGAGGATCAAAAGCTGAAGCGAAATTTGATTCTTCATGGCCAAAAAAAATGGACGAGAGACTCGCTTGGGCTTGAGAGAGGCCATCCCATGGATATTCAATAATTTTAATTTCAATCCAGAAACAATGACCCAGTTCGGCCGGAAAATCATAAAGTCAAGGATTCGCCGAACGATTCAACACCGTATCTCCGTCGTCCGCCCATGCGTTCTCCGCCTTCTGCACCGCTTCCCCTCGTGTTATGGAAGGAATAGATACCGCATGCTGTCGCTGCCTTCGCTGGCCGAGCCACCGTCTACGCCACCCTCCGCAGCCGGAGATGTCGGGGAACTGGTGGAGGCGATCCCACCGGCTCTGTTCCATACCCCTGACTTGGAGCTGGAGTCTGATTTGGTGGCTTTGAAGATCAGCCTCCTGGGTGACTGCCAAATTGGAAAGACCAGCTTTTTGGTTCGTGTCTTCAATTTCATCAATGTTTTTGCATTTTAGTTGTATTTGATTCATATTTTTAATTAGTTTTTTTCCTTGGCCGAAGGTAAAGTATGTGGGGAATGAAAATGAAGAGAAATGGGAACACAAGGAAGGGTTAAACCAGATGGACAAGACTTTAGAAGTAGGAGGAGCCCGCATATCATATTCTATCTGGGAGGTTGCAGGTGAAAAAAATTAAAATGAAAGAAAGAAACTGTGATTTTGGGATAATTTGGAGCAAAAATAAATCCTTAAACAATCAAACTTTGTATGTTAACCTGCAGGTGACGGAAAGTCAGAAGACCAGATTCCATTGGCTTGTAAGGACTCTGTTGCAATTTTGATTATGTTTGATTTAACAAGCCGCTGCACCTTGAACAGGTTCGTTCTTTACCAAGTCACTCTTGATTTTGGCTCATAATTTAATTAGAATCTTATCCAGAAAATTAAATCATCCAAAAACTCTTAAAACGTGTAATAAATGTTTTCTTTCCTTGGGAATATGTTTCAGTGTCCTGGGGTGGTTCAGGGAAGCCAGGAAATGGAATCCGGTAACAATTTTTTTTCCCAACTCTAATCACTGTTTAACTCTAACCTCCATTCAAATCCAGTAAGTTATAAGAATATTAAGAATGTGAATTATAAAATGGCGTGTGTGATTTGGCAGAGCGCAATTCCAGTGTTGGTGGGAACCAAATTTGATGATTTCATTCAGCTTCCCATTGATTTGCAGTGGACCATCGCCAGTCAGGTAAACATTCCCTCAACTTCACCCTCACATTCATGTGTATTGAAGCAGTGGAAAACTGAACTTTTAACATCATAAATGTACTCTCTCCATTCTAAATTACAAACAAGATCATGCATGTCAATAAAACATAATAATAACTTTTTACAAACTTATTTTTTCATAATAAGACTATAAATTTTTAAAAGATGTTCCTACACATTTAATCATTATACTAAATTTTATTTCAATTCTTTTTTTACTTGAGGAGGAATATTAAAAAAGTGTTAAATCTTATTTTTTTCAAATTGTATTATATTTTAGAATAAAAAATTTCTTTAAAATTATCTTATAATTTGGGACTAAAAGAGAACTTAAGTTTTTAAATCCAGAACAAAATAAATTTACGTTATTCAATTTAAAAATAAACTGGTTCATAATTTATATTTTTAAACAAACTTTCAAAAATGCTTTTAATCTTAATCTCTATTTTATAATAAATTGAAAACTTAAGCTGCCCTCCGACGATAAGAAAGCAATTGATCTTGTTCGAAATTGTTGATCGTCCAGATATTGTAAAACGATATTCTGATCCAATGAATTATGAGTCATGGATAAGAAGGAACATTCAAGACAAAACTTTTCAAGTCAATGCTTGAAAGTGAAGCTACCATTCTCGTTTCTTCACTCTCACTCTTACACCGTTACACATACGTTATTTTATAAATGTAGTTGTTGTCGGTTGCAGCAAAGACTCCTTAAAGTGATAGGGACTGCGTCTCAAAAGCAACAAAAAGATGCCCCAATCAAGTCGAATTCAACTTTAATTTCCAAAAATAAATTAATAATTGTGACTGCTTGATAGTATTATATAGTCTAGTTTTCCTCTAGTGGCCGGGCATACGACTATCTTGTAGATTGAATTACTCGTCAGATAGCTCGGCACCAAAATGTTGTGCAGATTTTTTAAGATGTGGGTGTTGAATGATGAATGATCCTGAAGGCAGGGTTGGCTTCCCATGCCTTATTGTCTGTGTATTGGCAAGCAGTGCATATGTTGTTCTACTTAAATGCTCATAAAGAATTGATATGCATGGGATTGAGCAGGCAAGAACATATGCGAAGGCCCTCAATGCGACGTTGTTCTTCTCAAGCGCTACCTACAACATCAACGTGAATAAGATCTTCAAGTTCATCACAGCCAAGCTGTTCGACCTGCCCTGGACAGTGGAACGGAACTTGACTGTTGGAGAGCCCATCATTGATTTCTAATCATGTACTCACGTTGAAATATGGATGACGCTGGGATTAACGTTGTCCAAACTCAACCGGGCCCCGCTGTAATCAAGTCATAAAGGGGCAATCGAGTTGTTAGCCTCGCACGATGATACACAGACAACGAAGGTTCTTGGATCTTGAAGGAAGGGGAGCAAGCAGTATCCCAGGTGCACAGAACAGTTAAAGAAGACGGCGGCCATCTTTCACTGTGGAATATATACTTACTGTGTGTCATGTAGCACTCGATTGATTCGAAAATACCAGTACTTGAATGACCCTCTTTCATGTTCTGGCATCTATAAGAAATTATTCCCTTGTCTACTTCACCTCTTCGCACCTTGCAATCGATTATCTTCATCTTTTTAAATTTATGCGTACGGTTGGCGCAGGAAAAATAATGGGAAGCAAAATTGAAAGGTGCGAGATGAAATTGTGAGAAAAAGGCTAGAACTTGTTTGATATTTGTGCGGTGGAATTGTGAGAAAGTGGAGTTAAAATTAAGGACCACACAAAAGCAACACTGCCAAACTCGTTCTTGACGCAGTTGTCGAAAAAGGCACAACTCAAACGTCGCACTGCTCTCAGGGTATTACCTGTAAAAAGTTACACGGATCTAATGTTTCCTTCCTCCAATAGCCACACGTATCACACCGCACAGCAGTACAATAAAACTACTTGTTAACTGTGAAAATATAACGTCAAATTTTGGTACTTTATTCAGGTTTTATTATAAATTTTTAATTTTTTTATTACTTTAAATCTTTATATTTTTATTTTTTAATATTTTAAATCTTTATAACAAAATTTATTAAGGAACTCAGACAATCAAAAAATAAAAATTTAAAATTTAAAATATTAAAAAAAATATAAGGATCTATAATATCATTTATTAATTTATTAAAAATATTTGAAGTTGAAAGTAAAAAGACAACTTTAGGGTGCAAATATTGTAAGAAAAATAATTTAGCTAGTTGTTATATCTCATATTGAAAGGATTTGGAAAATGTCCTAGTTATATAAACGAGTGTGCTACACACTCTAATAAGCTAGCTTTTTAGAAAGAGAATAATGATCTCATAATAAAGTGATATTAAAATTAAATTTAAGTTGATTCAATTGGTGAATTTCTTTGATGGGCCACTTGTGATGGAGTCATCACATATTATTTGAAAAAGTAATGTTCTATATTGAAAGAATTTAGAAAGGATTCTAATTATATAAATAAATGCATTTCACACCCTAACAAACTAATTTTTTAAAGAAAAAATAATGATTTCGTGACATAATACCGCTAATGCTACGATCTTAGATAGGTTTTTTAGAGTCACGATACATGACACGAATTCCACTGTTAACGTATTAAAATCTAAAACTTTTCGTGCAAGATCAGAATCCCCATAAACAAAAATCTGGAACATACATAACCCAATTAAAAAAATAGAAACCTTAAATCTTAATAGAAGGGATTTGTTATGTTAGTGAACTTTTATATATATATACACACACACTCCTTCAATTCTTTTTATTTCATTTTTTCCACCAATTTCATTAATACTAATATAAAAAATAAAAATATATAAAATTTTAAATATGATTTTATATAACAAATTTAAAAGTGATGTTATGTTATTTTTTTTTATGA
Source organism: Prosopis cineraria (assembly GCF_029017545.1). NCBI lineage: Eukaryota > Viridiplantae > Streptophyta > Magnoliopsida > Fabales > Fabaceae > Prosopis > Prosopis cineraria. The sequence goes on along the minus strand of NW_026555338.1, from coordinate 35,906,910 downwards.
AAGATAATTTTAAAAATATCTTTTAAATATTATTTAAAAAATAATATAATAATTTATAAATGAAATTAAATAGGCTTTCCAGAACGTATCGTATAAATGGGATAGGAGGGAGTATATACATATACAAAGTGAACTTTTTTATTTACGATATAACCTCTTCCTTCGACGGCCAGTGAAGTGCTGCTATTTCGGCCCGAGAGAGCAAAGTGAGATAAACTATTTTCAGAACTAGAAAACTTTTTTATTTTTTATTTATTTTGAAGAATGCCAAATGAAGAGAGAGAGAGAGAGAGAGAGAGAGAGAGGAGCCACTATTTTTACGATATTAATCCCAGGGCGGAGTGGCGTTGAATTTTTAGACTTTCAAGATCCTGTTTTTGCTGCAACCCCATCTGTGTCTCTTTTACTCATTCTCGTGTCCCATCTCTGAGAAGCCTGCAAGAAATTGCAGAGGAGGTCGCAAGGCTAAAGGAAATGGGTTGTTGCGTAAAGCTGATAGACGCAATTCTGTTCCTATACTTTCTGCTAATAGCACTGGTAGCTCCACTCATAGATGCTCAGACATGCGTGCCTGCCAATTGCTTTCCACAGCCCCTTATCAAGTTCAGGACGTGGTACAGCCATGAATACCAGGACTACCTCGTCATCGAGAAGCCCCATTTCTTTGTAGGCTTGGTTTGGCTTGAGCTCATCTTTCAGTGGCCCATTGCTCTCATGAATCTCTACGGCATTCTCGCAGCCAAATCTTGGTTCAACACCACTTGCCTCATCTATGGTGTTTCTGTCTTTGCCTCCATGGTATGTATTCAATTTATTTTCTTCTTTTCTCCTTTCTTTCTTCAATATCATTGTTACTTTTTTTTTTTAACCCAAAAAAAAAAAATATAATTGTTAGCTTTTGTCATGAAATATACGTACGTACTTTAGAAGATGAGATTTCGTAGTCATAAATGCGCTTCTAAAAAAAGCTGCTTTGGGACGCGGCTATCATTATTTTCTTGTTTTGGACCTGAAAAAAACAGAAAATTCATATTGTTGTCCGGCGCCTTTGTCATCAATCAGAGATAACCAGAACTAGCATCTCATCCAGATTAGCATCAAAATTACTTGTAGATTTCTAATAATTTGCACTCTCGGCGTCATTATCATGAGAAAATTTTAATTTAACATGGATAATCTGTCTCTGCCTTTTTTTTTTTTTTTTGCCCGTTTGATGCAGGCTGCTGTGTTGGGAGAATTGATGGGGTCTGGAAAGGCATCAGAAAAGCTAGTGATGGTGTACTTTTCTTGCATGGTGTTCAGTGTTATAGCAACTCTGCGAGGCTTCATGCCCAATTGCAGCTCCGCTTCGTCTGGCAATGGCAAGAGAATTCTCAGGAAAAAGCGAGCTTGAATGAAATTAAACAACACTAATTACACCATCATTCACTTATTAGTTCAACTTAATTTCGTCATAGTTCAGTTTTTCTCTCCTTTCTTGTTACTTTTGTGTCTGCGATGTCCTTATGGAGCTGAGTTTATGTAATCTTGTACGACTCTGATTCTTTTCTGAGCGTCCTATGGTTGCTCCAAATTAAATGATCACGCATAAATATTCCCTATTTGGTTACTTTCAAGGAAATTGAAATTCCATATAGCGGGTCGCTTAGCATGAATTTGTGTGACTAACGTAAATTGCGAATGGTTATATTGTTATCAAATTCTTTTTGCTTAACATTTTCGATTTTACCATACGATTAAAACAAAAGTTAAGTGGCAGCATGGGCTAAAATATCACGACTAAGTTCAGCCGTATTTGTTAACTGCAGCCGGCCGATTTAAGAATGACAAAGAATCACTGGTAGTTTTTCAACTGGTGACGCTAATACTAAAATAATACTACCTTCATGAAATTTTTATGAAATTCTGTTAGTAAAAAAAAGTGAAATTTTTATGAAATTCTTGAATAAGTTATATATGTTTCAATATGCAAAGCATTATTTGAAATTTTAAGGACAATTAATATCTTAACTTTTACCTAAATTTTTTACAGGAATATATATATCAAAATTACTTGCATCACATTAATTAGAAACAAATAATTGATGTTTGGTATTAATTCTGTAAAATATTTTACATATTGAATTATAGGACTTTTCTAAAAATGCTTTATAATTAAATAATTTTCATTTCGAAGCCTACTGGATCACCCAAGAGAATAAGAGAATTGCGTAAACGAAAGGGACTACTTAGCAGAATAAGAAGCAGCATTGATTTCAAAACTCTGTAAATGCGTAAAATAGATGGTGAGAAAATTAAGCAGTGTACACGAGTGGGTGCAAGCTTTCCACCAACTAGTGCTTAATAAATTCTGATAACACCAAAAAAAATAACAAATGAAGAAGGGGATAGATAGTAATGGAGGTACATGGAAGCTGATAAAGTCCAAGTTATACAAAAAAGCTAGCTATAGCCCTAACCATGCAGTCTTGGATAGACTAATTTGGGTTAATGAAGGGAAGTCAAATCCCGAACCTCAATCCCCTCAGTGATCTGTTCAACAACTGAGAAGGGATCATGCAATAAGGTGCGCTCTTGACTTCTCGTCTGCTTTATATAAGCCGAAGTTCAACACACCGCCTTCCCATTATCTACATACGCATCCAATGCTTCCCTTCTTCAAATCCTCCTCCTCATTAAACTGCAACACAACCGACCAAACCAGACCATTGCAATGAATCACAACCAGCCTAGAGTAGATAGAAGGGTCATTGAAAACTTAATAATAAATCGCCTATATCCTTTGCGTAGTATTTTGTTTACACAGCATATAAGACATAATCTGCAGTCATGTGAGACATCTCATAATGACAACTAATTTTTTTCCGCATGTATATCTCAATTTTTTTTTAAAAGGACATATATGCATATTCCGTTAGAGTGATAAATAGAATATATATGATGCTCGGGCATAGGATGATAAGCTCAGATCAAGTAATTACCTTAAATTAGTCTATTCTTGTAACAGTGATGAATATCATCAGGCAGCTTCACAGGACAAAGAAGCCTTGATTCTCTCAACAGTGCAGGCAATGAGATTATTGACAGTGGCAACAGATCCGAGAGAGAGTTTGGCTGTCGGAACTGAGTCGACCAAAATTTGGAAAGCAACAGTCAAGAGAGATCCACCATGTGCCATGGTTCCATCCGGCAGTATAGCGAATCCAGAAGGAAGAAGGGCCACGTAGTCTGGGTCCCCTCCATTCAGAACCACGTTCATTGCAACTATATCCACGGGTGCATATATCACAAACGACCCCGTCGCGTCTCTGCAGCTTTCTTGCAGTATTAACATATTGCTTTGGCTGGAATTCGCACTCTACAGGGTTTAAAAACTCATGTTATTATTCAATTTTGCTGCAAGCATGGTCTGGAAAATAATAATGAGGTTCACATTCAATCATCTTACATTTACCCGAAGTAGAGATACACAATTCCCTGTGTCCTGACCATTAGCTATATGTGCCATTTCTTGGACTACTCCGCCATTCGAAAGAATATCCCACTGTGATCAGATGAATACGAATACATTCATTCAACGACTAAACAGCAGATGATCTAACACATGCACGTGAAGCACCGATAACGCTATAAAATTAAAAGAAAACAGATTTTTGAGAGGTTGCGTGACTATATATACCTCACTTCTGGAGTTCTCATCGCGGAGGAAATCAAAAACTCTAATAGGAGGAACTGGAAGCCAAAAAGAAGTTGCAGCACTGAGAACAATACCAGGAGGCCTTCCAGGATCATCCACACTCTTACGGGTCATGACCCTTACATCGTCTGCCCCGGTTCCAGACAGTGTAGTCCACGTGTGAGCAGTAGAAGCACCCACTCCGGCACAAAAGCTCATCACCATTCTCTCTGCCAGTTTCAGCATACTCTTCCTCCCTTCTTGGCTGGTTATCACTACACGGACAATAAGATGCAGCTCTCGTCAATTAATCCGCTTTACTGAACCCTATCTCCTTTTAGAAGAGAAACTGTAATTACGGATGAGAGTTGAAATTTTAGAATTAATAATACCGCCAACATCACCAGTGGGAATATTGGTTGCCATGGAACTGGCAAGCCTTTCACATTGTCGATCCAAAGTAGCCACCCAACGTTTTGCCCCGAAAGCATGTCCAGAGCTGACGAGCTGCTTGTATAGATCATGAACTCCTCGATCGTCCACTTCTACGTGCTCAACCCACGTCACCTGCGCCAGCAAGTTTTTCCAACGCATAATTAAGCTACAAATTAAGAGAATTGATTAATTAAGCCAGTACCAAAGCATATATATACGTACACTTCTTAACTACCTTCGAGTAGCCATTAGGCATTTCATGAATTAAGCAGCCGGAGGGCCTTCTTCTACATCTAAGTGAAGGACTAGGGCGCAAATTATCTAACGACACATCCACCACTGCCCATGTCCCTTCCCCGTGTTGTTTGCAATATCTTACAAAATAACTCTCTCGAGATGGCACCAGAGGTGTAGGTACTTGTAGCTCTGCCGTCATCTGCACAATCAAAAGCCCGATTTTCTTTTTGTTTTAACTTGCCAAATTGTTTTTCATTTTTTCGTGCTGTATATTAATTTCAGAGAAGAAGAAGGGAAGTTCTGATTCAGGTACCACTTGCAAGGCTCCGTTGTAGTTCCCAGCCACCCCTGTTGATAATACTTCAAGAGTCATTGCTCTTGAGACTATCCCTGAGAACACTGTATACCATTGATTCTGAGTTTAAAAAAATCAAATAAAACGAAATGTCAAGTCCAGAAACATATAAGGTAGTAAAAAGATGCAAAACTAACCAAATAATACGATTATTGAAGCCCTAATATGTCCCTACCACATCCATGAGAATCTCAACAAGATTAATATGGTCCATGATGACAACAGCAGTTTCTCGAGAAGCTTCACACTTGAATCCAGTAGGTTTTGGACCAATACCACGAGGGAAACTTCTGATATATTCATCCTCGTTAAGCACAGTGGTGGTTCCATCAAGAGTGGTCAGCCATAAGGGATCACCCATTTGTGCCATCCTCACCAGCTCTTCCATGGCAGCCACAGCTAGCTCTATTATTATTGGCTTATCAGCATCCGTAGGCCCACTCATAGACCTAACAACATCTCCACCTCCGTATGCGTCCTCACCAAAACCACCCACACCCAGTTCCAGTGGACGTGGAGGAACAGTTGGGGGAAGCAGTGGATAGTTCACCACCGGCTTCCCCACGTACTTTGCAGCAATTGCCGAAATCCTGTCAATCTGAACATATAACAGAAAATGTCACCATTAACGCGCGCGCTCGCACGTACTTAGCTTACTCGAACAATCAAGTTCCAAAAAGTTTGGATTATTATACCTCTTCTCGTAGACGGGCATTTTCCATTCTCAAATGATGCTCATCAAAAGACATTTCACCAATGGCGGTTGGTCCACCACAGTTTGGACATGAGGCATTGCTAAGAGCTTCCCTGTACCTCATGTTGTCTGCTCGAAGCTTCTCATTTTCGGCTCTAAGTTGTGAGTTCTCTTGCCGCTCATGTTGGGTCTGCAATAATTAACAAAACATATCAAATATATATTGAAGCCTTTCGAAGGGGTTTTGCAACTAAACGATTCAATCAAAGTACCTTCATCTGAGTTCGCTTGTTTTGGAACCAAAACTTGACCTGCAATGGCTCTAACCCTAATTCTCGGCTCAGTTCCTTTCTCTGCTTGTCATCTGGATGCGGGCACTCCTTAAAGAAACTGACCAAAAAAAAAAAATATTGTTCTCGCTGAGATATCAGTATATATGGGAAATTGAGAAGAAGAAAGCAGATGCGTTGTATTGGGTTAGCATTCATACGCTTCCATTTCCTGGATCTGGTGCTGCGTGTGGCGGTGGTAGCGCTTCTTTTTGGGGCGGGGATCATGGTCGTCGCCGGAGGCGCCTTCCTGGTTTTCACTGCCGGACTTGGTGGCACTGTCGAAGTCTTCTCCTCGGATGCGGGGTACGTCGCTCTCGGAGGTGTTGGGAGCCATGTCCAATGGGTGTAGCTGACCTTCCATCATGTTTGGCTGGAACATATCTACAGATCTTTAAGATTCCCAAGGCTTATGGTTTTTCAATCTAACAAACACAATACCAGAAAACAGTACCACTCAAAAGAGAAATTAGACAACAACATTTTCTTTAACACGTACAACTACTTATGTCCATGCTCGAGCTTGACAGGATTAATTTTACTATTATTTTTTACAACTAAAAAAGTCGAGTTGAAAGAGATTTGACTAGTTTTTTCAGTGGGGTAAACCAAATGATGTAAAAGTAAGTAGATTTGAACAGTCCTAAGAGAAAGGATGACGCGGTTTCCGAATATCGAGAAGGATTTACATGATATAATACATGAATTTCTCCGCATCAGCGAGATTAAATTTCACTAATAAAACGGGTAAAGCCTTGTGAACTTCCCACGGAACATAAAATTAACGAGGTTTAAGAAGAAAGCGCAAATGCGAAAATTAAAGATCAGAAAAATGAATCTAGTCGCAGCCAGCAAATTAGCATCTGAATTTCGGGAGAAAAAAAAAACGATGAAAGAGGTTAAATGAAAAGCAAGGGGGGCAATCGAGGAGACCTTGGGGAGACAAATAGAGACACGTTGGTTGAAAGGTATGAGGTTGAAAGTGAAGCACCGACCTGGCCGAGAGTGAGACTTGAGGGTGATCCAAATCCACCAACGTTGCCGTTCCTTCCAATCACGGACGTCATATTTCTCGCCGGAATCATCATGCCGACCGGCATATTTCACTACCAAAAACACTATTTTCCTCTTCCTCTAACTTTCAGCTGTCTCAGTATCCACTAGCCAGAACCGATGGGGTGCTTATTATGAACGGAGAACTTGCGGTTGAGTTGCTTAGCTGTCCCAACTAAGCTTTGGAAGCACTACAATGGAGAAAAATACAAAGACCATGAAATTACAGGCATTAAAAAGTGACACAGCAGGAGAGAGGGATATCATGTTTCATACCCCCAGCAAACGCGCTACCTATGACATGAAATGCAGACATATGAAGCGTCAACAATTTCCAATTTTCTCTTATGTACAGCTTTTGACAGAATAAAATTATCGAACCTAATCACAAAATTCTCGGTGGATCCAAGGCCTCTTGTTTTTCTATATCTTTCATACCTAGCTACTGCTTCTTTTCCTTCTAGCCCTAGCTGTTCACACAGCAAACTGGCTTCATCAAGAAAAGAAAAGAGAAAAGAGGAGTCCAATACAGTGTTGCGCGGGGATTTCATTACGCAAAACAAGTGATCTGAAGACTGTATATGTATGTGAGAGTCAAATAGAACTTGTAGAAACATGCTTAACAGTTACCAGTGAGCAATAGCTATGTTGAAGAAGATCAAGATCCGTTTTGGGGGACTAAAAGAGGACCCTTTTGCGAAATGCATAAAGCTGGTCGATCTCAGAAAGTTATGGTATGTGCTAACACGTTAAGCAACGGAAAGGTTGTGGAAGGCATGATCAGCTGGAAAAGCTTGTTGACGGAAAAACGGACGGGAGGAAGAAGAAGAGGAAGGAGGAAGAAAAGACAAGGAGTTGAAAGAGGGGAGGAGGCAGCAGATGGAGGAAAAAATGACAGTGATGAGTAATTGCAGAGCGTGTTGAGAGGGTGCAATTGCATTTAATGGTAGGCGAAGGAGGTGTAATTGCTAGTGTGAAAGGAAGATATACAAAGCCTATTTTTCATCCATTACTATAAAGTTTTGCCCTTGGGATCGTTCCTTCTTTAAAAAAAGAATATATATATGATCATTGACGGCTACGAAACCCCTCCTGTCACATTTTTCTTTCTTTCCTTTTCATTGCCTCAATACACTAACTCAGTTTAATATTTTACTACTCCTTCTGTATCAAATTATAAAATATTTTTTTAAAAAATTAACATTCTAAAATATAAAATATTTTAATAAAAATAAAATTTAATTAATAATACTTTTTTATTATTATCCTTTTCATATATTGTCTCTCTTTAATATTCTTTTATCAATAAAATATTAAATAAAGAGTATTTTTAAAAATTTATATTTTTATCTTGAAAAAAATAAAGTTATAAAATGTATTTAATAAACTTTATTAGCATATAAGATTTTATCTAAAAGTATCTTATAATTTGAGACGGATGAAGTATTATATTTCATATATATATATATAATACTAATATATTATATTATAATATAATTATAATAGTATAATACTATTATAATTGTAATACTAACTAGTAAACTAAGTATAATATAATATAATATAATATAATTAATGAATGTTATTATTTATTTTTGAAACAATTTTCTTTTTCTTTTGCTAAACAAAATCCATGTCTCTGAGTACACGGATTACTCCCACTCCCTCCATTCTTATTTATTAATCACACGTTAGAATACCACTTTAGTCCTTAACGAAAGTCATTCTCTATTATTTTATGCTATTTTTATATACAATTTCAAAAATATTCTCCTGCGTATTTTAAAAAAAGAAGTGCAACTATGTTCTCAAAAAAAAAAATCCCCATTCCAAATCACTTTTATTTTAATTTAGGGGTAAAAATATAAATTATATACTCTAACTATGGAGAAATTCTTAGGTAAATCAGGTGTACCACGTTATTTATAGTTTGTCCAATAAAAATATATTATTTTAATTATATTAAATATAAATTAAGTTTGATATTAATGATAGTAAAAAAAGAAAAGACAGAAGATCAAATTTGCATTCTATTTTTTAAAAAAAATTATACAAGATTTTATTTATATTATTTAAAATATTTTAATTGGACAAACTATAAATGATGTAATGTACCCAATCTACTTAAGTATTTCTCCTAAGTATATTGCTTTGATTTTGATAGGTTAATTATAAATTATAAAAATTATAAGTTACTTGTATAGAGGTTTGGAGGGAGTATGTGTGCTTTTTTTTTTTTTTTGCCAACGAGGGAGTATTTGTGCTAATAAGTATATGAAGGGAGTTGAATGACTTGATTTGGTCTTAAATATAGGATCTTAATCTTCTTTAACTTCCTCAGTTAATTTCTTTTTTTTTTTCAAATGACCTTCTTGTCTCCCATATTTAATACATCAATAAAAAGTGGGATATACGACCAGCAGGAGTCGGTTTAGCCAAAGCTCAAATCTTTGTTAGAAGAGATGCTCATATTTTGGAAAAAATGACACATTTTTTATGTAATACTAGCAAATAATCAACTTAACCATTTTTCCTAATCTCCGTAAATCAGTTAACTGGGTAGATAGAGTGGTTAATTGTAGATTTTTTCATAAAAAATGAAATTAATTGTTTAATACTTACAAGGAATCGGGACTGTGTGCAAACCGATCATTCCAGCCAAAGAAACCCGGTCGCCATTCGGCTGTATAGATCCATATTTTAAGGAATGTTACTTAAATTGATTGTGCGTTAATTATTTGCATTACATCATGCTATTCAATTAGATGCGGTTGATGAATGCTTTGGATTCTCTTTTTCTCTTTTTACAATAAATGCTTTCAGTTCTGGATCCGCATACGTTGAAATATGCATATGTTCAACTCGATCGGTTCTTGATACTCCATTCGTTTATAATTACAAGTCACTTTTAATCAAATTGCATCCTTCATGTGTTGGTGAGTTTTCTTTAAAATCATACACTATTTTTTTTATTTATCCTATTTAATAAAATGTCTTACTTAAAAAATATTATTAATTACACTTTATAACCAAGACATTTTAAAAAATTTATTAATTATACCATGAAAGACCTAAAGTGCCTTATATTTTTTAACATGATACTTTAAAAAAATACTTTTATAAAATGGATGGAGTAGAAATTACTAAGTGGGGTCAGATACAAATTTTTTATGACTATTCAGAATGCAACTTATAATTTTAAATACATATAAATTTAAAAATATATTTTATTTTTAAATAAAATGAATGACATAATTACCTTTCCTCTCTTCTTGTTTTAAGTGAGGTGGATAGGCTTGTAATAGTACAAACGAGTATAAATATTAATCTTTAACTGTAATAATTTTTGGAAATGTTTTTAAAATAAGAGGGCAAGAAATAGAAATTAGAGGGTGGATAGAAGAATGATAAGTAAATATATATTTTATAAAATTAATAACACGAAAATACAGATCAACCCACTCATTTGACTGTTAAAATCAATGTGTCTTTACTAGTTTAATAAAAAAAATTATTTTTGATCAATTTGTTTACAGTTCAACTATGATTTTGGTCATTAATATTTGAATCGATGTTTTGATGATTGATTCAAGGATTGATTTGGTTTTCAATACCATAATATAATCTCACTGTTTGCATAATTTTTCAAACAATATATGTATATATCGCCTGATCTATACTAACGAACTGGAAGTTGGTTTGGATACATTTTCTTGACATGAATTAACGAATTTGAAATACTAGTATGCTCGTGAATTATAGACTTCGTTGAAATTGTTGATTTATTTCAAGGAATAAATGAACCGAGCAAGGTTGATCATTGATAATGATTTTGGTAGTAAATTACGACGATGTCGATGTACAGTATATCATTGTCAATAATAAAGAAAGAAACAACCTGATAAAATACTAGGCCTTACCATAATTATTCTTTCTTAAAATTGATTTGTCAACAATATATTACTATAATTATTCAAGTATCATATACTCGTTTATGCGCGCGCACGGAATGCATTTATTAGAAAAGGAGAAAATTGAAAGCCATATTATAGTGGGATATGAATTCAAGGAAAAGTGGGAAATGGGCCTTTCACAGCATCCTCTCGTATTCAACGGGGACAATGCAAAGCATTTCGCATATTAATTCGTGGTTGACCTCATTCCCACTCCTTTTCTCTTCCGTAAATATAATTAGAATTACTTAGTAAGTTGATCACCACCCCAGACTTTGTTCAAGTGGTAAGGGTCAAGTAAAATGTGAATAGAACTTAAAAAGTTAAAGATTTAGACCCTTCTAATGTACTCTTTACAATACGATCTATTTAAAAATTACTCTTAATATGTTTTACGGGAATTAACTAAAATTTTAAAACCCATCAATTCTTTTTAGAAATTTAACAAACTTTCCACGTCGTTCCTGTTAAATACATATTTATTTTAATAAATTAATTTTTCTCATCAAGTGAATTTGCAATAAAAAGTCAATGATATGCATTATAAAAATCATTCTCTATATGGCTGTATACCTGACACTCCTAAGCGTAAAATATGGTAAGCTGTTTTTTCCCATAAAATATAAAAAGTTTAGCATTTATAGATTTTTTTTTTCATTTTTCCGTTGCATTTATTAACCTAATTTATTGTGTAGCATGAGAATTTATCACATTGGTTGCAATCTATTGACGAGTTTTATATCATTTTGACATTTCCTCATTAAAAAATTATTGACATAAATAATCATTACTGGTAATTGGGGCTAAGATTGTAAAAAGAAAAAAATTATACAAATAATTAAATGTTAGAGGTAAAAGTTGCTTATAATTTGTTTGGACAGGAGGGAGTAGGAAGAGGGGTTATGTGATTGGAGGAGAAAAAGAGGAGAGGGCATAGGGACTCTCAAGCGTCATCCCATTTACTCCGCTCATGCTTTTCTCGCTCTCTTTTGCTTCTTTCTATCCCTTCCCTGTTTGAATTCTCCAAATACTCGCTCCCGCTCGCTTCTATGCAAACATGAACTTGGGGATTTCCCTTTATAATGCAATCAAATTTCAAAATTACAATATTGATTAAATTTCAGTGTCCTCCATCAATGACTACAGCGGGTGTGGGTCCCCCTATTTTCTTGATCTTAGCACTCTCCCCTGTCCCCACTTTACCCCATCGGCTCAACCCTCTCCCCTTTCCAACTTTCTTGCCTTCTACTTCGGTTCCTCTCATTTTTTGCCCATCTTCTAATCCTAGTATCCTGTTTGTACTGTTTCCTATCTCATAATCAAATTATAAGATATATTTAGAAAGATTTGATTATAAAACACTCCTCCAAATCATAATATCTTTTAAAAACCTTACTTAATTTAAAATATAAGGCATTAGATAGTTTTTATATTTATTTTTTTTAACTATAACCCTACTTTATTTATTACCTATTTTGAAAAAAATATACATTAAATTTTTAATTACTATTATTAAAGCTCTTATATAAAGTATTAATGAAAGTATAAATGAAAAGATGTAAATATTTTTAAGAATTTAAGGTTTCAATTAATATTATTCATGAATTGTAAATTAATTAAATATAACTTATATTGTGATTTGGAAGAAGTAATTAACAAAAAGAATTTTATTAATTATATTTTTAAATATTATCTTTTTTTATTATATTCTCTCTTTAATATATTTTTTTTTTACAAATCAAGTAGTGCGTGAAGGCTATATTTTTTTAAAAAAATTAAGTTATAAAATGTATTTAATAAATTTTATTAATATATATGATTTTACATAAAAAAATCTTATAAATTGAGATGGGAAGAAGATATATTGCTGCCTCTCATGTGTTCTTTAATTTGTTTTTTGGCTTGGCGCGTCAACTTCTTCTTGTCGGTTCCCTGTATGCTATTCAAGCTTCCCCACCCCCTTCTCTGTGAGATAATTTATTTTCATTTTGCTCATCCTTGTCTCGACAAAGCTCCGTTTACCTACCTTATTTTTACCAAACAATTTCCACCTTATTTCCCCTTTTTAATTAAATTAATTAACCAGGGATCAATTTGATATGAGACGAATTAGTTCATCTGCCATCGTTTTTCTTCAATTATAAACTTCACGGCCGCCACGTCTAAATGATCCTGACAAACCCATTATTCCAATATAAAAAGGTGTTATCATCAATGTTCCATCACCCAATTTCCTTTCCTTTTAATTTTTTTGGTCAAATTAAAACGTCATTTCTTTCGTTATTGATGAAAATGCATGCCCTGTCCCGGTTGCATGCATTTTAATGCTCCCTTCCTCCTCCATGCATGTCCTTTTGCGGGTTGTAATCAGAAAATGATGTTTTAATTAATATACACAGATCGTATTCATGACAACATTTGAGTTGTTTTATTACATAGCTTCATTCAAAGGGAATAGGAAGCACCGAAGCCCATAAGGGGCGATATCAATTAAATATGGATAATGAATACTGCATGTGCATTATATACTACATCTTAACTTCAGATTTTAAATTAAAGCTGGGATTTATGAGCCCTTATATTTTATTATATACGATTTACTAAGCTAAACTTTATGTAGTGCATATAGAACTTTTCATGTCATTTTAAGTTTATTTATACTTCAACATTGTAATAATCTTCTCATAATTAAAAATGAGTCTACAAACTCTCTCAATATTGGATACCATAAAAACACCGAATATTTATATTGTTGCGATTAGAGTCAATGGTATAGCATGTAGAAGTCGCTAAGCAAAGTAGAGCCAGTTCTAGTCAAATTCAAATATTTAAAACAACAGAACAATACATTTTGAAAAAGAATCGTTGCTAGTCTTGAAAATGAATGCGGATGCAGGTAAGAGAAATGGAGAGATATTTACGTATCCGCCACATTATTAATAGAGAAGCTCAGGTGGTCCTTGTCTTTTCATTGAAACTCAAGCTCTTGTTTGATTGTAGTACCGTTTTATTAAACTCTTCTGCCTCTATTAATAATATTATTGTTGGATAGAAGTCCTGCCATATGAATAATTCCTTGCATCGACCCAGCACGACTTTGTGTTTTTAATTAAAGGAATGATTTCACGATCCCACAAGACTTGAATTAACATTCTCTCTTTGCTCCATCAATTCCTCACACCTACGTACTCATTACAATTCTCGTGATATCATCCATCAGCTCTCTTTAATGAATGCATGCGTCTCTACGCATAGCTTTCTATCCGTCCCTCTCTTTTCCCCTCAGAGTTTAAACCATTGGAACACAAAGGTGAATCTAAACCGAGAGGTTGGATGGTATATGTTTATCTTCTTTTGGGTATATACATCTCTGATTTTACGTTGAGGAAATGTCATGGTCATATTCACCTTCTCTTTTAGCGTATGACTGCGCGATTTCGTTTTCAAGCCTTTTCCCCTTGTTTACAATATCTTCTGGTTTAGATGGGCTTTCCATTTATTGTATGAGTTTTTCTTTAAATTTTAATTTTGTAGACTATAGAGATAGGATGTGACAAAATTGCAAGTTCATTTGGGGTAGGGCATGGGTGATGCAAGCTTGCATGGCCCTGAGGGCAAAGGCAACTGCCTGTTTGTCGTCTTTCACTTCAAAAAGTAAAAGCATCTGAGAACCCTGCATTAGAATTCCCGGTCAAACCAAAGAACCCTTCATTTAACAAGCTTTCTCCTTATATCTAGCTTCTCGAAACAGTAAGATTTTGGATCTTACTAGAATTACGCGTTGTGGTTTCTTTTGTTCACATACACATAGATTTTGATCAAATTAAACCAATCAACTTATATTTTAATAAAGAAATTAATTAAGCACGTAGAAAAGTTAGAGGTTAAAAGGTTGAACTATAAAACATGATACATTTTTAAAATTGTGTTGTACACAATCTGTTCCCCAATGCAGAAAGGTACGGTGCATTGATCACTCTCAACTTTGGTCAAATCATACACCTACAGGCCTCATGGCACCAAGAGGCCTTCAGAATGGGAAAAGCCGAGTGTTCAACTCATCCGATCCCATGTAGGTTACTTTAGTAGGAACTAGATAGGGAGATTATACTTGAATTATATTAATCAATGAGGTCATTACTCCCTCTATAAAGAGTCGTCGATACTTTTATGTGGGCACACTTGGGTTCAATTATATATAAAATTAGTAGTTTTAATTTCTTTTTTTTTTAAAAAAGAAAAGAAAAGAAAAGAAACTTTGATGGACATGACCAGAAGGTATGGGGCCCCAGCTGGCGGGCTCTCGTTTTACGCAGGCACATCCTAATTTGTTAGGCCACTTTTTCCCCTTTAATTTTTAGCACCTTGTTGAAGTTTCTTAAGAAAACATTTTTTGTCGAATTCAAACTAGTTCTCGGGATACTTGGACTCTCGCTCCTTTTTCCCCAATTCTGGCTATTCAGTACATGCCATCACTTTACTCCTTTCACTTTTGTAGTTGTGCTGTCTTTTCCTCTCTTTCCCACCCGACGGAATTAAAGATTAGGCTCCACACTACACCTGCCCAATTCTCCATTAGGCCCGGCGCTCAATTTATCTCAACAGTTCTCCATCTTGGGTTCAGGATTGAGTTTGCTTTTGTTAAAAACTTATAAAAAAAAATTAAAAATGACTTCGGAAATTTTTATAAATTATTGTAAAAATGTATATTTAATTATTTTTTTTCTAATAAACAATATACATGTTTAGGCTTGGCCCGACCAACCGTAACGTTTAGCTTCGAACCTTACTTGACCGACATAATCTGTTTTTTGTCTAATCCAACCCTCCTCAATCCAGGCCCAAACACGGCTATTTCCATATTGGACCAGAGCAGATTTGAGTTCATATTACCGGACCCATTATAAAAGCCCGTTTTGTTAATATTCAGAAACTGCAATCTGAATGCGCTGTACTTCATAAAAAAGCGTTCCCCGATCTGATTAAACAAATTTGTGAGCAGACCATCTCACTCTACGACTTCTCTCAGAAATCTTATATAACCACGGGCATGGTAATGTTTTACGATATCAGCTTCAAAGAAAAACAAAAAGAGGTAGACAATTAAATCAAATACACTAATTGGATATTGCCAGGGGGCCTGAATTTCTCAGTTTTTCACAAAATATAAACAATCTGGGTATAGCGACTGGCTAGGCCTAGGTTGCTGGTAGTAACAGATGTGCATATTCTAATGCTCAGAGAACACGATAAAAGAAGAGGACATCCTTCACTACTGATTGTTCGAAACAAGGTGTGTGGGAGTGTCGCTGCTTGTTAGGCAAAAACTTGTACTGGGGGCAGCGTGGACATGTAATGACAATTAATCAATCAGGCGGGGTATATGGGATTGCTGAATGGGTCCAAATATGAAAAGGAGGGTTTGTTATATAGGCTCATTAATTGAGAATGGTTGAAAAGGGAGTCATGGGCTGCCAATTCCTAGCGAAAATCCTTTGTGAACCACAAAGGTCAACCCCCTGCTCTCCGTCCCTTTCCCTTTGCACGTTCTCTCTTTTCTTTTCCCTCCCAGTCCCAATTCTCCAGTCCTCATCACCCCTTTAACTTTCTCTTTTATAAATCCCTCCTCTTCTTCTCCTCTCCCTTCTTTTCATGCCCAGATGGACCGCTCTCTCGCTCCTTCTATGTCCCAAGCTCCACACCCTTCTGCCGAGGAAAGCGGCTGGACTTCTTACTTGCAAGATCTCTCCAACGCTTCCTGTTTCAGCGTTGGTGGCTCTTCTCTGCTCTCAGATGCTGCTTCTTCTGCTGCTTGGAAATTCTCGCACCCCCATCATCTTCCTCGTAAGCTCACTTTCAAGAAATCTAGAACCAAACAGATATCTCAGGATGACCCTCTCGAGGACACTGCTAGCTCCCCCGTCAATAGTCCCAAGGCATGTTCATTAATCATTCCCCTGCTTTCTGATTCCCTTCTTCTCCAATTCTTCGTCTCTTATCATTAACTCTTTCTTCTCCTGCTTCTTTCCCTCAAATTTGCCATCCTTACCATCAGGTTGGGAACTTGCATCCGACTGAAAAGATTTCCATAAAGGTTGATGATCATCAACCGGATGTTGCTGCTTCTATGGTAAACCCGGAATTTGATTTATTCATGCCATTCCCTTCTTCTTTAATAGCCAAACAAAAATAAAAGCGGAAGGGTTCTTCCATGTCCTAAAACCGACTCGTGTGGCTTGTGTCGATGGTTGTGCAGGCCAAGGAATTCAGAGGAGCAGAACATTATTCAGAGTCGGTGAGAGAAGATGATGATAAGAAAGAAGGGAGTTTAAAGGCAGAGAGTACTATTGACTGCACAGACTTGAAGGAAAGGGGACTCTGCTTGGTTCCTTTGTCCATGCTGGTTAATTATTTTGGCTAAGTCATACTTGTGTATATATATATATATATATATATATTCTCCCCTTCCTTTTCTGCTTTTCTGTGTTCTTTCAAAATTGGACTATATACGGAACATGACCCATGATTATGTTAATCGATCCTAGTAGCATACTCATCAGTATCGCGTAATCTGTTGATAATTTTTGAGTCCAGATTTAGAAATAGCATATCATACTCTCGTAACCTTGAAATTGTTTCTTCATCGCCAGCTGTCGACTTGATCAAACAAAGAGAAAGAAGAAGACAAGTTGATTAAGATGATATAGTTTGGGCACTTTTGAGGCAGCTATTGGATGCAGGTAACTAAATGGTAGGGAAGTGAAGTGAAGAACAAGGTGGATCACAAGATATAACAAGTTCCCACTTGCTTAGATTTATTTGTGTATGGGGGAGATTCATTTCATAATGTTTCATCACTCTTCACTTTAACTTTGCCTAAGCATAAGAATAGGAACTTGGAAAAAAAAAAAAAATACACAACCCAAGATAGTACGGTGTTGGCAGTTATTGAATCTGTCCTAGATATCATGTCGAATAACTGATATGATTATCACAATTCAGCTACTCTCTGTCACTTTCAACCTCAAAAATATCTGTACATTTGTTTACAAAACTGAAAAATTCAAATGAGTAGTTCTCGGTGATGGAACATGGAAATTTCAAATTTAGTATCATTCAATGTAGTAGAACTGCCGGGAAACAAAATGGTTGCAAGAATGTGCGTAAATAAAAATATACATGCCATGGTGTTATATATACAAGTTTCGAGCAGTTTTCGCCCTGTTGATATCGATCTAATATTTTATGCTTCGTGAATATAGTTAATGTGATTAAGCTGACAAGTTATCTAGCTAAGTAAGGAACATTACTGATTACGTATTCGAAGAGATGAGAAAATCTAAAGGACAGAGAGATCCAAAAGATGAGAGAGTTTTTCCTGTAACATCAAAAGATCGAGATTCGTCGAAATATAATATCCAGACATTTGTTTAATCCAAAGGACAAGCTTTGGGGAAAAAATACTATTAATTCGTCCTAGCGTCTACTAGCCATTCATTTAATGGATAATAAAAATAGCAGAAACAGCTGCAAGGAGACCCCTCCATGTGCTTCTGCATTTATAACAGGTGAGCACTTAAGAAGCCTGAAGCCCAGAGACGCAGACTTGAGCACATTCATATAGAGTATATTATTTATATACGTACGCTTGTACACACACACACACACACACGTGTACAGAGACACACACTCTTCATCAGTATCCCAACCCTCACAATTACTACATCTTTTCTTTTTCTTTTATAGTGCAAGGCTGTTGCATGATATCTATTTTCATTCACTGCTAAACTGTTTACGTGCGTGGATAGACAATATTCCCCCTGTCTAATATTTATACCAAGAGTTAAAAAGAAAATAATCACAGCCTTGTGTAAAAGTCACCCCTTTCAATTTTCATTAATTTATATATTCAAGTGTATATATCGCATTGTAATTTCATGTTATAGACTGTTTAACATAAGAGATATTCTTCATCTTGGTTTTTGATTATTCCACTTCAAATCTCTGTTAGGTAAAGTATCCATATTTAATACTTTACTGTAGTTTGAGGATTGTTTTCGACAGAAAGACAACCAAAAAAAATACAAAATAATTTAGCAAGTTTTAAATGTATTTCGCATTTCTGGGAAGTAGAGCCCATCTGGTCAACATCAAGGAATGCTTGAAAGCTTCCAAATGGATCAATCCGCTGCCAAAGCTAATAATCAAAGCATATTCATTTGCCTGAGAGGTCTGATATGCTTTGTATATTCACTTCTTCCGCCAACCATCCAAAAAAGCATCCATATAATATAACGCTTGGATTAGACTAGACAAATTCAATCACCAAACAAAAGAAAAGCCCCAATATTTACCAAATAATATGCAGCAACACTCTTCAAACGGGATAAACTTGTTAGATCGATATACGTGTGAAAAGACAATTATCAATATAATTATGATTAAAAATATAATTGATTAACATCAAGGGTTAAGTAAGCGGTCATATTTATACTAATAATAACAACCACACCATTCAATAATGATGTGATTTGTGTTTGATGAGGTAGATCCGAGGTCTATTTCGGAGCTTAAATTAACCAGACAATTATATTAGAGGATCAACTTCGCCTTTTCATTATCATTAATTGGGCCTTTTTCTCTGATGGCTGTCAATTTAATCACAGCCTTTTTATTAAAATCACATACATGCAAAGTTAATCTACAGACAATAATCAATGAATCAGCGTCAAAGCACGGAGAGGTCTCATTTTTTGACGTTTGACTGTGAATTGAAACTTACAGGTCGAGAGACCAATACATATAGATTGGAAAGAGGTGAAAAGTACGGAAGGGTTGCGAACATATTCTTTGAATTAGCAGTGTTTCTGGTCTAATCTCCATCGCACTATCTAGATTCTAGAAGTACTCAATTAATCTTCTTATCCTCTAATTATAAGAAAAGTGCTCGAATTAAACAAAGTCGATAATGAAAGAATTCAACTCGATAAGACGGCATGCCCGTGTGAAGATAAGTAAAATAGGCCTCATTATTAATTAAGCTTGCCACTGACCTCTTGGCATTGCGAACTTCAGGAAAGGTATATGAAAATGATAAATTATACATAAAAAATAATTCTGTTTTAGTATTTTCAGAAAATAAAGTGTATTAACTTGACATTCATCAATAAATTTGAGTGATACAAATATCTTTTTACTTTGGGAAGGAAGTAAGAAAAAAATAAAAATGAAATTTCTTAAAAAAAATCATTACTCATTCTAATAAAAGTTGAGAAACGGGTAGGCCTGAGCCCATCTCCCGATTCCTCTAAAAATGCTCTATTCATAAGGCTCGGCTGTGATTTAAAGGATTCAAGGCCAAGCTCTTAAATTCATTAAAAAAAAGAAAAGAAATGTCTCAAAACAATTGAAATATAAGAAGTAAATAAGATATTAATTGAAATGCATATAAATCCATTTTTGATAACCAGCAGAATAGCTCAACCTTCTTAATTATGAAGGAGAATCCTATCACTCCGAAACATAAGAATCTCCACACCAAGAAAAAATATATTTTGATATGTGTAATTATAAAATATATTTAATGAGTTATTGATGTGTGTTATTTTTTTAAAAATATTTTATAATTTAAGATGGAGGGTAATTTTGTTTAAAAAAAAAATTGTTCAGCTTACAGCCAAGGCTAGTATAGAGTGTAATACTTTAAATTCAATGTCCTTTGTTTAGAAATGGAACAATTAAATAAAATAGCTAAGAACGAACAGTTGACTTAATTTAAGATAAAATATTACATGTAAAAGATTCCTATAAGAGTGTGGCTACTAACAATGATAGGGTGCTTCTGTGGAAAACATGGTGCTGTTTTGTCTCTGCGTGGTTGTGAATAAAAATCAGACTCATTTTTCATGGCCCATGATTCGAAGGAAGCCAAGTTAGAGGAGCAAGTTCAGAAAATGACCACATTTTTGTTGCTTAACACAAGCTCTTTACCCTACACAGTGCATCCCCACACACATTTAGGAGCATAATGTCTTTATCCTATTTTAGTACATATGTAAACTGATATTACTATAGCTATTTCTCCTACTGATTATTATTCTATTAATAATTTTACACAGATGATTACTGCAGACATTCTTTTACAAGTATTATGTACTACTCCTATAGCTGTTAATTATTATTATTATGGCTATTGCTGCTGCTGCTGCTATTCTACTGCTGGTGCCGCTGCTGCCTCTCCTGCTCTTACTATCACTACTACTACCATCACTACTATTGCTGTTGTTGCTACAACTACTATTACTACTGTTGCTACTGCTACTCCTACTACTACTATTACTACTAATTAAATGGCCATCCCACATCAATTGCCATTGTCTGTATTGATGATCAGTTCACTGGTATCAATGTTGCCCACTTCTTTGCTTTATAGGAGAGGTTATAGGATCAAACCCCAGGAAGTACGCAATATGCCATGCCCCTTGGAATTTCAATCATTGGGATGGCTATACTATTAGTATACCCTGTCCTGAGTAAATAGGTTTAAAAGGGTTTCACTCTTCACCCCACTAAAAAAACATGGGAGATAAACTCTAAAAAGAGGAAGGGCGAACAGTCTTATTCCTAAATAGGGCCATTATTCCTAAATAACCAAGAAACTTAAAATTGGCTCTACATTTAGTCTAACTGAGTTTCTTTCTTAACAATGAGTATTTAATTTAATCTTAATCATATATGGACCATTCTTTATTACTTAAAGAAGTATGTTAGCGGAACTTAGAATCAAAAATTTGAAATCCGAAAGCTTCTATGAGTTTCCATGTCTAATGTCCTCATCTTAGAATAGCTTATTCTCTTATCCTCTTTTTATTCCGAAGTAACCACCCATTTTCATCTTCAGGAATTATATTCCAGAATAGCCCTCTTTATTTCAGAATAGTGGTTGCTTCCTCAAAAGCTCTTTTTTAATACATCATTTCAAAACTACCACATCTATTCAAGAACAAATCTTCGTATTTTGAAGTATGTTTCCTTACTTCGATATATAAGACCCCTTATTTGGGAATAACTTTTTTATTCCTAAATAAAGCTCCATAAATCACCATCTTATGTAAATTTATTCCGATATATGAGAGTTGTTCCAAAATAGTAAACAATGTGCTATTCAAGAAACATTTTTAACTATTTTGGTATAAGCATCACTATTCTAAAATAAGTATGAAAACTGTTGCTCTATTTTTTGTGTTACTTTTTATGAGTTGTGTTAGCTCTCTAATCATCCTGAGATCCTTTTAAACACAACTTTAGATTGGATTAAGCACTTAATGATTATTCCAATATTCTTATTCCTGAATAGCCTTTGTTCTTCTGGTATAAACTCTCACGTACTTTTTGTTAGCACATTTATTGTAAAGAGTCATTACTTTCCTTGTCTACCGTAAAAGAGAAATGTAACACACCAGATTTTAAAATAATTTAACTCAACCATAATTGGGTTACAGCCACCCAACACATTCTTATATCAATAATTTCAATATAAAATATTTTATAATTGGCTTCAACTCACACACTATAACATTTCTGATAAATTTTTACCTCCCACATGCCATTAGGCTAAATCACATTTGTCCATCCTTATACTCTCAACAAGTAAAATAAGCAATTTAGTCAATTTTCAACACAAGCCAGTTATTTAGCCTTATAATCATGCTATTTTAACCAATCCAAAATAAACCAAATATTAAAATTACAGTCATCCAAATTGTACCAAAAATAGAAATAGTTTGAAAGGCATGATTACATTTATATATTCATATAATTGACAATAAACAAAAAGCCCTAATATTGATAATATAACACATTATAAATCATAAATTAAATACCCAAAAGAGACAGTGGATCTATACCACTAAGCCTCTGGGACTCCTCCACGTATCACTCGTGGCTCTTCTCCTGAAAATTATTAACCACATAATGAGACTCAAAAGTCCCAGTAACCAAAGCCAATTTATGATAGTGTATACAAACAGTTAAGTGTGTACTTACTAAGTGAGAATTAAAAATAATATAATTCCAACAAATATAAGAAATATTACAATACACACAAACAACCATCCTTATATCCCTCCATTAACCTCGAGCTGTAACCCTCACTCGGTGCTAAATTACCTGGCCAAAGGTAGATTAGCTCGAGCCCTTACAAGCCACCTATTGAGCTCCAATAGGGGCGTACCACGTGACACATAAATACAACAATAATAGCAAGTCTCCCAACACCTCCCACAATAATCAAACAAATTCATAATAATATTGCACAATTATACAATATTACAAAATTCATAATTTTCTCAATAATCACCCAATTAACATGAAGTAACACTAATCACAAATTAAAAGCATGGTTACCTTGTAGCTTTTTCAATAAATTATTTCTTAAAATTTCTCTCTTACCACAATCTTCACCAGTAATACAATCTACAAATAACATATTATTTATAAATATTAGTTTCAATTTTTGAAACTAATAAAATAATTCTAATAATAGAATTAAAAATATAACATAATTCCTAATCTCAATCTTAATACAAATCTATAGTTAATACTATTAAGTAAAATTTTTAACTCCTCTTTTACTTATCAATAAACATTAATAATCTAAAAATCAACTTCTAAACTAATTTCTATTATCAAAATTTTCTTTTTATTTCATAAATTCGTACCTAAAATACCCAAAAATTAAAAATTGAGTCTCTAGCTTAGAATCATAATCCTATAACCATAATAATTCATTTCTCATCCCAAATAATCATCTAAACCTCAATAAATCAACATATATTTTCAGATCTAGTTTAGAATTTGATCCATAAGCCACAAATTCAAAGATCATCAACAAATTTATACTCTAGAACATTTATTATACTACTGACAACCTCAAAAACCATATTTATTCAACATAAATTCATCCCTCTTCCAGATCTTAAATTTTCTACCACCACAAAATCAGAAACCAAAGAGGAAGGATGACTAAGAAAATTTTTTAGAATAGTCTTGAAAAGTTTAAAATCACACCCTAAATATTCTATTAAAAACTCTTACCTTAAAACCCAGCACCGGTGAACTTGGCTCATAGATGCTCTCTCTGCCTCAGCTCACGCACGAAAGAAAGAATGAAAAAATGAAGGAACATGTGAGTTTTTATAAAAATTTAGTGGGTCCCACATCTTTTTTTTTATTATTTCTTCTTTTCTCTCTCTCCTCTTTTTTTCTTATTATTTTATATTACTATTGATGCGGCGGCCGAAAGTAAATTCTCTTTTTCTTCTTCTCTTCTTTTTTTTTTTTGCATACCTCTTTTTTTATAATAATAATTTAATAATATTTTTTAATTAATTAATTAATAATAATTTTTTTAAAATTTTTTTTAGAATT
Organism: Prosopis cineraria; assembly: GCF_029017545.1. Taxonomy (NCBI): domain Eukaryota; kingdom Viridiplantae; phylum Streptophyta; class Magnoliopsida; order Fabales; family Fabaceae; genus Prosopis; species Prosopis cineraria. The sequence continues at coordinate 35,882,750 of NW_026555338.1, read as the reverse complement.
ATATCCTAAGTTAGATTTAATAATCATCTCTTACTAATTTTCTTACCTCTAAATATTATTTTTTTTAAATTTCTATTAACCCAAATTACTATTAAAATTTAAATTGAGATGTTACAAGAAACTCCACAGAAAAGCATTGCAACAACTCCTCTTTTTTGAAGAAAGCTTAGAGGAGAAAAGACAATAACTCTAACGGCTTATTCATGAGTCTAACAAATCTTTCTCAACGAACATTATATAAAAGTGCATTTATAAAGATGATGAACAAGAATGAATAACCAAGTTAATATGTAAGTATATTTATTTATTATTTCACCTCCCATCTATTGTATTCATTACAAGTAAACTTCATTAATTGTAAATCAACTCTTTGACAGAGTATTTAATAGTAATAATTCATTATTAAACTTACATTGTTTATTCTTGTTTTCTATTCTTGAAACAAAGGGTCTTAAGTTTGAGTAGTTTAAGAGGGTTTAATCATTATCTTTGTAAGAAGAAATGATTCAGACTTAAATGTAAGTTTGGAATTATATCAAGGCAACTAAAAGCCCGACATGATATTGGTGGGAGAAAATCTCACGTGTAACTTGAAATTTAGATGTAGGCTTAAGTAATTGGAATCGAACCAAGATAAATGAATTGTGCAAGCTACTCTCCCTACTCTCATAAGCATTTAGTGATATCTTTCTTTCTTATATTTTATTTTTGTAATTATTAGTCAATTTTTTTAAAGTCCAATTCACCCCCTCTTAGATAGACTTTCAATACCAACTTTATAATAGAGGCTAGATGGGAGGTTGATGCAAGCGAAAGATGGAGTTCATTGGTGACCGCCAGGTCATTGCTCATCAACATACTTGGTTGGTCAAAGATTTTGAAGGGCCATTGCAAGAGGAGAGTACAGAGGAAGAGGATGAAGGTGATAAGCGTTGAGAGATTACAATACAGCCTTACGATTATCTAGCCAGGACCAGGGGGCTTCCTTCTTTGTACAAGAAGTGATTGGGAGGATTCTGAAAGGCAAAGACTTGCGAAGAGTTAGAAATTCCATATGGAAGAAAGTTGGTTTTGAAGATTAAGAAGAATTGAAAACTCTCTAGAGTTATTGGATCATACATGCATGGATTCCTTTCCATGAGTTCTGGCTATCACCTAATTAGATATCAATATCCTTAGACTCTATTCTGCTCACACCCTCTTCTTATTCTTTTGTTTGCAAAGAGGAGGATAGTTGAAGGTGAAGAGGAAGATGAGGATGAGAGTGGCAAGTAGATAAGCCATGGATAGATTTGAGGGAGAGTGGTAGGCGAAGGAGCCATGGACAAGGAGAATAGCAAGAGGAGAAGATGAGATTATTAAATGAATAAAGGGCCTACAATAAAAAATAAATGAATGTTTGTTTAGATTAGACAGAGGCTTTTGGATGTTACATTTTAAATAGTTAATAATTTGTTTTGCATTACCCTATATTGTATAGGTTACCTAGTGTTTCTCAAAAAATAATTAATGATTAAATTTATACTTTACTCTTCATAACATATACTCCCTCAATTTCAATTATAAGAAAAACTATCATATATTTTTTATTCTAAGCAAAATTATAAATTTTAAGAAGTATTAATTGTGTATTTTTCTTAAACTATCCCTCATAATTGGATGATATCATTAAATTAGAGAGAAAAGGTAAACATTAATTACATGATCATTTTAGTTCTCCAAACATTTCAATTTCATGTATAACTATTATTCCCTCCATCCCCAATTATAAGATACTTTTAGATAAAATCTCACATATTAATAAATCTCATTAAATATACCTAACAATTTTATCTTTCAAAAATAAAAATATAAATTTTTTAAAATATCCATCATTTAATATAATAAAAAAAGAAGTAATAAAAATTAATTATAGAGAGAAAATGGTAATATTGAAATTGGAGTATTTAATGAAACATTAATTTATTCAAAATGTTTTATATTTTGGGACAGAGAAACTCTTTTAAAAGTACTTTATAATTTGGGACAGAGGGAGTAGAATTAACTATTAATTAATTTTCTTAAATTGTATATGTTTGTTGAAATTCTTCAATATTCAAAAATGAACGGAGCATAGACAATAACACTCGCATCGCGTAATTAATTAAGAGGGAGGAACGATGCCCATCGTGCTAATCACGTGTATCTCTCCGCCTTTGGGATTTGGACCGCTTCTTCATTTCTTATTTTATTATTTTGATTGCATCTTATGTTGTTTGCATCCCAGAAGCAACTCCAACGCGCACAATGTGCTTTGTTCCCTCCAGCAAGTCTTTTGCTTATATTCTTTTTATATATAAAATATTTTTAATTAAATTTTGTATATTAATAAAAAATTATTATTTATTTGTGAACTCATAAAATTGTAGCATTTTTTTAATTTTGCTCCTAATAAATGCCACAATTAATATTATAATGGTGGATAAAACACACAATTAATATATTATTTTCTTTTCAAGACAAAGGTAAAATTGTACAGCTACTTAAAATTATTGTGACATCTCTTATATATAAGGACAATATAAGCTTTTAAAAAATATTTTATATATAAAAATGAAAAAAGTATTTTATACTAACAGGGTTGGGTTTAGCGAAAGCGTCAAATCCCTTGTATCATAGCGGATCAATATTCGAATCTTAACTGAGATAACTGTTCACATGTAATGTCCTACAGTACCTCAGACTTGTCTTCAATAAAATGATACTTGTAGCAAATCAATATTATCATTTTGTTTTGTTGAGTATAAAGATTTATTCTATTACTCATGTACATTATCTATTAAGATTTATTCTATTGATATTTAAAAAATATTTTATAATCATTACTTATTATTAAGATATTTATTAATTATTAATTACTTTGATGACTGATATCAATATAGTACACCACTTTTTAAAGTCTCATTTCTTTCAATCCTAAATTTCATGGTTTTATCATTATTCATCTCTTTAGGTTAGCAAATTTTTTGCTACGTGTTATGTCATAAGTTATTATAGAATTTCAATACAATATTTAATACAAATTTTTATTAATAAATATCCAATTAACAAGTCATGTAATAGTGTAGAGAGAGGGGGGGTCAATTATTTCATATTAGGAAAAATATATCTGCAAGTCTTTATACTTTTACTTAATTTTAAATTAAATCCTAACAGTTTATTTTGTTTTAATTGAACTTTTATAGTTTAATCAATTAAATTTTTTAACCTCTAAAAGTTAAAATCTTTACATTTTTTCTTTAAAAACAAAATTGAGAACTTGTATATTTTTAATAAATGATTATATGACTTTAAAATTAATTACATAATTTTTATAACTCAAAATTTATATAATTAGGTTATCTTCTAAATATATTTTTTATACATGTAGAATTTTCAAAAAAAAATTATAACAAAAATATAAACAGTGGATTAAATCATTTTTTTATTTTGGTTAAAAGTATTAAATTAAATTTTCTACAAACTTCAAGAGGTTTTTTGTTTTGTAAAATTTAATAATTTATTATTAATTTTAATCTCAAGAGATCAATATGTATAATAAATGAAACTATAAGGGTTTGATTAAAATAAGATAAACTGCATGAACCTAATTCAAAATTAAGTTAAATTATAAGGACTTGAAAGTATATTTTTCTTTCATATTATTAAATTTTAGTGTGCTAGTTATACCATTATGGATAGTTTATGGACAAAAATGTCTTAATCTTTTTTCTCTATGTGGAGTTAATCATCATTTAGCAACATTGCAATAATTTTAACACATGACGAGTAACACTATTGCAATCAATAATTGGGATAATCGATATAATGTTTCTTGCAAAATATTTTCAAGGTAAGAATGCCATTTAATTCTTTCATGTTTCATCTGCGCAGTGCATTACGAGACCAAAAGAAATTCAATGAAATTTATAATAAATTAAATTACAGTTTTAAATTATAAAAATTGCCAGTGACGTATTTTTAATAAATTCTTATCCTTGTTTTAATCATCTTTTGAGGGCCAAACCCCCCCCCCCCAAAGAATGTAGGGTGTTTATGTATTTTAAAACGAATAAGAAATTGCTTGATTCGAGTATATCGAAATAAAATCAGAATAGTTTGTCCTCTAGTTTGTTGACTGAGTCATAGAATACGACGGATATTTTTTAAGGAATACAATATTTGGATCTGAAAAGGGATTCAGGCATTGTTACCCCTCGGGCTATGAAGAAATTGAATGATGAATAATTGACATCAAGAATCTCCCTGTGTGATCTTTATTAGGCATAAGAATCACTGAATATGGACACGAATACGATTTTGTCTAGGCCAAATTAATTTCATAACTGTTAACACATTTCAAACGTTGATTAAAATAAAATAATGTTGTATTTGACAATTAGGGTAGTGTGTGTGTATATAAAATATGATGGGCATAAGCACCGCGCTAGCTGTCTGGTATTAAGCATATGGTGATTCCAATCTATTGATATTAAGGTTGTATTATTTGGGAACTAAAAATATTTAATTCCTAAAATCATCTCATATGAACACTAGAAAAATCATTAGGTAGGTGGCATATCGTGTTCTATGATCATTCTACTGCAATTGTTTTTTCTTTTTGTATATTTTTGGCCTAATGTTCAACAAAAGTTAGTCACTTATAGGCTGTGTTGGTCTGTGGTCAATATGGGCTATCTAACGACAGCCCAAAACGTGACAGCGCATGCCATTTTCATCAGGGCAGATACTAGTTATAACCCAAACTAGCAAGAATTCATATCAGAAAAAAAATATCAACTTGATTTATTCTCAAATTTGCAAAGACAAAATAATCTTTGTAACCAAAAAAAGTTAGGTCTAACAGAAAAAACTCATCTCTTATAACAAAATGGATTAAGATTTATATTTTTTATTAAAAGATGTACTTATATTTAATATCCGATAGTTTTTGGAACAGAATTAACTCCAATAAAAAAAGTTGTGGATAATCGAAAAAAATAACCCTTGCAATTGTTTTTTCCATTAATCCCTGCAGCTTGCAGGTCGAGTTCGAGGATAGAGAATTATTAACACAAGTTTCATGAAAGGGATGGAACAAATAAAATAAAACAATTAATACTATATAAACTACTACACAAAGAGACTTACATCGAGGATAAAAAATTCTTTTACCAAACCTTATATAATAAAGATAGGCGGGAATACATAAATAAGAGATGCGTGATAAAAAAGATTGTCTAATAAAATGATTGAAATCCATTTTGTCTCAACAGAGGGATAAAATATAAAAGAAATCCATCCCAACAGTTACACTAGCTTTCTCTCTTTCTCAATATCAAACAAGGTTATAGTCAAAGTTGAATCCGTTATATGATGAAATCTTCATAAATCATAATGATAGTTTCGTCCAATATGATTTTTTTTTCATGTTTCATTCTAAATACACTAAAATATTAATTCATAATATCTATACAAAACATATAAATTAAACTGATTGAGTAAGTCATACCTCATATAATTTATGCCTAAAAAAAAAATTCCCTTTTCTTTCAATTTTGATTTTTTTTAAAAAAAATGAATTAAACAGGTCAATTGCAATCCATTAGGATTAACTCATATAGTTCACATATTATATAACTTGGGCCATAAAAGCCCATTTTTATTTAGATCACTTTTTTTTTTAACTTGACCCAGATCAATTATTCAGACCAACCTATATAATCCACCTCATATTCCCAGCTCCACCTATCAACTTCTCATACACTTCTGTTTTAATAGTTGAGAAAACGCAAATGTGCCTTTTCCACTCTTATCATCTTCTCTTTGTACTTTTGTGCTAGTATGGATTAGAACGTGTGCTAGCTCAAAATCAAACATGCACTTGCCTATTCTTAATATTTGTATTTTTGCCAGATAATTGATCATTACACCCATGACAGTCGGCAGTTGAAAATTTTACGCTCATGTCGAAGCACCTACGTTAAGCAAACAAAACCAGAGACTTAATGTTCTCTGTCAAATTACTGCCACCGTTCGTCTCACACGCCAAATTTCTTCTTTAACCACATTTATCCATGTTAGTAAGGAATTTCTGCTAACTCATAATGCAAACTGAGGAAGACATGAAGGCAAATTAAAACAAGTCGTGGGGATGAACCACTAATGTTAACCAAGCAGAAAGCATCGTTTATTGAATTGATGATCAAATATAGATGAACTTGACCATTGCGGCGCGCCTATGCATCGGTCAGCACAGTCCCTTGTCTTTTAGTACGTGTTGGGTAGAAAAGGGTTTTGTGGTGACACTAAAGTACCCACGCCACTTTGATCAACGGAGCCACTTGATTGTTTCATGCTTCCATAGTGATTTATTGGGGATAAGTCATGTTTACTGGCCGATGCTTGGCCATTGGGGGATTGAGAATTTCAAAGGCCAATAGACTGACATCAGAGATGAAAAATTACCTAATTTATTCCAGGTTATTATCTTGCCAAAATACATATAACCCATACCATATACATAAATCAAAAGATTACATATAACAAAAAAGTATAATGCCGCTGGCTGCATGAGCTCAAACCGCGTAAACTACAGCAATTTAAGTGCAATCCAATGCTATATATGCAACATAAAACTGAATTATCCAACAGCTGCTTAGGCCTTAGAAACCATGAATCTTGATATGCTCCTTCTTCACAATGCCAGCCTGTTAGTGACGGCACAGAGGGACATTTGATCATAAAACTATACCCTAAAAAACGATTACATCAGAGCAGTGCAGTAAGCATATCATTTACCTGCACAAGGAAAGTGGACACATTCTTTCTTTGATCTCCCTGAAGTTGTATGACCTACATCACAAGACGACGACATTTAGAACTTCATTTATCCTAGAACCCGTAATTTAAAGATATTGGGAACGCTGCATTATTGCCTCAACGAACAAATTTTTGAAAATAAAACAAGGCTATAACAACCAGTTGTCAGGGGCACAAATTCCACATGATGATCAAATAGCCCAATCATGTCAATTCCACTAATAAGGGGTTTAAATTAGTGGAGAACAGAACAGCCACCTGTCCCAACTCAGGGTCCTGGACGACAGTACCATTACAGCAAAACTCTTTCTTAAGGTCCTTGAGTATCTTGCTATAGCTGTACTCTTTCTTCAATCCTTGAACAGTCGTTAGGCTTTTCCTTCCATTACGCTGTTGTACACGCACATGAACATACTCTTTTGCCCCAGCTCCAGAATCCTCAGCATTTGCCTCAGCAAAGGGATCTGCCCAATCATCCAACCAAGCGAGCGACTGGTAAATCAAACCCTCAAATACCATTAAACGATAAAAAACAAATCAGCCTACCATAAGCAGTTGGGATTTTTATGTCGAATTCAGACATGAAAGTTGCCCTTGGTAGGTAGTTAATTTGTAACCAACAAAGTCCTTCCAATTCAATCAACCACCGAGCACTGTCAGTCTGTCATGAATTAGGCAAAGCACAAAGAAAAACATACGAGTCAATTATAAGATACAATGGTGGACGAGTTTAAAGATTTTATGGTTATCAAGGACAAAGAAAAACTCGAGTGAGTTTCTCAAAAGTACCAAATACTATAAAGTTCATGTCATACGTAATTATATGTACAGAAATAAGTAACTGTTGGGTTCAAATTCTTTGGCAACGTATTTATATAACTCATCGACACTAGACCAATCCACGACATTTGGGATAAGCCTGCCAACCACTCCTAAATTCCCCTTCGAAGGGAAAACAGAAGGCTATAGAATAACAGTTGATTAAATAAACAATTTACACATACTGATCAGAGAGAACGCATTCGATCCCGAAGGAAGAGAAGTAGCAAAGCGACGAAAAAGGAATAAACGTATCACAAATATAACACAAGATTCTGAGTGCAAGCCACAAGGACATTAATAACCATAACACTCGAGATAAAAAGCAATACAAACTGTAAGCATCTGATGCACCATGCATTGCTAAAACATCCTCCACCCCCATGCCTCGTAATAATATATATATATATATATATATCTTGAATACTACAGGAAAACTCATCAAATCCCCCACGATCTGTTAAAATATAAACAACCAAATTACAACAATTAAATGATCGGGGAAAAGACATCCGGGAGAAAATTAACCCCGGTTGGAGTTCACAAAAGGTCAGGAAAAAGAAATGTAAATTTACTCAAGCGTAGTTATACTAAAAACATTTTAACGGGTATTGGAGGGAAAGTGATTTAACAATCCTGATAAGAAAATTATAGACTAATGACAAAAACGCAAGGGAAATTACCTCTAATCAAGCACGATATGGATTGAGAACAAGAACAACAACGTCGAGGGCTATGAATCGGTGATCCAATTCGGTGCCGAATGATACTTCAGGAGAGCGGGTCTTGGCATTTTATATTTGGCGGTGGAGACAACAACTCTCATCCACGCAAACAAGTCGGTTACCGTATATTTTCTTTTTACTATTAATTAATTTAGCGTCTTATTTCTTGAATAACATACTAATTATTTATATTCAACAGATTCTATACTACTTAACAATAATTTCGTGAAGAAAAAAAAAAGAAAATAATACTTAACAATAAATGGTTTTTTTATGAAAAGTTTTCTATTTTTACCACACTCATATGATTTTTTATTTTTATTTTAAAATATACGATGTATAAAAATATAAGTCTTCATTGGCAAAAAAAAATATATATATATATATATATATATAAGTTCCTTCTTTTACCAGTTATCGGGTCTCTTTTTTTTTAAAATAAATAAAATTTCAGGTAAGTTAGATTTTAAAGACTTATCAAAGTGAAAATATGCCTCCAAACTCAAAAAATATTTATAGAGATATTTGCAAATTATCCATTAATAAGGTCTTTACATTAGTAATAAGATTTGAACCCATCCCCTTATAGGTTATGAGTTAAATTTTTATTAACTAGATCAATCTTTATTGATTATAAGCTAAAAGTTTTTCCTTTTAATGTTAACTAGATCGCACAGGAACATTATAATTAACAGCTTACTAATTGATAAAAAAAATCTATTTTTAATAATAGTTATATAAAAGAAAGATTTAAAAGACAATGAAATTAAAATTGTTTACGTAAAACAATAAAAAACTTGTAGGAGGTGTGAGCATAGCAACGGCCATGTACACACTAACCTATAATATTAGGGAGAATATTAGAGAGATTTTAAGATGGTTGATTAATTTAAATTAGGTTTTAAATGTTAAATTTTAAAAATTTGTAATTCAATCTTTTAATTTTACAATTTCGTTATGATGAATTTATAACTTATATTTTAAATTTTAATAAAAAATAATTTTATTATTCAACCATGTTAAAATTTAAAAAATACGTTGCAAATTCACCATAAGGTAATTGTAAAATTGAGAGATTGAATTGTAAATTTTTAGAGTTTGAAACTTAAAATCTAACTTAAATTAATTGATCCTTTTAAAATTTTTTTATCATTCTCCCATAATATTATTGTTGAATGCAATTGAAATTTGTGAAGTAAATATGTTTAAGCTACTCAAGGGTAAGCCTTTCGACTCCCAAGAAAAAACTTGGCTCAATTAAATGATATATATTTAATTAGAGCTTTAGTTTGTCTTGACTATTAAGTCATGATATACTTGGCTATTACTTTATTGTGTGGAAACAATCAAAGTGTTATGTGTATATTCTTTTTGTTTAAAAATATAAGGTATTTTTTAAAAAGTTAAATATTAAAAAATATAAGTATTTTAGTCTTTCGAGGTGTAATTATTATCTTTTTTTTAAAAGTTCCCCTATTAATAACTTCTTTATATATATTATAGGGTGTTTAATAGGGATAAATGTGAAAAGATAGGGTTAGTTGAAAAGTAGGTAACTAGTTTATTAAGGGTGAGATTTGATTAAAAATGCCTTACATTTTTAAATAAAAAGAAACATATATATATATATATATATATATTGGCCCTTAAGAGTTATAGATAGAAGCATGAATAGTAGTATGTATCTATGAGAAGAACTGATAACTCAGGTCAAGTTTGATGGGGTAACCTGAATAAGTCAGAAAAATTTTATCACTTGACTTGAGAGTTTATTTTTTTTATTTTAGACACTTCAAATAAACTCAAAAAAAATATGGGTAAGGTCCAAATCTGAATGGACGTAGTCGAGAATACCCAAACTATTTTTTATTACTAATAAAACAAAATTAATTTTCATTTCAATTTTCACTTAGCACTCATAAATTCTCTTCTAGATTTCTAGTTCACACATTTCGCACTCCTAATTGAAATTTTAGTGTTTTAGTAAAAATTTGTTTTGAATATTTTTAAAAATATTGAGAAAAAAATAAATACAAGAGGTTACTTCATAAGTTTTCATTTTTATTCTTTTAATGCTTGGTCTCTGCCTTATAGTGATATATTGCTTGAAAAATCTTAATTTTTTTAAGATGAAATTGAAATTAGCTAAAAAAAGTAAAATAAAATTTAACAATTTGAGTATTCGAATCAGCTCCAAAGAAGCCTAAAAGTATGAGGTATTTATGATCGGCCTTTGGTACATACACATTTTTTATATATTCAAGTATTTTAAACTTGATTTAAATTAAACCCAGCTTACATGAAATAATTGTTAAAAAGTGTGTTGTATTTGAATTAGTGTATTATCATTGTTGAAATGAATAATTTATTAGAAAAAAAGAAGTGGAGGAAAGTAGGGTAGCCTTTTGGCCTGTTCTTGCAGGGTTTGGTTGAAAAAATATCATTCAAGAATCAATAGAGTACTTAATATCAATAAAAAATTAATAAAATTATGAAATATCACTGTAAACTTAGGAAAATGATTTAAAAATAATTTTAAACAGAAAATACTATAATATCTTTACTTGTCTTTTTTAATTGACAAGTAATAATTAATTAATTAACAAGTACCTATTAACATTTGATAAGTAACCATTCACTAATTGATAAGTTTAATAATTTAGAAGAGCTTGGTTATAGGAAGGGACATGTGTAATTTATATTTCAACAAGTAACTATTTATTAATTAACAAATATCTATTTGCATTTAATAAGAAGTTATTTGATAACCGACAAGTTCAAGAATCTAAAAGAACTTGGTTTTGGAAAAGGATAAGTGTAGATCATGTATCAACAAGTAGCCATTCGTTAATTAATGAGTATCCATTTACATTTAATAATAAGTTATTTGTAACAGCATGGCCCTGAGCCCCTTATGCTTTTGGAGTAGTACATGGGTTATTCCTCAACCACTAAAGAAGTCTTTTGGAGCTTTTCAGAGATCGAGCCCCCAACCTCTCCTACCGTAATGAAGTTGTAGCCAACCTTGGTACCATTGGGTCACTTGACCCAATGGTACCAAGGTTGGTTAGAATTTCACTAAGGTAGGAGAGGCTGAGAGCTCTATTTTTGAGAAGGCTCTAAAAGACCTCTTTACTAGGTGAGAAATAACCTGTGTAGTACTATAGGGAAAGTCGCACGTGAGCCCGTGAGGGAACACGTACCAGCTTGTATGTAACAGTCCACACCCCACCCCACCGAGGGTCTTTTGGATTGGGCTCCAACACTCCTCAAGAGCCTAAGCTGGCTTTCCCACTGGTGGTGCAGTGGTTATTCTTCACCTCATTCTCAGGGGAGTCTTTTGAAACCTCCCCAAACTCAAACCTCCAACCTCTACCACCTTAAAGAAGTTGAGGTTAAGTCTGGTACCATTGGGTCAAGTTGACTAAATGATACCAGGGTTAGCTATAACTTTACTTAAGATAGGAGAGGTTGGGGGCTCGATTCTTGAGAAGGTTCCAAAAGACCTCTTTAGTGGGGTGAGAAATAAGCTATGTACTACTATGAGAAAAGTCACACGTGGGCCCGTAAGGGAACATGTGTTAGCACCACATTTACTAACGTAAGGGGTTAGTGGCCATGCTGTTACATAAAAGGTGCCTTTTATATAATAGTCCTCACCCTACCCCACCGGGAGTCTTTTTGACTGGAGTCTTAACTATTCACACAACGGGCCCAACTTTTTCCAAGGTAATACTTGGGTTATTTCTCACCCCACCAAAAAATTTTTTTAAAACCTTTTTAAACTCGAACGTTCAACCTCTACCACCTTAAGAAACTTAGGCTAAGTCTAATACCATTGGGTCTGCTGTGTGAGTAGTTAAGGCTCCAGCCCAAAAGACCCCCGGTGAGATAGGGTGAGGACTGTTACATTATTCGCTAATTAATAAGTTCAAGGATGTAAAAAAACTTGGCTGTGGAAAGGGATAAATATATATCATATTTTAACAAGTAGTCATTCATTAATTAACAAATACCAATTCATATTTAAAAAGAAATCATTTGCTAATTGATAAATTTTAAAAAAAGTAGGTTTATTATAGTCTTTTTTCCATCTTTTTTTTTCAAATCATCCCCTAATCCTGTAATAATATTTCAAAATCTTTTTGTTCCTATTTGATATTAAATTACCTTAGCGGTCCTTGAAAAATATTTTTCCAATATCAATCCACTAAAAAATGGGTCAAACAGAGCAATCTCTATTCATAGTTCTACACCATGTCACCCATATTACATGTTATTCTAGTAATTTCCATTTAATCAACAAATTGCCCTAGTTAACATGTCCGTCATTAAAATTAGAAACTATTTCATCATTGAAGTAATTTTCTTAACAAAATTACCTGTAACCCAACCTTTCTCCACATGAAAGGGAGACACACGCACACAAGCACGTCAAACATTGGGTTCAAATTCACGACCTCTTCTAAGAGAGGGAAGTGATGTTGTCACTAGGACAACCAACCATTAACCATCATTGAACTAATTTTACTTTTCTTACATAATAATCAAAATCAAATTTAAGTTTTCTTTATTTAATGGGTAACATTTTTCTTACATAATAATCAAAATCAAATTTAAGTTTTCTTTATTTAATGAGTAACTAAGCAAGTTATTATAGTATTTTTTTATTTAAAATTATTTTCAAATCAATCTCTTAATCCTGTAATAATATTTTAGAATCTCTTAGCTCTTATTTAATATTAAATTGCCTCAATGGTCCTTGAAAAATATTTTTCCAATATTGATCCACTAAAAAAATGGGCCAAACAGAGTAACCTCTGTTCATAATTCTGCACTAAGTCACCCATATTATATGTTATTCTAGTAATTTCCATTTAATCAAAAAAATTTCCCTTGTTAACATGCCCATTGTTAAAATTAGAAAGTACCTCATCAGTCGTCATTGAAATAATTTAACTTTTCTTACGTAATAATCAAAATCAAGTTTAAGTTTTCTTTATTTAATGGGTAACTAAACAAATTATCTCATAAACTTTAAATCTAGTAATATCATAGATCATGAACTTATTTATTATGCAAGTTATTCTCTCAACTTTTCAAAACTATGCAATCTAATCCATGCTGCTAAAAAAAGTTAAGTTTGACAGTTAGTTGAATATAAAATGATAGAAAAGAACATAAAAATTATAGAAAATAACCAAAACTTACAATAAAAGATCCAAAACTTAAAGACAATGACAACAAAATTTGGTCTTTTTTTGTAATTATTATGGTCACTTTTGGTCATTTTTTAGTTAATTAATGATCAAAATTAACTTTTGTTAACAGTAGGGGCTAGACTGCACCATTTTCAAAAGTTGAGAGAGCAATTTGCACAATAAACGAATTGAGAATATATGGTGCTATTAAAACAAAAATTTAAAGGATAAGCTCACTTACACTTATTTAATCCCATTTCATTTAGTTATAAAAAGTTAAAAACAAAGCTATAAGGTGTTACCTTCTCATCTATACAGAGCCAAATAAATCAATTGAGATTATCATTTATAATATTTGACGGGGAAGAGAAAGGGATAATTTTCCCCCTTCAATTACCGTTTTAATGACAAAAACAAATGGACTATTTATTAAGTGTAAGCAGAGCTGGGAATAAGGGTTAAACCTAGAGGTTTTATTTAAATAAAGATTTGAGTTTGAAAAATGGGATGTTTTTAAGGTAACTAAGCTTTTGAGCCTAGCCTTAATAAGCCTTGGAAAAGGTGCTTGAGCCTGAATAGCCCTCCAAGCTCGATTGTCTTTTTTTCTCGATCTATGTAAAAATTAGTGTGCAGAGAAAAAACCTAAAACTTAAGCTTCTCTAATTTTTGATCTCTTGACTCTCACTCTCTCAACCTTCTTCGTTTTATCACAACTCTCACTCTCTCAACCTGAATATTGAAGATTTCATAGTCACTTATTTACTCTCCCATTGGCTAACGCTCGTCTCTACCTCACTCGACATCGCTGTCCCTTATAACTCATGTTTGCCTCATTAAGCATCCCTACCTCTCACTCTCTCATATGTCGATCCCTCATCACTGATCTATGCCTTACTTAGAGTCACTTAGCTCTCCCCCTTAAATCTGCTAGCCTTGTCACCCCTCACATCTGTCGCATCTACTCTCCTTCTTTCCCATTGCACCCCTCACGATATACTTTTCACTTATAGCTACTGTTTTACCGTGGGTGCTAGGTGGTCGATACTTTGATATTTGATTGTCTTAGAAGGGTACTCTAATTCTTACCAAGTTTAACCAAAATAATTATTGTTGTTGCCTAATCAGAGTAATTACCTTGATTTATTTTATGTTTGAATTTAAAATATTCTAATTAAATTATAATATTAATTTTTTTATTTTTTTGTAACTAGGCTTACGAGCTTAGCCTTGAACCCTTTACATAAAGGTCGGGCCTTAGGATTTGAAGGAATTTTGAAAAATTGGGTTTCAAGGCTTGAGCCCTAAGTCTAACCCGCCCATTTACCAAATCTAGTTGTAAGGTACTTATTATCTTATAATATACATCTTATATAATTAGAGTTGGGAATAAGGGTCAGGCTTGCAGGCCCTATTTAAATAAGGATTTAGGATCAAAACTCTTACTCTCTCAACTTGAAGATTGAAGATTTCATAGTCACGTGTCTGCTCTCTTGTCGGCCGTCGCTTATCTTTGCCTTAATCAATATCGCTGCTCTCCTGTTAGCTGTCGGTCATCCCTGCCTTGTCTTTGATCTCTGCCTTGCCTCACTCAGAGTCACCCGGCTCTCCCTCTCACATATGCTTGCCCTATCGCCCCTCATGTCTATCGCATTTGCTCTCCCTCACGCCTCTCATGATATGCTTTCCACTTGCAACTATTATCTTGCCATGGGTGCTAGGGGGCTAATACTTTGATCTTTAATTGTTTAAATGGGTGCTCTTATTCTTACCAAATTTAATCAAAGTAATTATTATTTTTGGCCAACTAGAGTAATTACCTTGCTTTATTTTATGTTTAATTTTAAAATATTCTAATTAAATTATAATATTAATTTTTTTTATAATCGGGTTTACAAGCTTGACCCTAAGCCCTTTACATAATAATCGGGCCTCAGAATTTAGAGGAATTTTGGAAAATTAGGCTTCAGGGCCTGAGCTCTTAAGAGCTGAGCCCATAAAGGTCAGGCCTGCTTGTTTTCCAACTCTATGTACAATCTACTTGAATCTCAATAACATACATTGTAATTATTGCATTGCGTGTTCCTTAGCTTGATTTGGATGGCCAAGTTGAAGGCCAAAAATTTCCCAATAGGCCCACAAATAATGTCTGGATTGCAAAAGATAGTGTTATATATCAATGATGTAATTGGTTCCCCTTGTTCAATGACTAAGAGTACATGTTGTTTTGGAGCCTATATTGTTTATTGCACATAAACAATATCATTGTACTTCTCACCAATTTAAATGTCCCAAGTCATTCACTAACTAGTACCCGTTTAATTTTGACAACAACCTATTTATGATTGACAACAATATATTAGGACGTTTAACAAGTAAAATGAGTAAAGTTTTGAAGTCCCTAATTTGTAACTGTCCATGTTTGATTAACAAGTAATATTTATAAAGTAACAACAATTCATTTAAAATTAACAAGAATCTATTATGAGTTTAACAAGTTAGAAAAATTGATATGAAGGGTTTAGTAGTATGTGTTAGTCATTCACTAACAAGTATTTGTTTTGTTTTGACAATAACCTATTTGTGATTGATAACAATACATTAAGACATTTAACAAGTAAAATGAGTGAAGTTAAGAAGCCCCTAATTTGTAACTGTCCATGTTAGATTAATAAGTAACATTTGTAAAATAAAAATAATTTATTTGAAATTAACAAGAATCTATTATGGTTTTAATAAATTAGGAAAATTGATAGAAAGGATTTAGTTGTATGTGTTAGTAATTCACTAATAAGTATCTGTTTTGTTTTAACAACAACATATTTGTGATTGACAATAATATATTGGGACATTTAATAAGTGAAATGAGTGAAGTTTTGAAGTCCCCAATTTATAATTGTCTATGTCATATTAACAAGTAATATTTGTAAAATAGCAAGTTTCATTCAGAAATTAATAATACACCATTATGTTATTACATGAAAGTGGCTTTGTACTTAGTTTATTACTTATTTTTATTTTTTTACTATATGTTATTAAAGGGCTTGGTGGTCTAGTGGTCACTAAATTTTTTATGTAATCAAGGGTTATGGGATTAAACTTTCCCTTAGCCACCTAAAATGTTTATTTCTCAAATAAAACCCTGTCAAAGCTTTGGCGACTAGCCCCCAGCAACCTCGCTGATAGCAGGGGCTTCGACGAACTTGCCGTAGGCGGTGGTCCGTCGGCCGGCAACGGCGACAATGGGGGTTTCTTTTGTTTTTTAACTACTTGAGGGACATTTTAGTCTTTTTGCTTATAGAATTAGTATGTCAAAAGGACCAAATAACTGCAAAGCTATTTTGAAATCATTTAGTCCTTATGTAATATAAATTTTATACACTAGTTGTTGGATGCTATTTTTTCTAAATTTTATTATATATGTATATATAAACACGCTGCTCCTTATAATTATTTATAGGCTAATAATTCAATACTTTTCACAGTGTAAAATATCCTTTAGAAGTCTCGTCCAAGTAATTTTTATAATTAATTTTTTTATTTATATCCTTATTTTATTTATTATTTTTTTAAAAAAAGATGCATTTAAAATTTAATTACCACTATCAAGACACGTATATAAAATATTTAATGAAAATATAATTAAAAGGATGTAATTTTTTTTAAAAAAATAGATTTTAATTAATGCTTTTTAAAAAACATAAATTAGTTATCAATATAGTATATTATGGTCCATTATCGTTTGGAGAGAGTAATGCATAAAAAGATGTATTGATAAATGTGTCTGAATTCAATATATAAATACACAACTAATTGTTTCAAACAAGCACTTAAAAAATGTGAGGCAAACATCACAGACAGCTGTCCTTTGATAATTAAGTTACAAAGTAAGTTATTTTATTTAAAATATAGACCATTTTCTAGTTCAAAATCAGAGCAGGTTGTCCACTAGAGAAATGTATCAGAAAGTGTCACTGCGACTAACAGTCCCTTTAAAGACATAGAGGAAATCCCCATTCTCAACCCCATGCCACCTAAGGCTACGGCTATCACGCATTATCCTTTGCCTGTGTATGAACAAATAATCATCAGGTGGCAGAATTTTTCTGCTCAATAAAATTATCTTCAACTCGTTCACAGTACTTGAATCAGTCATTTCTAGTGGAATTGTGGCTGCATTAAGTAAACTAGAGGAAGTTTGCACCACCAAACTTAACCTCCTCGAGGGAGGATCATCTCCTGAGCGATTCATGGTCTTGAGGAAGACAACAATCTCAGAAAATTCATCTATGCCGTACTCACTCAGGTTCCGAAAATCTTCATCCAATTCCACACCTGAAAAGAAAAGTGACATTTTTCTTATCGGCGTGTTATCCAGGATGTGAATCTTTTCCTTCAAACTGTGAACCGTGTCTGTCTTGTCCACATCTATGATGATCTGTCGTGCTGAAAATTTCACTATGATCTGGATTTTATTAAAGTGGGAAGGATGTGGAGACACTGGTTTGATTGTGAGGTCAACTTCTGTACCGTCTGTGATGATGGGGTAATCTTCCATGTCTAACCCATCCACTAGCTCCCAGCCAGATACAGTAAGTATTTGTGAAGCCACTGGGACGTCGAGGATTTGTTCTATTTTCCTTTTGATTTCAACAACTTTTTCTTGGCTATCTACTTCAATGGAAAACTGGTTCGTTGTTCTCGTGACGATAACAACCCTCATAATGAAATTAAATTTGAAATCCTCCTTCAACACTTGGATCTTAGAACTGCTGGATAGAAACAAAGGAAAGAGGAAGAGATGCTATGCTGAAAGAAATGACAAGGGCTGAAGGGCATTACTTTACTTTATATTTAACATCACAACGAGGTTATGAATGCAAGAGATATAAGTTGTTAGAATCATGTTCATGCTATGAGTGTATGATTGAATGTATTGCAAAAGCATTTTACATGCTTGTGGGCCTAAGCATATCACGCAGAACATCTCGCTCGCTCTCGTTCTGTCAGTTTTTGTGTGTGTGATCATACAAAAGTACAAATATTCCTAAACTGAATACTTTTGATTTAAAGGAGCAACTTCAGAGGAAGTTCAAATACAACTCGGACTTTCCTTATCCCATAGTTTCAATATCATAATTTTTTCTTCAACATTTTGAGATAAATGTGTTTTTTTGGGTACATTTGATTATGCTATTCTTGCTCTGCTATAATTTAGAACATCTCAAGCAAGCAACACTTCATGGCCACCAAAACCCAAAATAATAATAGCAGCAGCAGCAGACTAGCAGTAGTATTGAAAGAGGAGGGTGGATATGAAAAAAGGCAAAACTGACGCCCCGGTATTTGAAATCACAATGTCATATAGCAAATGTGAGTTGGATGCTTTAGGTCAGCTTGGGTGGTTTCAGAATGCAGCATAACAAGTGGTACTGAGACATTGCACATGAGACTGGAGCCATTCTGAAGCTTATTCTTCAGATAGCTGAACATGAATGGAACAGATTTTGGCTCTCAATTCCCAGTGTAGGGCGCCAATGCCTCTCTCTCTCGAATTGTTTGATATCCATGGACTACTTGCAATTGTGATGTGACAATTCATAAGGACATACTTGGGGCCAAGATGCGCTTTACACTGTTAGGAAGTTTCTCCAATGCGTGAAGAAATCCAAAAGCCCTACCTTTTATCTTCGCCAAAAGCAGGTGAATAACAGCTGCCATTCAACACCAGCTGCATTATTTAATTGGAGGCATATAGACTCCATCCAATACTATTTGTAAAATAAAAAGAAAATAATTTTAGCGAAAGAAAGCATATTATTAATTTTTTAATAATAATTTTTTTCTTTTACTTTTCATTAAAAATTAGCAAGAGAAAGTATATTATTTAAATATCAGTGAGAAAAAATATATTATTAAAATATGTATATTTAATAAGATAAAAATTAGGAATTTATTAAGTT
The DNA here is from genome assembly GCF_029017545.1 of Prosopis cineraria. Lineage (NCBI taxonomy): Eukaryota > Viridiplantae > Streptophyta > Magnoliopsida > Fabales > Fabaceae > Prosopis > Prosopis cineraria. Next base: position 35,863,205 of record NW_026555338.1, on the reverse strand, counting down.
TTCATACAAGATTAATAAATTTAGAGATTTTTAACAATATAATATGCGATGACTTGGTCAATCATGCACGCATGCTGGTCTTGATGTTAAAATAACATACTCATGAAAGAAGTAAATAGATGCATCCATCTTTTCATTCATAGAGTTCTTAAAAATATTTTAATATTATGTTATTTGATAGACCATCTATTAATTGTAAGAACTTTATAATTTCTAACTTGACCTGATCTTAGTTTTATTGCCTGATTTTTACTGTGACTTTATATTTAAAAAAAAATCCTTGCATTTAGGGCTGTGTAAAAAAACCTCAGACTCGATCTGTTTGATTCAACCCCGTGTGACCTGGTCTGACCCGATCTTAAAAAATTCAACTCGAACAAAAGACTAGACTAAACAGGTCAGACCACACATATAGGTCAAACCAGATTAGAGACTAATCTTTTGGACCAATTAGTTTGGCCCGGTCCAGGTTATTTTTTTAATGTTAAATATTAATTAATTATATTATTTACAAAAAAAAATTTACTTAGCTGAGCTCAATAATAGTATCCTCACGCCTCACGCACATGCCTCAGACTCGATCTCTGAACTTTGAAGTTTGATAGCCTCATTTGTCATTTCTCCATATCGCATGAAAATAGGATTATAGAATAATTTGAACAAAAATAAAATACAGGAAATAAAAAAAATAAGAATCTTACATTTATAATTAAAACAAATCTCTAACTAGCTCTTCAACACTTGCAAGAATTTAAAAAAAAAAAGCAATAGTAATATTTTCAGGTATTGAATAGTGTGACAACTTTTTTGGACTTTATATAATACGCGAGAAAGATGATTATTTATACTCTAAAAACTGAAAGAAACATAATTAATCTCATAACAAGGACTGCGTGCAATTAAATAGTGCTCACTTTAAAACTCAATGGATAATAAGCCTATGATATTTATGTAAGTAAATAAGAAAGGGAATATAAGGATCTTTTTTTGAGAGAGTTGGATTCAAGAAATTGGACTGGTCCAATAACTCAGTGGATCAAGTCCAATTAGGTCTAGGTCTCTAATCTAACAAGATTGAACTAGTTCTTAGTTTGAAAATTTTAATCCAATTTTCATTTAAACTAAATTTCAGGTTGACATCCAACCCGATTTAGCTCAGTGTTTGGACAGCCCTACTTGCATTAATAAAATGACAGGCACATGGATACTCCGTTGCCGCGATTTGGGAGTTAACAGTACCAATGTCGGAATAGGCATTTGTGCGCGTTTGGAGCTTTATGCGGCCATCAGGACAAATATATACCAGGCTGGAATTTGTCACTTTCCACACGCCATCACAGGCCATCGGCATTCACATTTCAACTTCCCTTCCATGTGCTTCGTTCTTCTGAAAAAATTCAACAAAATTTTAAGAAAATAAAAATTTTTCTTAACGACCATAAAAATATATATTATATATGTGTGTCTGTAATATTTCATCCTTGAATGTTATTGCCCTGCTTCAATTTCCTTCAATGTTATGTCTTGGGGTACGTAGCAGAACAACAAGAAAAGCAATGCCTTGCTGATTCATCTATCCATCTGCCTTGAGCCCTTGATTTTGACATTTATTTTGGCTGCATCTTGCATGGCTTCCACATTGGTAGATCTGTTTTATGGTTATGGAAGAGATGGGCGATTGCTTTTATGTCCAGGAATGATTTTAAAAGTGACGATTGTAGCTGTGCTAATACCTGTTTTGCATATTTCAAGACGCATGTTTTATGCATGCACTGTAGCAGTATGATTAATTAATAATATATCTCCAGTACCTTGCTATCATATATTAAAAATATTGTTAAATACCATCTTCGGATCGGTCTCGGCATAAAACAGTGTAGCAGTATGATTAATTAATAATATATCTCCAGTACCTTGCTATCATATATTAAAAATATTGTTAAATACCTTCTTCGGACCGGTCTCGGCGAGGCCTCCTCTACCTCTCTTTTGAGACTGAAAAAAATCTGAACGATCCACACTTAATAATTTTATTTTTATTTTTTATTTATATTTTTAAATTTAAAAACATATAAAATTGTAAATTTGTTAATAAATATATTTATCAATCTGACAGTTCAGATTTAATATAAAAGGTCTAAAATTAATATTAAATTTATTTAATAAATTTACTATTCTGTTCAGAATATATTTACACTATTTATAATATATCTAAAAAAATTAATTTAAATTTTTTATATTAAATTTGGAGCATCTATATTAAATATGGACTGTCAGATTGATTAGTATATTTATTAAAAAAATTTTATAATTTTTGTATATTTTTTAATTTAAAAAAATAAAAAAATATATTAAATTTAGATAGTCTAAATTTTCTTTTGTCTCAAAGGAGAGAGGAGGCTTTTTTCAAAGGAGAGAAGCCGACTCCCTTCGTATCATAATGCATGACATTTTTTACATGTTATTCTTAGTACAAGATATAGAAAATTTTGCAGCTGCAAGCAATATTATTGGCATTTTTATCCTTGTGTTGGTCAATGTCTGCTGAGTAATTATGCATGAGAAATTGTAGGTTTTAGTTATGAATAATAGCAAAATTAGATCAATTTGTCATAATATTTTAAAAATAATTTTTTAATATGTACGATACGTTGTTGAAAGTTTCTTAGTATTATGGGCTCGAAGAAGTGCTTATAACGCCGACAAGCGCAAATGCTAGAGAATCATGGGGAAACAGATACGAGAAGAAGAAGTTCATTAACGGGTGGGTTCCAATGTCTTTGAAAGTAAATAACCATCCATGACCAAAAACCAAAAAAAAAAAAAACAAAAAGTAATTAACCATCCAAAATCTGGCCGACGTTGCATGCCTTTGCAAAGAGATTTTTGTGGTCCTAACTCCTAATACATAGAAGTATTTCTGAGAATAACTAATTAATATTTGTTTTCAAAAAATACCCTAATAAAAATCTAAATTATCCATCCCTTCCTTGGACATTTAAAGATGCACTCTTCCCCGTAGCATTGAATTGAGACTGAAAAAAAAAAAACTAATTTTTATGTTTACATTGACTAGCATGAATGAGAGGTGATAATGTCCCAAATTTACGGAAACAGCAGGCGAAGAATTTACAAAGAAGAAGGAACTTCCCATCTTTGAAACAAGTATTTCTTTTTTTTTTTTTGCCAACTAAATACGGACGTGGCTTCTTTCCACTCATCATCTCAACTCTTATATTAAATTTTGAACGGTTAGGATTTAATAAAATAAAAAATAAAAAAATTATAAATTGTTAAATTATAACCATTCAAATGTGGATCCGAAGATTGAGAAAGTAAATAGAAAGAAAGTGGGAAAAAAAATAATTGGAGAGAAATCAAGTTTGATAAATACATGGAATGATGCTGCTTTTGGTTGAATTTAAAAGATGTGGGACTTATTATAGATTTGCGTGCACCAATCAACTATTGCCAGGGTCTTCTTAGAAAAAACGGAAATATTGTTTTTAAAGGACCTCGTGATGCACGACAAAATTGTCCTCACGTACACCCGCAATTAACGGGGGTGGTATTTGAAGGTTGGGTTGGAGCACACCGTAAGTTCCTGTAAATGTCGCCGACACTATTGCCTGCTTCCCTTGATCAGGTTTTTTTTTTTTGATAAACTTCTCTTGATCAGTTATCAAAAAAGACGATTAAAGGCACGAGGCGCAAGCTTTTCTGCCTTCCAGAGACAACAAAGAACAAAGCAGAAAAAGCAATTATTCCCTTGTTAAAATTAAAATACTAATATGACTTGTAACCCCATCAAGGCATCAACAGGGCTGACCAATCATTGGTGAATATGGAATACCTGCCGTTAGGGGAAACCAAAAGCTTCCACATTCTAAGGGTTTTCTCAACCTTTTCCTTTTACTTTTCCAAGTGGCGCCACCCTGCTCCTCAGCGCTGGAAAGCAATTTGCTCTCCCTGTTCTTCGTTAACGCAGCAATGACATACATGGGACGTGAATTACTTAAAAGCCATCAAAATCACACTTTAGCTGCGTCAATTATCCTTGTTTATTCGCTCTAGGCTTTGAATTTTATTCTGCATCGAATGCTGGGAAGTAAAAGCTCGTCATGAGATGCTCATCCCATAATGAGCTTTTCATAATCATGTGGGGAGCTGATTGCTCTCTGGTTAAGTGATTATTCGAAAGCTGGACCAGGTCACCGATCAAAGAAGAAAAATAATCCGGTTAAGTAAATACCAGAGAGCAATCAGCTCCCTGCATGATTCTTTCCATAACACAAGCCATAATTATCGCCCAGTATCATCTACTCCTTTTAGATTAAAATATAAAACATTAATAATTAATTTATGATTCTAAAAAGATGTTAGTTAAAAACTTAATTTTTAAAAAATTTATATCTTTCAATCACCCTTATTAAATATTTTATATAAATATTTTAATAATGATAATTAAAATTCTAATACATTATTTTTTCAAAAAAAGTCATAAATAAAGTAGAGGTGTAATTGACAAAATAATTATAAAAATTACTCAATGCATTATATTTTTTGATTAAGTAAAGTTTATTAAAAAATGTCATGTATTATAGTTTGGAGAGAGCATGTGACTATATCCTCTCTATTTTGGCTTGTAATGTTTACGGTAATTTTGCTTCGAGCTTTACTCTCACTTATCTTAAGCAGTGGCGAAGCCAAGTTGGAGTGAGGGGTGCATTTCACTTTAAAAAAATTATAAGTGGGGCATGTTAAATTTACAATTTTGTGCTCCTTATTTTAATATTTTGCCCCCTTTAAATTAAATAAAAAATATTTAAGTTTAAAAACTTATTAGATATATAATATCTTAATGATTTAAATAAGATATAAAAGCATATTTATAATAAAAGACCATATCAACTTATTTAATATAATTTTTAAAATAAAAAATGATGATAAATTTATTTATATTATTATAATTTTAATTTTAGCATAATTATTACTATTTAAAAAAATATTAATTTTTTATTAAATTACTCCTCACTCCCTAACTCAGGATCCTAACTCCACCATTGATCTTAAGACCCCAGCAATCTCAGGTTGCCGACAGTAGTTGGACACATATTCAATGACTACCATACATACATACATATTTCAATGTAAACATGCCATACATACATACTTGAATATAAACATGCTATGCTCAATTAAAAGAATGTAAAAAATATTGTAAGGAGACCAAACAATAAAAATAGAAAATAGATCATTCGCCCCTAATTAACTAATGAGGTGGTGTATCAAAAGCATTAAAGTCATTGAATAAAAGGTAGTTAGCTATCTTATTATTATTCTTATAAAAAAGTTAAAATTTACAATCTAACTTCTATATAAAATCAAATTTATAAAATCAGTGATATTTTAAAAGGAGTGATAATCATAATTATTTTTTATAATTGTTGAGATAAAATGATAAAAAAAACATCCAACAATGCTGTACTCTTTTCGCCAATGACTACTGCATGTCACTTACTAATTTTATGTCACCTCTGCAACTCTGAAATAGGTCATGTGCTGGGCTATCCGAGTCAATGGATCACCAATAATAGACATCAATATATGTCAAATCTGAGTTTAAATAATTTCATGCGTCAAAAACGTTCACTCTGAGACCTTGAATGCAGCCAGAGATCGTTTGGGGATGATCTACATTCTTCAGAACCTTGTGGGGAACACAAGGGTATCGAAACATAAAAAAACTCACCGGAAAGAAAAGTGGGATTGCATTTAGTGTTGTAACAAGGTTAAATAGCAATTTAATTTTTAAATTATAGATTTATGATTATATTTAACCTTAAACTTGCTTTTAAAGTAACATCTTCATCAGTTTTAAAAAATGATGCAATGTTGTTCATATCTTTTTTTTTATTTAAAAATAACTTTTATAATTGGTTGACAAGACAAATGACATCAAAAATTGTCAAAAAGGACCAAATTTTTTGGTCATTTTAGATCATTTGTTGGGTTCTTATTTATAGGTTCTTAGTCATTTTTTGTAATTTTATTAATTCTTTTGTATTTTTTTATTAACAGTCAACATTAATTTTTATTAACTGTATCGTTTTTAAAAGTTGGTGAATATCGTCCAAAAGAAATGAATTTAGATTTTAAACGTTTCTGAACTTATAAATTTAAAAGCCAGAAGAGCATCTGACCCTTTGTGGTAAGATCACGTTCGTCACCGCCGGTGCGCACTCAGATACAGGTACCCAACTTGCTCTTTAATGTGACCAACTCTTGGAGGTATTCTGCAACTAAATCTCTTTCATAACCAGGCTCTGCATTCATTTATCTATTTCTCTTCATTCCGAATGACTTAGCAGATCATAAAGCTGTTCTTTACCTGCTTTCTATTCTCATCCCGCAACACGTTTTCTTTTTTTAAACAGTTTGTCCCTCGGTGGCAGCAGGTATAATCATCGGTAGCATAATTTAAACCATTGACAGCTCATATTATGCGATGACAATGAATTCCAAGGAGCAGGTGAGTCAACTGTTCATTCTTTGAATTTATATTCAACTAACCGTTAAAAGGTATGGTTGAACTACTCATCCTTTGATCATGTCGGTCGCCAACGTATATAAAGCTTTATTTATTTTTGGTATAACGCATGTAAAACTTCATAATGTAGTTTATTGATCGTGACATAGAGCTAGCTAGGTTGCATGGATGTGGATGTCATATTCGATACTCGATTTTATATTTTAAAAATATAAAATATAACATGCTTTCAATATGTGTGTATATATATTTGTAAAAAATATTAAAAATATATTTTTATTTAAAAAATATTTAAATTAACATACATATATAGCTCTTTATAATAATACCATGTAAAATATAATCATTAATTATAATTTTATTTTATTTATATCTAATTTCTTATCACTTAATCCTTACTAATAAATATAGTATCAATATCTCTTTTTTCTCGATCATCACAAAATTACATTTTTCACGTTTTTGTAATTAAAAAAAACTAATATTTATTCTTTTATTACATCTAAGACTTAATTTTTTTAAAAAAAATCTAATCTTTGACTTTAAAAATGATACCTGTAATAAAAAATTTAATATTGTAAGTTTTAGTAAATTTATTTTTTTTAATTTTTGTTTTTCAAAAACCGATTAACAATCTAAAAGCATCTAGTATGTATTGAAAATTAGAATTTTTTAAAATTTAAAAAAATATTATTTTAATTCTTTAAGAATACTTATCAAAAAGTATCGATAGTTATCAGTATGAATATATATAGTAATTTAAAGTATCGATGCTTGATAGATATAGAGTATCAGATAATATTGCAGCCTACAGCATATTTAATGGAAAAGATCAGAAGGGAGATGCCAACTAACCCGACAATTCAGATCACAAACATTGTCTAAATTTTGCTCGACTTGCAATTAGATCTTTATAGATTATTTTGTTATAATTAAACCTCTATAATTTGATATATTGTACTATATTAATCTTTAAAAGTTAAAATTAATAATAAATTATTAAATTTCACAAAACAAAAATACTCTTGGAGTTTACAAAAAATTTAATTTAATATTTTTAATCAAAATAAAAAATTAACTTAATATATTTTTAAATTTTTATCAATTTTTAATCAAAATTTCATATGTAAAAAAATTATTTAAAAGATAACCTAATTATTTAAGTTTTAAATTATAAAAGTTACATAATAAACTTTAAAGTTATATAAAAGTATAATAGTTGTTAATTATATATTTTTAAAAGAAAATACAAGGATGTTAACTTTTAGGATTAAGTAATTTAATTGATTGAGTTATAGGAGTTTAATTAAAACAAAATTAATTACTTTTTCTGTTCAATAATATAATATATTTTTGAGGAGTTGAACATTAAAAAATGCAAGACATTTTTAATATTTTGAGGTATAATCATTGTTTTTTTTTAAAGTATCTCTATTGATAAATGATTTATATTTATTGTAAGGTGTTTTATAAAATAAGTATAAAAAAATAAAATTAATTTAAAATAAATAATTATTTTATTAAAGATTAAAATTTAATTAAAAATATTTTATATTTTTTGAGTGGAGGAAGTATAAGAATCTAATTTAAAATTAAAAAATTATAAAATCATGTAAAAATATTTTATTTTTAAGTTTTGAGTCCGCAGCTCAATTATGGAAAATAAGTGGAGGAGGCGAAGAGTCAACACTTGAGGTCGAGAGCCCAGTGTAATTAATAAAGATGGTGACACTTTTCCCTCCCATCATAGCTTCAACTGTATGAGGCTGGGTTCGACAGAGTTCATTTACGAGATCACCTGTAAAACTTGCTTGATTGAGAGCAGTGAAGACAATGGGACACCAAGTTGTAGTTGGATAAGGTGAAAATGACTCATGGAAGACGAACAACGTGGAAGTTATATTTCGGTCTGCTTTTAGTTGGATGTTGCTATTTTTTATATTTTTTTTAGTGACAAATAGAGAAAATGAAAACTTATGATGGATTAAACTTTCTCAAATCAACACCCTAATTTAGAATATGGCTTAAAAAATAGGACAACCCAGATAATTCCTCCAGTATCCCACATCTCCCAAATCATTCTTGTCTTGCAAAAGATATATTCTCTTTTATTTTCATTGTAAGACATTTTAAATTATTTCACACATAATTTTTTTAATATTACAAAAAATCAAAATGTACTTTTATTTTTATAATTAGTTTTAAGTCATGATACAACGATGTTAAATATTTGTATGTAAGTTAACAAAAAGTAAAATAAAAAATAATTTAATTATTATAAAATATCTTATATTATAAATTAAAAATTATTTTTAAAATATCTCACAAATAATATAACGAGGAAAGTAGGATAGAGGGGCGCTTGACGGGGACTCTGCCATCTGGAGTCCTTTGGCTTAAGACTTTCTAGTCGTAAAGGGCATGCCTAACTACTCAATTTTTTTTTTTTTAATGTAATGAACAAATTTATTAGCTCAGAGTAAAAAACTGTGCAAGGTTCTAAAATAAAACTTAAAAGCAGAAACTAAGAAAAATTAAATCAAAGACCTGCAAGTAAAAAAATATTTTTAAGTGTGATTAACAATAGCGCCAAACTAAAACAGCCACTATGAAAGACAAAAACTTTATCAGTCAAAATGTGTAATTAATCAATTTTTTATTAGAGTACTTGTATATTTGCTGTTGCATAGAGTTTCTTTTAATTATGTTATAGAAATTTAAAAAGGATAATTAATTATTAAATCTGTCTCAAAATTTAACCTATTAAAAAGGATCTCCTATTAACGAATATAGATCTGATTCCCCCCCCCCCCAAAAATATGCTGCATTCTCATTTACTACTAAAAAAACTAAGTTGTGAAGAGAGAGAGAGAGAGAGAGAGAAACGCAAGATTCAATTCAATATAAGCTATATAAAAATATTTTTTGGCAATAAACCATATAAAATCATTAAATTAGAATTAAGTTATTTTTTTACTAATTTACAACGAGGATAAAATAAAAAAGTATTAATATATAACTTTTTATATGACTTACGTGAAACATGAAAAAAATTATTTAAACTATTCTTGGCAAGGGGAAAAAGTAAAAAAAAAAAAAAGACATTTTTTTTAAGGCTTGGCTAAGAAAAGAAAAAGAGGGAGAAAAAAATGACATGCGGGACTTATATGTTTTAATGGCAAACTTTTATCCTCAAATATAGAAAAATTTTAAAAAGGAAAGTTAATTTTAAATTTACTCATAAATCTTTTACTTTCTACTTGTTATCTCTTTTTATTTTCATCTTAATTTTTCCTTTACCTTAAAATTTTTATTATTATATATTTTTTGATACTTTGCATTATTATATATTTAATAAATTAGAAAATAAAATTTAAAATTAGACAAAATATTTTTTGCTAGTATCGAACAAAATATTTCACGGTTATATTTTTATTCAATCAATAATACATAATAAAAAAAATTATATAAATAGTAAATCAAAATATTAAATTTTATTATATAAAAATAATTTTTTGTAAATAATAAGATTATTGCTGTTCGTATGAAATTACTAATTTTTTTCTTTTTCTATCCAACTAGCCAAGCATAGAAAGAAAAAATTATATATTTTTCCTCCTTTTAGTTTCTTTTCTCTTCCTTTACCCGGTGAGCCAAGCACCATTTACAGAGCCTTCTCTACTAGTGCCATTAACACAGCAGGAAAGAGGAAAATTGGGGATTGTCTCATTGCACATGTTAGTTTGCTACGTGGACCACCTCTGTCATTTACCTTGTAGGTTGTAGCTCAAACGATAAACTAACATAAATGGGCGTCCACTGTTGTGGAATCAACCACACAATTCTTTCAATAAATTGCTCAAGGTTTCTGCTTCTGTATATATAGTTACTCTGGCTATAACTGTGCGTGCCAAGAAAATAGCAATGGGGAGCCAGAATCACTTGAGAGTTTTGTTGCTTTGCTTTATAGCATTGATTGGATCAACCCAGGCTCAATTGCAGAAAGGATTCTATGCCAAGAGCTGCCCAAAAGCTGAGAAGATCATTCAAGACTTCGTCACTCAGCATATCCGAAATGCTCCATCCCTCGCCGCTGCTCTGATCAGAATGCATTTCCATGACTGCTTTGTCAGGGTATGATTTTCTTTCCAGTTCGTTTTCGTTGATGAGTGGTTTTGATGAGCTGGGGAACTAACACTTGGCATTTCAGGGCTGCGATGCATCAGTGCTCCTCAACTCAACGACCAGCCAAGCAGAGAAGAATGCTCCTCCAAATCTCACTGTTAGAGGATTTGACTTTATTGACAGAATCAAGAGCCTTGTGGAAGCTGAGTGCCCTGGTGTAGTCTCTTGTGCTGATATTATCTCTTTGGCCGCCAGAGACTCCATTGTTGCCACAGTAAGCATCCATTCTAGCTCCTGCTTCATCCTTATCATCGAAGTTTATAACTTTTCCATAACATACGAAGACTCGTTTGGTTGCAGGGCGGTCCCTTCTGGAATGTTCCAACAGGTAGAAGAGACGGAACTGTATCGGTCCTAGTGGAAGCTAGGGACCAAATTCCTGCTCCAACTAGCAACTTCTCCACCCTTCAGACACTCTTCGGCAACAAGGGACTTGATCTGAAAGACTTGGTTCTTCTGTCAGGTACATTAAACCAAACAAAATCGTAGGCATCAGTGATTCGAGTCGCTAACAGTGCTGAAAATTTTCAGGTGCTCACACAATTGGTGTCTCCCTCTGCTCATCATTTAACAGCCGATTGTATAATTTCACCGGTAAATTAGATCAAGACCCAGATCTAGACAGTGAATACGCTACAAATCTCAAGACCTTCAAGTGCAAGAGCATCAATGACACCAACTCGATTGTTGAGATGGACCCTGGAAGTCGCAATACATTTGATCTTAGCTACTACAGAAATGTGCTCAAGAGAAGAGGGCGTTCCAATCTGATGCTGCTCTGCTGACCAACTCTGTGACCAAGTCTACCATCACCCAGCTGCTCGAGGGCTCAGTGGAAAACTTCTTTGCCGAATTTGCCAAGTCCATGGAGAAAATGGGACGAATCGATGTCAAGACTGGGACACAAGGAGAGATCAGGAAGCGTTGTGCAGTCGTAAATAGCTAGGAATCTTGATGCTCATCCAATATCACTTCCGTTTTCTATTTTTTTGCAACTTATTTTTGGGCATGTTTATTTATTTTTGTGGTGACTTTGGAATTGGTGTGTCCTCATAAGATATGTCGTGGGTATCTTTGCACATGTTGCTGGAATAATAGGGATCCCCTGTGGACTGTAGTTTTCCAGTTTGAAAAGGGAGGTTTGGTTCTTGTTCTTGCAAATAAAAAGCGTAGAATTGAAGAATACTTGTGATTCTTGTTCTTTGTTGTCGAAAGATGAGGTTTTCAAGATTATTAGAAGCAACGTATATTTGCTTCTCCGCATATATTCTTACTTCTGAATAGTTCTTTTCGGGCACTCAAGGAAAGAATTTCTCCATTTTAAAAGGTCGAAAGTTACCCTAGAAGAACTCGAAAAAAAATCCCGTTTAAAAAAATTTTCTTATAGAAGTGGCCGTCCACTTCATGGAGGAGCCTCTAGGGACTACTTTGAAAGATACCGTCTTCACTCAATGTTGTACTGATTTTCAGCCACTTTCATGTATATCTATCAGTAAGACATTTAGAAAAAAATTTATAAAATTTTAAAGTAACTCGAGTTTACATTATTAATCTATGATTTACAAAATAAACTTAGAATCATTGGAATCTTTTTTTGGGGGTAGAAATCATAGGAAAATGTTGGAGGTGTACCTCAATGGGCCCATGCAGGAGGAGCCTATAAGAGTCATTTCAATTTCAAAAGGAATCATCCTTCCCCAACGTTACATTGCTCTCGCAGGCTTTCGGCAACATTACTCAACGTGTTTTTGTGGGTCAATTCGGGCTGAAAAACATAACTAAACTTACGGCCAAGTTGGGCTCTAAGTTGGTGTGTGAACCAAAGGCAGCTTGTGCATGGCCATAGTTTAGAAGGAAATACTCTCACAATATATAGATATATATATATATATAGATTCAACAAGTAGGGTGTAGGTAATTACACTTACACCCTATATATCAAAAGTCAAAACACATAAATGGTTTTATAATAAATGAATGGATTTAAATACTTATTTTATAATTTATCATTATATGGTTAATTGTTGTTTTGTTTTTTGGCAAAACAAATTGTTATATATATATATATATTTTTTTTTTGCTTTTCATGCCTGATATCCTGATAGTGTTTGGATATGCTGGATTCATTATCTACCCAATTATATGTTTTATTAAAAAGGAGATATGAGAAATCATATATCTAAACTTACTCTATTAAAAACAAAGAGGGCTGTGGGAGGAGAAGGGTGAAAGTTTAGGTCCAGCCCAATTAGATGTAACGCTTCATCTCCGATTGCACATGGTCCAAAAAGGAAAAACATCTTGGACCCCACATGATAGCCGCCGCTCTCTCGCTTTTCAAAGCCCCAAATTTCAATTCTTAAACCCTAATTTTGGGCAGCGTACCGCTTGCTGCCTATATATATCGTTCGGGCGCGTTTTCTGTCGCTCATGCCTCCCTGCGACGGCTTTGCATTCTGCGC